>NC_056730.1:114119526-114457026 GCF_019279795.1 Protopterus annectens
ATTGCAGAACATCGCAGTTCCGCATTAAAGACAAGTAGCTCCGTGTATGGCGATTTTTGATTGGCCCGTATGCCGGTATATATGCCAGTCAAAAACTTGCACAACAGACCCTCTTCTGTTCAATGCAGAACATCGAGCAATTCCGCATTGAACAGAGCTCTGTTTTTCATTTTTTTTTTTTATTGGCTCGTATACCGGTATATGCGCCAGTCAAAAACTTGCACAACAGACACTCTTCTGTTCAATGCGGAACATCGAGCTGTTCCTGCATTGAACAGAGCTCCGTCAAAAAAAAAAAAAAAAAAACAAAGCGGAGGAAAGAGGAAATAGGGACAACAGATTTGTCCGGGTTAAAACCGCCCAGTCAGGCGCCCAAAAAGAGGATGTTTCCGGGGAAACCCAGATGTATGGTAACCCTAGATGTTACCAAATGCCATAGTTCCATAACTGTATTCCTCAAGATCTCAGAAAAAGGAGAAAACTTGGTGACAAGGTATATATCGTTATTGTCATCACACATTTTGTACTACTTTCTATCCTTCACAATATCCACAAAGTCAAATCTCCTACTAACCTTCCTACCATAAGCCCTTTACACCGCATCATCCAAAATGCTTTTACTATAACCCCTCATCAACAACCTATCCATCACTTCTGTAATATTTCTATACTTAAATCTATCTTCAGATGTATTCGGTAAGATAGGTTTAAATTCCCCTACTGGTAAAGAATTAATAAGGTGCAGAGGGTGGATGCTACTAGCATGCAAAAAAATATTAATGGCAGTGGGCTTATGGTATGGCTTAAACTGAATATTCTTGCATTCATCAACATAAACTTCTATGTCCAAAAACTGTATACCGTCTTTACGTTGTTTAAAGGAGAACTTCAAACCATGTGAATTGTTATGCAGTTTCTTCATAAAAAGGGAGAACTCACTCATTGGACCCTTACAAATAAAAAGCAAGTCACCTATAAACCTGTTATAGAACAGCATGCTTTTTAAAAAACTCAGTAGTGTAAGTGAATCTTTTTTCACACTCTTCCCATATACAAAATTGCACAAGATATAAAGCATAGGGAGCTCCCATAATTTATCCTTTGAAGGTGAAATGCCGAGGTACCAGATGAAATAAAATAAAATCACGTTTGGTTTAGTGCATCATGCTTGTTATTTGTTTTGTATAGATCCTTTATATCCACCAGGTTTCCACCAACTCTGGTAACTGAGACCTTGGTTTAAAATGTCTTCCAAAGGAATTCAGGTACAGGTAAAAATGTTGAGAAGTTCCACATCCAGGCTATGTAAATAAGCCAGTGAGCACTTATCTTGGAAATATGTGCTTCTGTAAGTTTGCTTTAGGTGGTCCTTCACTTAATCAGAAGTGAAAATATTCCTTTATCTTCCTGTTTTTTGTGAAATGATGTTACAGCTGGCAAGGCATTTTTTGAGAAGAATCTTTCAATTTTTTGTTAGATTAAATGTTGGCCTGCATGACAGGAAGATTGCACAAGATGGAGGTAGAGTCTTTATCATTTATTTGTGTGTGTGTGTGTGTGTGTGTGTGTGTGTGTGTGTGTGTGTGTGTGTGCGTGTGTGTGCGTGCGTGTGCGTGTGTGTGTGTGTGTGTGTGCGTGTGTGCGTGTGTGTGTGTGTGTTGGGTAATGATTGGTATTGATCAGTTTATTTAGTTTGATGGTATAGCTCTGGCCAACTAAGTTTGCAGAGGACTGCAAGCTAGGAGTAATCATTGAAAATCCCCACATGACTTAACCATCCTACAGGAAGGTTTGTTCCAAATAAATAACTGGTGCCAAAAACAAGGACTGAAACTGCCAAAAAATTAATTATCGTATCCTTTGGGAAGTCATCTACCCCAGGGGACTACCACATTGACAATACGCCCCTAAGAACTGACCCAGTTGTTCAGAATTTGGGAACTTAGGTAAACAGTGACCTAACTTTTGACCAATGTGCGTCTGTTATTTTAAGAAAGACCTTCTATAATGCACAGCTTATAAACAGAGGGATTGTGTCTTCTAGATCTAGGGATGTTATTGTCCCCTTTTACTCAGCCCTCATTAGGCCAGTCATTGAATATAATGCCCCTTTGGTGTGACACATGCAACAACTGGAATGCCCATAGAGATACCTTACTAAAAGGATACAAGGCCTAAACAACATGTTCTACATGGACCAACTCACAGCCCAGTCACTATACTTGGTGCCTTACATACTGCTATGAGATGACCTGTGTCTGGCATAAAAGGCATCCTCCAACCCATTACTGATGGATTCACTGCATATCAGCAGGTCAAATGGTATTGGAAATACTTGGTCTTGGTAGAGATTTAAACCTTTACTACAACATCGACAAAATGGTTTGGAGAGGGACAGGTATGTCTCCCAGAGGATACTGCTGTTGTGGAACAGACTCCACATGCATATTAAACAAAGTTCATCCCTGTCCATATCCAACCTCAGCTTAGATCTGTGGATGGGAAACAGAAACTTTACCCCAGGACTGCCCCCCATACTACTAATGGATGTCAGCAGCTCCTAAATGCTTTATGCCTTGCATGTATCTTCTCAAATTATCTATGGTATGATCCCAGTTATTCTCATTAGAGGTGATACATAATTATTGGCCATGGGATGGGTAAGGCCAATCTATAACTAAGTGGGATAGGTTATTTCAAGCACAAACATGGAAACTGGCTAGGCTTAAAATGGCCCTTACTTACCTATAAACATAGATTAGTGAGTCTAATAGGAAAGTGGCTTTGACTGTAAGTGTTTACCTTTTAGCTTTGGGCAAAGTTCCATTGGTCATCTGTGTTGTCTGTCTAATGGAATGTCTTAATATTATGTTGGGGGTTGTATATTCAGTGATGTTTTGTTATGCACGGAATTTAAGGAGACTGTCAAGTGTGTATTTGATTTTAGGAATTGTGATATTTATACAGTTGATTCCATAGTAAGTAGTTACAGTAGGCTTTCGGAGGCAGTTTTTTTGCATTGGGACCTTAACATTTAAGTACTTTGTCTAATCACAGTAATATATACTTTTTTGACTGAGGTCACTGGGTTTCCTATGTTCCTAACTGTTATACCCTTTGATGTTTTGAGGCTTAATTTGGTGTTAATAGTTGACCAGTTCCGCGTTGAGACAAAGTCTTTTTAAAGAGATTTGTTTACTTTAGTTGTTTTTGTATCATTTACATAAGGTTGGTATACAAGCCCAATGCCACCTGAATATATGATCTGAGTGTAACTGCTTCTTTTATTGTAGCTGCCCTGCTAAACTGCCACAAAAAGTGAGTGGTGGAGGAAAGGGGGTCTGATGGCACTAGTCCTTAAAGTATAACCTTTGCTGCAGGGCCCTGTCTTTGAGTGCCTGACACAACTATAGTTTAATAATAAAAGACCTTGTTAAGCGTCTTATACCTTACCAATGTTCTCCAGTGTAATGGAGGATAATTCAGAGGGCAACAGAGAAAGACATTTGTTTAATCCATTTGGTTCAGTTTTGATGATGTCCTTCATGGATGCATCTGCAGTCATAACAACTGGGTTGTCCTGTCGTCAGGCAGCCCTTCAGTCGGCCGGATTCCAAAGTCCGGGTCCGGCTTCGGCTGATGTCGCACTTCACCCGACGTCATCTCTGTTGGTCTTCGGGTATAAAGGCATCAGCCGACGCCATTTTCCTCAGTCTTTCTTGCCGCGTGGCGCCCGAAGCAGAAGCTGTTCGCAAGTGCCGGTCGGTCGGATCCAGAGATTACTTCTACCGAATACTACTTCGAAGACTTCTAAAGCTAAGTACCCCGTTGGGGACTCTTTCTTGCCTCAGCCGATGTCAGAAAAAGTTAATAATTGTTTAACCTGTGGGAAACAAATACCTCATAAGGATTTCCACTCTTACTGTCTGCCTTGTTTAGGCCCAGCCCACGACGTAGCAGCCTGTTTGGCCTGTGCTTCTTTCAACCGACGAACGCTTAGGCGTCGGTCGGAGTTTGCTGAACAGTTTTTCGGTTCTGATTTTGCGTATATTATGCCGTCGGATCCTCCGACTACTCAAACTTCTAAAAAACGCAAAGATAAAGACCGACACTCGCGGTCCGCGGTTTCGGCCGAAACCATGGTTAAGCAAACCGCGAGTGTCTCTGTTTCGGCCGAAACCGAGAAAACTGATCAAAATACAGCAGAATCTATCACTACCACTGAGGCCCCTGCTACTTCTCTTGAATCGGCCTCAGAAATTTTATCCACTACGGTGGTTGCCACTGACTTATCAGACACCATTCCCTTGGATGTGTCTACCCCAGCACGTGGTGCTGCTAGGCCTCCAGCAGCCATGTCCATTAAGGCCTTTGCCAGGGCCAAAGCAGCCAAAACTACTAGAACAGTGCCTGCTAAACCCCCTACAACCCGGCCCTCTTCTAGTGCACAAATGCTTACTCTGGCAGAAGATTTAATTTCATTAATTAGGCGATCTCAATCTCACCCAGACAGGGCCTCTCAGCCCCCAGAGAAGAGACCTAGGGCAGAGCCCCCCGAGCCTGTGTCCTCTGATGATTCTGCTGATGAATCAGACATAACAGACCAGCCAGAGGCTCCTTTCTCCAATTTTGAAGACTCAGATGCTGAAGAATCCATTCCAGCTGCCTCCCCACCAGAAGAATTTTCCTTTGGGGAAACCTTACATGCCATGCGAGAGCAGTTCCAATGGCAGCAGCAGGATTTCTCAGACTCCAGAAAAAGACTTAGAACCTTTCTGAACCTTCCACAACACAGGCCCTTAGCTATACCTCCTGTGCTCTCTGTAGTGGATGATGCCTTCAATGATGTCTGCTCTGCACCAGATTCTTTACCTCCAGCCCCTGCCAAACCAGACAGATTTTACAGGGTACCAGACACTCATCACCACCTTTACAAGGCCCCACTTGCAGACCCCGAAACTATATCCCAGGGTCCCAAGGCAGTAGTCGCGACCACAGCTAAAAACCCTATTCCTTCTGAAAGGGAAGCCAGGTCTTTAGACAGATGGGGCAAAAAGGTTTACACTTCAGCTACTCTCTCAGCTAGAGTTTTAAACTGTCAGTTTCACATGATACAATACCAAGAGTTTATGCTTGATCAGTTAACAAAAAAGCTATCCTCTGATGAATCAATTGATAAGAAATATGTATTAGAAATGGTAAATAACATACAACAGGTTAGTAACCATTCCTTAAAATGTGGCTATGATGCACTGGAGGCTTCATTTAGATCAGCCATGACTGGCACAGTGATAAGAAGGCATGCATGGCTAAAGGAACAAGCTTTACCGGATCATGTTAAAGCTAAGTTATTAGATGCTCCTATGGATAAGACCAGCTTGTTTGGTACACCTGCCCAGCAGGTAATGAAGAAAATGGAAGAAAAGGCAAAATCTGTTCAAACGGTTAAAGATTTCTTGCAGGTCCAACCCCTAAGGTTTAGCAGGAACTGGCCTGCCAAAAATTGGTCCTTTCCTGACTCCACAAGATCCCAAAGGGGCAGGAATAGACGTTCCAGAGGCAGAAACCAATCCAGAGGAGGTGCCTACAGAGGACGACAGTGGCAAGGTAACAACAGAGGCACAGACACAACCACTGCCACTACAACAACATAGCCACAGTGACTTAACTCTAAATCCGCCTACCAGGGAACAAATAGCAGCTCCATTAGGCGGCAAATTAACCTTATTTTCAAAGAACTGGCACTATATCACAAAAGACAAGTGGATTTTACAAACCATAGATCAAGGTTACCGGTTCCACTTCCACACTTTACCAGTCAAAAGAGGAATGCCAAATCTACCTCCAAATCAAAAACAGAGGCTCTACAACAGATAATGCAGTTAGCAAACATGAGAGCTGTGGAAAGAGTGCCAACAACAGAACAAGGAAAGGGATTCTACTCAAGACTATTCCTAGTTCCAAGAAAGGAAAAAGTTGGAGACCTATTCTCGACCTGTCCACCTTAAATACATACATCATTGTCCCAAAATTCAAAATGCTGACCCTACAGCAACTTCTTCCCATGCTGGGCAAGGAGTGTTGGCTGGTAACTCTAGATCTCAAGGAGGCATACCTGCACGTCCCCATTCGACCAATCTGCAGAAGATACCTCAGATTTCTTGCAGGATCAGAGCATTATCAATTCTCAGCATTGCCCTTTGGCTTATCTACTGCCCAGAGTATTCACAAAATGCCTGGCATCAGTAATCGCCCACTGCAGACTACAGGGAATTCAAATTTACCCATACCTGGACGACTGCCTGCTACAAGGGGACAACAAAAGCAAGCTGACAACAGATTTACAAAGGGTCATTTACTTGCTACAAGCACTGGGATACACAGTCAATTTACAAAAATCAAGGCTGATACCATCCCAGACAAGGACATTCTTGGGCGCTGAATTGGACACAGTAAAACAAATGGCTTTCCTAACTGCAGACAAACAAAGAGAACTCCTCTTTACTTCTTGGCACTAACAAAACAGAACAAGTTAACAGCAAGAAAAGTACTGCAGGCCTTGGGCTTCATGGCATCATGCATAATCTTGGTCCCACTTGCCAGACTACATATGAGAAAACTACAGTGGTACCTAAAGAATTTATGGTCCCAACACAGGCACAGCCTAGAAACAGAAATTCCACTAATTCCATGCTTAAAACAGGAGTTCCTATGGTGGGCTCAAGCATGCCAGTCAAACCCAGGGCTACCCTTTCGCAGATGTCAAGCAAGCCAGACCATCACAACAGATGCTTCAGACCTAGGATGGGGGCCCACATGCTGGACAAATGCGTGCAAGGATTGTGGACGAGGATCAACTTCACCTGCACATCAACCTAAAAGAAATGCTGGCAGTAAAACTGGCAATCCAAAACTTCAGACCATTTCTCAAAGAGGGCCAGTTGATAAGGACAGACAACACCACAGTCATGTGGTACATCAACAAACAGGGAGGCACTCATTCATACCCCTATGCAGAATGACTTTGGAGCTGTGGAACCTGGCACTCAGCTACAACATCCAGTTACAGGCAATATTTGTACCGGGAAAAGAAAATACTCTAGCAGACATATTAAGCAGAACCACATCGGATGCCCACGAATGGATGCTACACCGACATCTTCAAGACCATCTCAAAGAAATGGGGAATGCCTCAGATAGATCTATTTGCTTCCCCTCTCAATCACCAGCTCAAAAAGTTCTGCACAAGGACATTCCACCCACTGGCATGGAAAGTGGATTCGCTCTCCTTCAGCTGGAAAGGCCTAACAGCATATGCATTCCCACCTCTTCCCTTGATACACAAGGTATTACTAAAAATCAAGGAAGAACGTCCAAGGATAATCCTAATAGCTCCAAACTGGCCAAGACAACACTGGTACCCACTGCTGAGGAGCATGTCTCAGAACAATATGTGGCCAATACCCCTGATGCCTTTGATGTTAACTCAGAACAACTATAGCATCATGCATCCAAACCTAAAAACGTTGCAACTGACTGCATGGAACATCACATAGCAGCAGCTAATCCAGAACTTTCCCAAAGAGTTAAAGACATTATTCTTGAAGCCCGCAGACCTTCAACAAGAAGGAACTATGCAGGAAAATGGAAAAGGTTTGTCATTTGGAGTACTGAAAGAGGAAAAGATGTGTCAAACATAGATATGCCTAACATTCTGGAGTATCTGGCAGAACTTCTACATTCAGGCCTGTCCTACTCCTCCATCAAGATACATGCATCAGCTATATCAGCAGAATACAGCTTTGATCCACCTGTTTTTCACACCCATTACTCAGACAGTTCCTCAGAGGAATCAAGAATGTAAAACCTCCAAGGAAACCACCATTACCAGCTTGGGACTTGAACTTTGTGCTAGAAAAGTTGACACTATCACCCTTTGAGCCAGCAGCAACAGCAGACCTACAGCATCTATCGTGGAAAACCGCCTTCCTACTGGCAATAACCTCAGCCAGGAGGGTTTCTGAACTCCAGGCCCTAATGGCAGTACAACCCTTCCTAATCTTCCATCAAGATAGAGTGTCCATGAGGACTAATCCTACATTTATGCCTAAGGTGGTATCCAGAGTGTCTTTAAACCAGGCAATCCACCTACCTACCTTTTTTCCCAACCCACAAAACAGAGGGGAAAGAATACTGCATACCTTGGATGTACATAGACAGCTACGCTACTACCTGGACAGAACAAAGTAGCAGAAAAACTGATCAGCTTTTTGTAGCCTATGCAACAGGAAGGGAAGGAAAAGCTATTTCCAAACAGACAATCTCCAAATGGATAGGAAATTGCATACAATTCTGTTACTCCTTCCATGGAAAACCAATTCCACAGAACATAAGACCTCATTCTACAAGGGCAACAGCCACTACCACAGCCTTTTTACGAGGAGTGGCAACCAAAGACATTATTGAGGCGGCTACTTGGACCTCCGTGCATACATTTGCCAAGCATTATAATTTGCCTCTATATTCCAGATCCCGAGCAGGGTTTGCCACTGCTGTACTGCAAGGGATCCTAAACACACCATAATCTAGTTTCTTCCTCCTCCCCTAGTTGGCTATGGTATTCTACCCAGTTGTTATGACTGCAGATGCATCCATGAAGGACATAGTACAGTTTTGTACCTACCATAAATGTAGATGTCCGAACTGGATAGCATCTGCAGTCAGGATTACCTCCCTCCTTCCCCTCTGTGGTACTCCTAGGGTGTTTACCCTCCTAATAGCTAGCTGGTGGGGGGAGCCTTTTATGGTGTATTTGTTGTATATATGTACATACATGCTTATTTTTGTGTTTACCACTATCTTTTTGGAAACATTGGCATTTATCCAAAATTTTTAGCCTACAAGAGGGCTACTGGCATCTGGGGCAAGAAACACTGAGGAAAATGGCGTCGGCTGATGCCTTTATACCCGAAGACCAACAGAGATGACGTCGGGTGAAGTGCGACATCAGCCGGACCCGGACTTTGGAATCCGGCCGACTGAAGGGCTGCCTGACGACAGGACAACCCAGTTGTTATGACTGCAGATGCTATCCAGTTCGGACATCTACATTTATGGTAGGTACAAAACTGTACTTTCTTCTCCGAGACATACATGCCTGCCTTTTTTTGCCCTACTGCTGCTGAGTTTTCTTGTTAAGCTTTATATTAAAGCTTCTATAGTTTAACACCATTAGTTCTTGTCATACTCCCTGCTAGGACCAGCAGACACTTTTTGGTCCACCTTGTGTGTTGTAGTAAATTGCTCCATTTGGTTGAAAACAAACAACCAAAAACCTCATTAAGAAGCAGGGCCTGCAGTAGCAACTTCAGGGTCTAAGGGAGCGAAACCTAGCACCTCCAAAAATCCCTTTCCTACTGACAAGGAAAATTGGGCCCTAGACAGATTTAGAAAGAAAGTGTACACCTCCATTACCCTTGTCATGAGGGCTTTGAATTGTCAGCTACCAATAAACTATTCTTGAGCAGATGAAACAAAAACTGATGGGCAAGGAAAACAAGGCTCTGTCTGAAACAAGGCCCACTCTAAAGAGTTAATAGATCTTTGCAATTCCTGTTCTCTCAGTTAACTAAACACTGTCTGCACAGTGACTGTGATGCCATGGAAACTTCCATTAGGGCAGCAGCCATAGGTTCCATCATCACCAGACATGCCTGGCTGAGAGAGCAGACCCTCCCAGACCACATCAGATCTAGTCTCCTTGATGCCCCATTGGGCAAAGATTTTCTCTTTGGTCCCAGGGCTGAAGGTGTCATCAAGAAAATGGACGATAAGACCAAGTCCGTGCAGACCATCAAGGATTTTCTTCAAGTCTGACATCCTCATTTTAGCAAAAATTACCCTACCAAGCACTGATCCTTTCCAACTCCCAGACAGTGGCAGACAGACTCCAGTAGATTAGGGAGTTGGTGCTAAAAATCACTGCAGAGGATTACAAACTCATGTTTAAGCAACACTTGGTTTACTCAGGCCTACCAGATGTTCCTACAAATCAACAATCTGAGGCATTAACCCAGATAGAGATTCTGTGCACTCAAGGTTTTGTGGAAACTGTTCCAGATCACTTATAAGGAAGAGGTTTTTATTCCAGACTCTTTCTTGTACCCAGAAAAGAAGGTACCTGGTGGCCAAATGTGGACCTTTCAAAGCTCAGCCGATTCTGCAGGTCCCAAAATTCAAAATGCTAACTTATCAGAACTTCTTCCCATGATCTCTCCCAATGACTTCATGGTTGCCCTAGACCTAAAAGATGCCTACCTCCATATTCCCATCGAGGAATCACACAGAAGCTTCTTGTGCTTCAGAGCAGATACCAGACACTTTCAAGTCTGTGCTCTGCCCTTTTGCTTATTTACTGCTCCCAGAGTCTTCACAAAATGCCAAGTACCAGTGATAGCCTTCTGCAAGACAAAGGGAGTTCAGATTTACCCTTACTTGGAGGATTGCCTCTTTCAGGCAACAAACCTAGACAAATTCCGAGAGGACCTGCTTTTTACCCAAAATCCTGTAAGCTCAGTGTGGTTCACCATAAATGCACAAAAATCTCAGACAGACCCCACTAGCAGGATTGTGTTCGTGGGAGCCCTTCTGGACTCAGCTGTCCAGAAGATCTTTTTACCCCTGGACAAAGTCTCTTCTTGATACCGCATTTCAAGAAAATCTTGTCCTTGGATTACTTTACAGCTAGGGAGTATCTCAGGGCCCTGGATTACATGGCCTCATGGAACCTTATGATTCCCCTGACCAGACTGAACATGAGAAAACTTCTGTGGTACCTCAAGAATGTGTGGTGCCAACATGCACAGCCTCTCAACTTCAAGATAAAACTGCTTCCCTGCCTCAGGATGGAGTCTGCCAGGTGGTCCCAAGCATGTTCTCTCAATCTTGGTCTCCCCTTCAGGTTCACCCCTCAGGAACAAACTGTGATGACAGATGCATCAGAAATAGCCTGGGCAGCCCACTTTAGCAGCTTCCAGACTCAAGGCAGTTGGGACTCCAAGTTCAGATGCAAACATGTAGATCTAAAACAAGTTATGGCAGTCCAAAAAGGCTTGATTGCTTTCCAAAACAAATGGAACCCCAGAGTCCTGTTGGTGAAGACAGACAACACAATGGATATGTGGTACATAAACAAATGAGGGGACCCATTCTCACCCACTTTTCTGCCTAGCCATGGATGTTTGGAAAATAGCTCACTCTGTAGAGTTGCACCTCATTGCACAGTATCTACCAGGAGAAAGTAACCAAATAGCAGAACACCTCGACAGAAGCCTGTCAGACCCCTACAAGTGGCAACTGTATCGCAAAGTCTTTCTCAGCATAGCCAAAAAGTGGGCAGTGCCACAGATAGACCTTTTTGCCACCAGAGAATATGTTGACTTGAAAAAGTTTTGCTCTAGGAACACTGTGAGATCAGCCTGGAAGATAGATGCCTTCTTTTACTTGGACATGCCTTTCTCTGTTTGCTTTCCCTCTAGTACCTCTGCTCCCCAGAGTATTGCTAAAGATAAGGGATTAGGGGCAAAGAGTAATCCTGATAGCCCCAGATTGGCCACAGTATCACTGGTACCATCAGCTCCTAAGGCTAACCAGCATGGAGCCATGGCAGCTGCTACAGAGAGTGGACTTTCTGACACAGGGCAGGGGCAAGATAATGCACCTTAGCCTGCAGACACTCAGATTGTCAGCATGGATGATACCTTGATTCCATGCAGGGAACCTCTCCTTAACAAACAGGTCCTGGACATTCTAAAAGAGGTCAAGAGACCTACCACTATGAAGTCTATTACTCAGCCAAGTGGAAATCTGTTTCAGGTTCCTTTCATCCTCTCATATTTGCTCAGCCTCTTTGAAAAAGGCCTCTCATCCACATTTATTAAAATCCATGCTTCAGCTGTATCTGCCGTCTCAGCCTCCCCTGTTTTTTTTTTCACCCCCTTGTGAAACAGTTTCTGAGAGGGGTTGTCCACTTTAGACCTCCCAGAAAGCTTCATTCCCTCCTTGGAACCTCAGTTTTGTTTTGGAAAAACTTACTGTTCTGTTTCACCCTTTGCAGTGGGTGCTTCCGCCGAGTTAAAATTTTTGACCTGGAAGAATGCCTTCCTACTGCCTATTACCTCAGCCAGAAAGGTGTCTGGGCTTCAGGCTCTCATGCGTGTTGGAATCCTTGATTGTCTTCCACCAAGACAAAGTCTCACTCAGGACTCCCATTTATGCCCAAGGTGGTGACAGAGACTTCCTTAAATCAATCCATGCACCTGCCTACCTTCCCCAACCCCCAAAACAAGGGTGAAAGGATCCTCTATTCTTTGGATGTGCATAGGCAACTGCTTTACTATTTAGGCAGAACCAAGAATATCATGAAATTAGACCAACTTTTTGTGGACTTTGTAAGTAGCTGTGAGGGGAGCCCAATTTCAAAGCAAACCATCTCCAAATGGATCTCCCAGAGTATCTCCTTTTGTTACAGCCATCATGGTAAGAAGCCCTCTAAGGGTGTAAGGACGCACTCCACCAGGCCTAATGCTACCTCTACAGCCTTTCTTAAAGGGATGGCAACAAACGACATTTGGAAGCAGCTACTTGGTCCTCAGTGAATACCTTTACCAAACATTACCATCTCCCTAACTTCTCGAAGTTCAGAGTAGGATTTGCCACTGCCACTTTTCAGGGCATCCTTGTCTCTCCGTAACCTTCCATCCATAGTACAGTTGTGTACACTTACCATAAATGTAGATGTTCAAGTGTATTTACTGTTCAGTACTATTTCCATCCCTCCTTCTCCTCTGATTTACTGGATAGGTTAGGGCACTTACCCTCTACATCTGAGTGATTCTCTCCCCTTCCTTTTTCTCTAGTATTTTGGCTTCTAGGGTCGCACACCTCAGACACTTGCTAGGGGCTCCTGCTTGGTGGGGGAAAGAAAGAAAGTACTGAGATCATGGTGCCATCCGGCTCCCTTTATAGCCAAATGTAGTGACGTTGAGTAGAGTGTCCACTGGCTCCTGGAGGAGGGAAGAGAGTCTGTGGTAGTCAGGCCGGCCAAGGGCTTCCACAGCAAGAAATCCCACAAGTCAGGACTGCAACAGTGAATACACTCGAACATCTACTTTTATGGTAAGTTTACACAAATGTACTTTCATTTTTGGAGGAGATCCCTATATTTCATTTTGGAGCCTTCCATATAGAAAGGACACATCATGCACTAATCCTAATTCTCCAAGACTATACAGTGACGCCTTGTCCGGTCGTTCTGAAGTTGTTGTTTTGTATGCAAAAAAAAAGCAGTTGTGATAGCTGTATAAGACATGGGACTCTTGTATAAGATAGCTGTCACCAAGATTTTTTTTTTTTTTTGAAAATGACTGTTGTACGTTGGTTGTTTGCCTCAATGAGAAAAAAACTAAAACTACAATCTTGAATTTGAAGAAAATTAGTTGTAAGTCTTGCGTTTCATTCCCTTAACTCACATTAAGGTTGTCTACATTATCCTGTACAAACAGACAGGTGCTTTGCCTTAAGCCAGTTACTAAAGTAGTATTCACCCCACAGAGAAATTCACTCACTGTACCAACACTTGGTGCTTACTCAAAAATACAAAAAGTCATACTGGTGACTCTCTGTACTCTGTATATGTAGCTAAACTGTAGAACTCTCCCCCAGCAAACATTAGAAATATCTCATCTCATTTGCTACTTAAAGCCACCTTGAAAACATAGTTTACAAAATGGTCCTGTACTTCTAACACCCCCATTGCTAAGGCCATGTCTTATAGTAATTCCCCATCTATATTTTAAAATCCCAACGTAATCATACCTGTCAGCAAAACAATCCTACTGTTGTACAGCACTGTTACTAAGGTCACGCCTTATGCAGCCAAATTGATTAACTTATGCAGCCAAATTGATTAAATATCAAAATCCTCAGTTTCTCACCCATTCACATCTCTCAAGTGAACAACTGGTTTGATTAAGCTTGCATTTGCATCATCATCTGTGTACTACAATTTCAGTGTGACTTTTTACATAGCCTGTAAACTAATGTTGAATATTCCAATCCAAAACAGTGAGGTGAAACGAAACCAGGCTATTTTCATAAAAAAGACACTTTTTATTGCATAAAACATTAGAGCTTTTGCAGTACCAAAGACTGCTTCTTCAGATGAATATGCATATGAAGAAGCTGCTTCTTCAAATGAATATACATATGAAGAAGCAGTCTTCAGTACTGCGAAAGCGCTAATGTTTTATGCAATAAAAAGTGTCTTTTTTATGAAAATAGTCTGGTTTTGTTTCACCTCAATGTTTTGGATTGGAATTTATTAAATTTTGTGTTTGATGGGATGTTTATCCATCATAAATAGGTCTTTGTTTTTGCCTAATGTTAAATGTTCTTTGGATATGTGACTTTAGCATGATATACACAATGTATAGTGTATTCAGGGTTATCAGCTGGTGTGTGTGTGTGTGTGTGTGTGTGTGTGTGTGTGTGTGTGCATATTTTCAGAAACTTGAAATTGATATGGTCAAGACCATATGATCGAGTTTACGAAAATTTGAATATTTCTAATGGAGGCCGTGGTATAGTGAGGAATGGGGAATTTACCCTTTTCCCCACTGTTGTGGAATCTCTTGAGTTAGTATATATACTATGCAGGGGGGTGTGGGGGAGATTGCCCCCCGCAAAAACGTAGGAAAAGGTAGATTTTTGTTTTTTGAAATTCAGTTTTTCGGAAGCCTCAGTTATATCGTCTTGACAATATGAATTTCGCGTTTCTGAAAACTCAGGCTTTTGACATAGACCCATACACATACACACACACACACACACACACATATATATATATATATATATATATATATATATATATATATATATTTAAGAAGTAGTGTTAAATATATTTTTTCCTTAGCTCATGCTGACTTCTGTGAAAAAGTATATATAATGCGAAGCTTTTCTCTCTGTGCTTCCCCTGGAAAGGGTCTTTGCCTAGTCAGACTTTCCCAGTAGCCAAAATGTAATAATTATATAAACAAGTGTTCATTGCACCACCCACTTTGCGATTCGCAGTAGAAAGTGGATATAAATAATTTAAAGATATGGATATGTATATCCATTGCATTTTAAGTCCAGTGGCTTGACCACTTGCCCATCCTGGTGTTTATGGAACACAGTAAAGTTATTGTTACAGGGTGTTTTGATTCATCAGAAAATGTGGAACTCTGCCAGTTCTAATTCCAAATGGCTGAACTCAATCTGACTTCTTTCTCTAAGGAACCTCCTTCCAAGAAAATGTAAACTAGTGTAGACAGCAACAGTAGAAAGAAAAAGCAGTTCAGCTTAAGGTATTATTTGATGATTAGATGGTAGTAGACTGTTGCAAGACTGGGAATGATGTGCTAATGAAGTTTTGTCCAGGAGAGTATTTTATCTGATTTGAAAGTAGTTAGACGTTAGATTTTAGAGTTTTGGATTAATGAGAGCAGGTTTGTAGAACTGGTGTATTTACCTTGGACGATGTTTCTTTATCTCTTTAGGACTGGATCTCCACATTTACAGATCATTGTCTGTAGCTGCATTCATGTTCATAGAACTTTATTTCTAGCTGAATATATACAAAGGAGGAGTATCTCTTCAATATTTTAGATGCTGACCAAAAAAGGTTTCTTCCCAACAAAGCCAAAAGTTATTTTGATAAACACTGGGGACATCTCTGAGATATCTTTTAGAGATATCTTTTCAGGACAAGTTAGAGTGGGAGGTTTTCATTTGAAGACATTCCACCCAGAAACCTTAAACACATTTCCCACATCCCCCTCTTAAATGCCTGCAAACGTATACAATATACCTCAGGCTCACAAGAACATATTTACTGAATGTGGGCCTCGTCTACAAGAATTTTGGAGAGGTATTGAAAAAGCTGCAGCAGAATTGGTTTGTAAATTTTGTCTGTTGAGGGACCAGATTTCTGGGGAAAATAAAAATGTTGCCATGTGTTCTTGGATATACTTTTCAGATGATGAAGTTCTTAATCCTGTTAAGATGTCCTTCATGGATGCATCTGCAGTCATAACAACTGGGTTGTCCTGTCGTCAGGCAGCCCTTCAGTCGGCCGGATTCCAAAGTCCGGGTCCGGCTTCGGCTGATGTCGCACTTCACCCGACGTCATCTCTGTTGGTCTTCGGGTATAAAGGCATCAGCCGACGCCATTTTCCCCAGTCTTTCTTGCCGCGTGGCGCCCGAAGCAGAAGCTGTTCGCAAGTGCCGGTCGGTCGGATCCAGAGATTACTTCTACCGAATACTACTCAAGACTTCTAAAGCTAAGTACCCCGTTGGGGACTCTTTCTTGCCTCAGCCGATGTCAGAAAAAGTTAATTGTTTAACCTGTGGGAAACAAATACCTCATAAAGATTTCCACTCTTACTGTCTGCCTTGTTTAGGCCCAGCCCACGACGTAGCAGCCTGTTCGCCTGTGCTTCTTTCAACCGACGACGCTTAGGCTTCGGTCGGAGTTTGCTGAACAGTTTTTCGGTTCTGATTTTGCGTACATTATGCCGCCGGATCCTCCGACTACCCAATCTGCCAAAAACGCAAAGATAAAGACCGACACTCATGTCCGCGGTTTCGGCCGAAACCATGGTTAAGCAAACGCGAGTGTCTCGGTTTCGGCGAAACCGAAAACTGATCAAAATACAGCTGAATCTATCTCTACAACTGAGGCCCCTGCTACCATTCTTGAATCGGCCTCAGAAATTCTACCCACTACGGTGGTTGCCACTGACTTATCAGACACCATTCCCTTGGATGTCTCTACCCCAGCACGTGGTGCTGCTAGGCCTCCAGCAGCCATGTCCATTAAGGCCTTCGCCAGGGCTAAAGCAACCAAGACTACAAAAACAGTGCCTGTTAAACCCCCTTCAACCAGGCCCTCCTCTAGTTCTCAAATGCTTACTCTGGCAGAAGATTTAATTTCATTAATTAGAGGATCTCAATCTCACCCAGACAGGGCCTCTCAGCCCCCAGAGAAGAGACCTAGGGCAGAGCCCCCTGAGCCAGTGTCATCTGATGATTCAGCCGATGAATCAGACATAACTGACCAGCCAGAGGCTCCTTTCTCTAATTTTGAAGACTCTGATGCTGAAGAATCCATTCCAGCTGCTTCCCCACCAGAATAATTTTCCTTTGGGGAAACCTTACATGCCATGCGAGAGCAGTTCCAATGGCAGCAACAGGATTTTTCAGACTCCAGAAAAAGACTTAGGACCTTCCTGCACCTTCCACAACACAGGCCCTTAGCTATACCTCCTGTTCTCTCTGTGGTGGATGATGCTTTCAATGATGTCTGCTCCGCTCCAGATTCTTTACCTCCAGCCCCTGCCAAACCAGACAGATTTTACAGGGTGCCAGACACTCATCACCACCTTTACAAGGCCCCTCTTGCAGACCCCGAAACTATATCCCAGGGTCCCAAGGCAGTAGCGACCATAGCTAAAACCCTATTCCTTCTGAAAGGGAAGCAAGGTCTTTAGGCAGATGGTGCAAGAAGGTATACACTTCAGCTACTCTCTCAGCTAGAGCTTTAAACTGTCAGTTTCACATGATACAATACCAAGAGTTTATGCTTGATCAGTTAACTAAAAAGCTAACCACTGATGAATCTCTTGATAAGAAATATGTATTAGAAATGGTAAATAACATACAACAGGTTAGTAACCATTCCTTAAAATGTGGCTATGATGCACTGGAGGCTTCATTTAGATCAGCCATGACTGGCACAGTGATAAGAAGGCATGCATGGCTAAAGGAGCAAGCTTTACCGGATCATGTTAAAGCAAAGTTACTAGATGCTCCTATGGATAAGACAAGTTTGTTTGGTACACCTGCCCAGCAGGTTATGAAGAAAATGGAAGAAAAGGCAAAATCCGTTCAAACGGTTAAAGATTTCTTGCAGGTTCAACCCCAAGGTTTAGCAGGAACTGGCCTGCCAAAATTGGTCCTTTCCTGACTCCACAAGATCTCAAAGGGCAGAAACAGACGTTCCAGAGGCAGAAACCAATCCAGAGGAGGTGCCTACAGAGGACGACAGTGGCAAGGTAACAACAGAGGCACAGACACAACCACTGCCACTACATCAACACAACCACAGTGACTTAATCCTAAATCGCCTACCAGGGAACAAATAGCAGCTCCTCTAGGCGGAAAGTTAACCTTATTTTCAAAAAACTGGCACTATATAACAAAAGACAAGTGGATTTTACAAACCATAGATCAAGGATACCGGTTCCACTTCCACACTTTACCAATCAAAAGAGGAATGCCAAATCTACCTCCAAATCAAAAACCAGAGGCTCTACAACAGATAATGCAGTTAGCAAACATGAGAGCTGTGGAAAAAGTGCCAACTGCAGAGCAAGGAAAGGGGTTCTACTCAAGACTATTCCTAGTTCCAAGAAAGGAAAAAGTTGGAGACCAATTCTCGACCTGTCCGCCTTAAATACATACATCATTGTCCCAAAATTCAAAATGCTGACCCTACAGCAACTTCTTCCCATGCTGGGCAAGGAGTGTTGGCTGGTAACTCTAGATCTCAAGGAGGCATACCTGCACGTCCCCATTCGACCAATCTGCAGAAGATACCTCAGATTTCTTGCAGGATCAGAGCACTATCAATTCTCAGCATTGCCCTTTGGCTTATCTACTGCGCCCAGAGTATTCACAAAATGCCTGGCATCAGTAATTGCCCATTGCAGACTACAGGGAATACAAATTTACCCATACCTGGACGACTGCCTGCTACAAGGGGACAACAAAAGCAAGCTGACAACAGATTTACAAAGGGTCATCTACTTGCTACAAGCACTGGGATACACAGTCAATCTACAAAAGTCAAGGCTGATACCATCCCAAACAAGGACATTCTTGGGCTGAATTGGACACAGTAAAACAAATGGCATTCCTAACTGCAGAAAACAAAAGAACTCCCTCTTTACTTCTTGGCACTAACAAAGCTGAACAAGTTAACAGCAAGAAAAGTACTGCAGGCCTTGGGCTTCATGGCATCATGCATAATCCTGGTCCCACTTGCCAGACTACATATGAGAAAACTACAGTGGTACCTAAAGAATTTATGGTCCCAACACAGTCACAGCCTAGAAACAGAAATCCCACTAATTCCATGATTAAAACAGGAGTTCCTATGGTGGGCTCAGGCATGCCAGACAAACCCAGGCCTACCCTTTCGCAGATGTCAAGCAAGCCAGACCATCACAACAGACGCTTCAGACCTAGGATGGGGCCCACATGCTGGACAAATGCGTGCAAGGATTGTGGACACAGGATCAACTTCACCTGCACATCAACCTAAAAGAAATGCTGGCAGTAAAACTGGCAATCCAAAGGTTCAGACCATTTCTCAAAGAGGGCCAGTTGATGATAAGGACAGACAACACCACAGTCATGTGGTACATCAACAAGCAGGGAGGCACTCATTCATACCCCCTATGCAGAATGACTTTGGAGCTGTGGAACCTGGCACTCAGCTACAACATCCAGTTACAGGCGATGTTTGTACCGGGAAAAGAAAATATTCTAGCAGACATATTAAGCAGAACCACATCGGATGCCCACGAATGGAAACTGCACCCGGACATTTTCAAGACTATCTCAAAGAAATGGGGGATGCCTCAGATAGACCTATTTGCATCACCTCTCAATCACCAGCTCAAAAAATTCTGCACAAGGACATTACACCCACTGGCATGGAAAGTGGATTCGCTCTCCTTCAGCTGGAAAAGCCTGACAGCATATGCATTCCCACCTCTTCCCTTGATACACAAAGTATTACTAAAAATCAAGGAAGAACGTCCAAGGATAATCCTGATAGCTCCAAACTGGCCAAGACAACACTGGTACCCACTGCTGAGGAGCATGTCTCAGAACAATATGTGGCCAATACCCCTGATGCCTTTGATGCTAACTCAGAACAACTACAGCATCATACATCCAAACCTAAAAACGTTGCAACTGACTGCATGGAACATCACATAGCAATGGCTAACCCAGAACTTTCTCAAAGAGTTAAAGACATTATTCTTGAAGCACGCAGACCTTCAACAAGAAGGAACTATGCTGGAAAATGGAAAAGGTTTGTCATTTGGAGTACTGAAAGAGGAAAAGATGTGTCAAACATAGATATGCCTAACATTCTAGAGTATCTGGCCGAACTTCTTCATTCAGGCTTGTCCTACTCCTCCATCAAGATACATGCATCAGCTATTTCAGCAGAATACAGCTTTGATCCACCTGTTTTTCAAGACCCTTTGCTCAGGCAGTTCCTCAGAGGAATCAAGAATGTAAAACCTCCAAGGAAACCACCTTTGCCAGCTTGGGACTTAAACTTTGTGCTAGAAAAGTTGACACTATCACCCTTTGAACCAGCAGCAACAGCAGACCTACAACACCTGTCATGGAAAACTGCTTTCCTACTGGCAATTACTTCAGCAAGGAGGGTTTCAGAGCTACAGGCCTTAATGGCAGTGCAACCCTTCCTAATCTTCCACCAAGATAAGTGTCCATGAGGACTAATCCTACATTTATGCCTAAGGTGGTATCCAGAGTGTCTTTAAACCAGGCAATCCACCTACCTACCTTCTTTCCCAACCCACAAAACAGAGGGAAAGAATACTGCCTACGTTGGATGTACATAGACACCTACGCTACTACTTGGAGAGAACAAAAATAGCAGAAAGGCTGACCAACTTTTTGTAGCCTATGCAACAGGAAGGGAAGGAAAAGCTATTTCCAAACAGACAATCTCCAAATGGATAGGAAATTGCATACGATTCTGTTACTCCTTCCATGGAAAACCAATTCCACAGAACATAAGACCTCATTCTACAAGGGCAACAGCCACTACCACAGCCTTCTTACGAGGAGTGGCAACCAAAGACATTATTGAGGCGGCTACTTGGACCTCCGTGCATACATTTGCCAAGCATTATAACTTACCTCTATATTCCAGATCCCGAGCAGGGTTTGCCACTGCTGTACTGCAAGGGATCCTAAACACACCATAATCTAGTTTTATCCTCCTCCCCTAGTTGGCTATGGTATTCTACCCAGTTGTTATGACTACAGATGCATCCATGAAGGACATAGTACAGTTTTGTACCTACCATAAATGTAGATGTCCGAACTGGATAGCATCTGCAGTCAGGATTACCCTCCCTCCTTCCCCTCTGTGGTACTCCTAGGGTATTTTACCCTCCTAATAGCTAGCTGGCGGGGGGGAGTCTTTTATGGTGTATTTGTTTGTATATATGTACATACATGCTTATTTTTGTGTTCACCTCTATCTTTTTGGAAACATTGGCATCTATCCAAATTTTAACCTCCAAGAGGGCTACTGGCATCTGGGGCAAGAAACACTGAGGAAAATGGCGTCGGCTGATGCCTTTATACCCGAAGACCAACAGAGATGACGTCGGGTGAAGTGCGACATCAGCCGAAGCCGGACCCGGACTTTGGAATCCGGCCGACTGAAGGGCTGCCTGACGACAGGACAACCCAGTTGTTATGACTGCAGATGCTATCCAGTTCGGACATCTACATTTATGGTAGGTACAAAACTGTACTTTTTAAATGCTTCTCCCACAGGTAGAAAACTAATTTTCCCATCTGCTTCTCAGTGGTACCTCTGTGGTACAGGAGTTAGCCACTGGGTTGAAAACAACATTAGAAGGATGAAGGGAACAGTATGACTTTACTGACCAAAATGTCATTGATTTCAAGGGAATCGAGCAGTAAAGCTCAAAGATGCTCCATTTAGTTGTCATGTGTTGTCATTGCAAGGTAGTATGCAAGGGATCAGACATCAGTAATTCACTTTCATGTTTCTCTGAGATACAGTTTTGTATGGGGGTAGGGTAGCATGATACACTGCCCACTTTTAAGAACATTACATTTACGTAAGCTTTTAAGGTTTATTAAAATCTGTCAGGTAATTTATGTAATTTACCTATTGTTTTTGAACAAATTTAATATTGCCTCACTATGTCTGCATTGCAAAATAAGGGGACATGTTATGTAACGTATAAGTGATGGAAAATAGATTTACTCATAAATCACCCCCACATATGTTTACAGGAGTCTCCACTGGACACTATGATATGCTTGGTGCTAGCCAGAAGGCAAGATGAATAGTGGGTAACTAGAGAGATAGGTGGCTTAGGAAGTGTGCCATTTGGAATTATCCATGTTTTAATCTTGCTGTGAAGAGGTTGTATCTATAGAAAGGGGTGTGTCCCTTCAAAAGGGGGGAGGTAGAGTTGCAGAGGTTGTATCACTTATAGAAACAGGAAACACATCCTTTGCACTTTGACTCCTTGGGACCTTGGGGGTATTATGTTCAGGGGAATGATAAGCCTTCAGTTTGACCATCCAATGGTTTCTTGGCTGCTTTCACTATAAATGGAACAGATGGTGATAGGCTTGGCAGCCATAGAGGCCTTAACACACTTGGCACTAAAAAGATAAGATTCACTAGTCATGGCGGTTATTATTTTCTTTGGTTCTGTCAAGCTTGTAAGTCCAGACTGTGTGATCTTGTATAACTTCCCTAAGGCCTCTGCAGAGACGTTTTAAAAGAAACTAATTAAATTTTGGAACTCTTGTAAACGGACTATACCCATTAAGGCTTTCTTGATCATTGATGTTGAGCTAATTACTAGATGGCAAAGGATAATAAGTGGCCACCTTCTTACATTGTACTTACTGTGTTAAATTTCATCCTACAGACACCTGAAACACTTCCTGGCTATACCAAAGCAAAACAGCCTTACACAGAGGGTGTGGAATGGCTTAAAGGTCAGCAAATTGGCTTGGGAGCATTTTCTTCATGTTACCAAGCTCAGGATGTAGGAACTGGAACGTTAATGGCTGTTAAACAGGTAAGCTTCAAATATGACCATTTGAGGAATTTTCCAGATGTGGATTGTGTAGAGTTCAGGCAAGGAAAGGAGTACAAAACCTTGTAATTTGCTGTACAGCAGTACATTTTAATTCAGTTTCATATTTGCATTAACATGTTTGCTTTGATAGCCTTTTTTTTGCTTTAAATGTCTTCCACATACAGTTTAGTACCCAATTGTGTGATTTTTTTTTATTGCTTTTTGAATTTTGTTTGTCCTGTATCTTTTTGTTGTATTATTCTTAACCAGTATTGGAAGATCTTTTAACAGAAAATTTTAGTCAGGTGTTCCAGACATAAACTCCTGTCACTAGACATCAGTTTTACAGTTTTTAATTCCAAAGCAGTTATCTCCTCAAAGGATGCACCTGCTTGTTGTCATCTGAAGATCAGCAGAAAGTTATCTGTAAAGAGAAGGGGCATGTCTTTCATCCTCAGCTCGTCCTGCTGTATAGTACCCAAGTACAGTTCTTTTTTTCCTAAACTTTTCTCTTTTGCTGTAGCCACAGTTTTTGCTCAGATTATTTTCTGAATGTGTGATTATTTGCTTAATGTTCTGTTGCTTCACTGATGTAAGAGCAGTTGATCCAATGTCGTTCATAGACCCAGAATGTAGCCTGTCAAGAGAAGTACACTATGTATGCACTCTAGGCCCAGACATCTCTTTGCTCTGGAGACTGTTTAACACAAAAACTGTAGGAAAATGGCGCTGTGCAGTCCTGAATAGCCAAAGGAGTAGAATAAAGGAAGAAGAGGCATGCATGTCAAGGAAATCTTTTAATGTCATCCTTATTTCATAAAAAGAAAGGGCATATCAGCAGTCCAGGCTTGAGAGCATCGGCGTCATTTTTTTCCTTTGGTGGCTCAGTGGATGTTCTTCATGTTTCACTGTTGCAGTCATTATATTCGGATAATCTGCTGGCAGGTTGCCATCAGACTGCCTGAATATCAAAGTCTTAGGTCCTGCGTTGGTTGCTGTCTCCTCTTCCTTGACGTCAGGGGTATAAAACATGCAGCCAACGCCATTTTCTTCAGTCTTTCTTGCCGCGCGGTGCCCAAAGCACAAGCCGTTCGCAAGTGCCGGTCGGCCGACTCCTGAAATTTTTGCATTCAAGTTTCAGAACCGAAGTCTTCAATTAAAGCTAAGTACCCCGTTGGGGAAACTTTTTCTTGCTCCTTACCGATGTCAGTAAAAGTTAATAATTGCATTACTTGTGGGAAGCAAATACCTCATAAGGAATTTCATTTGTACTGTATTCCTTGCCTAGGCCCAGATCATAATGTGCCTTGCTATCGGTTTTGTGCTAGATTTAACCAACGCACTATTAAGCGTCGGTATATCTTTGCTTCTAAATATTTTGGAAACAGATTTAATTACCCTGAAATGTCGTCGGAAAGCAATCCCACTACGGGAATTCGCAAAAAACGCAAAGAAAAGGACAGAGACAGACCGTCGAGGTCCAAAACCGACGACAAAGCTTCTCCTAAGCCAGTCGCCGGTTCGCCGGTACTCAGTGAGGCGCTTTCGCAGCCCCTGATACCCGCTACTTTTGAGTCGCAGGCCTCTACCGAGACCCATGCGGAGTCCGGCATGCCGCAAGATTCTCAGAGTATTGTACCCGCAGATGTCTCTCCTTCGGATGGGTCCGGATCCGCTGAGCAGGCACCGGTTTCTGAGGGTGTTTTCAGGCCTCAACATTTCCATATAAAACTGACGCTAGCTTCAAAAACATAAACAACTTCTAAGGCTAAAAAAAACGACGCATGAGCCACGTGCTCAGGCCCTTATGCCTAAAAAAACAGGTGATCAAAATGGCCCCCTCCTGATAAGAGGCCTAGGCAAGACACTGATTATGCATCTTCAGATCAGGTTTCTATTTCTTCTGATTCCTCTTCTGATCAGGAATTCGCTATACCACCCTATGAGGATTCAGATGCAGAAGAATCCATCCCATCTGCATCTCCACCTAAAGATTATTCTTTTGGAGAAACCTTGCATACTTTAAGAGAACTTTTTCATTGGGAGAGTCAGGATTTCTCGGACTCAAAAAAGAGGCTTAGGGATTTCCTTCTTCTTCCTCAGCATAGGGCTTTGGCTATACCTCCTGTATTAGACATTGTTGATGATGTGTTTTCGGATTCAAACATGGCTCCTGATTCCCTTCCTCCGGCTCCTAGTAAGCCAGACAGATATTACGGGGTTCCTGACTCCCACAAATTTTTATTCAAAAATCCTGCTGCTGACCCTGAAACTATCTCACAGGGTCCCAAAGGTGTAAAGGCATCTACAGCCAAGAATCCAACCCCCTCTGATAGAGATTCCAGGGTGCTGGATAGATGGGGAAAGAAGGTTTATACGTCTGCAACCTTGGCAGTTAGGGCCTTAAATTGCCAGTTTCAAGTATCAACAGCATGTTATGGGATTATTGAAACAGAAAATAATGTTGATTTCTGAATGTGTGGAAAATAAAGAATTACAGGAATTATTGCATGCAGCAGAACAGGTTGGAAAGCATACTTTGCAATGTGGTTTTGATTTCCTTGGAGGCCTCTTGCAGGGCCGCAGTTACTGGATCTGTGATTAGAAGGCATGCCTGGCTCAAGGAGAAAAATCTGCCTGATCATGTTAAAGCTAAATTGTTGGATGCACCTTTACAGCATGATACTCTGGTAATAAGGCAGAAGAGGTTTTAAAGAAAATGGAAGACAAAGCTAAATCTATGCAAACTGTAAAAGATTTCTTACAAGTGCAGCCACCCAGATTCAGTAGACACTGGCCTACAAAAAATTGGTCCTTTCCTGTGTCCGACAGAGCCTCACGAGGCAAATCCAGGCGCTCAAAAGGCTCTAGATACCAAACACAGGGTTCTTACAGTTCAAAGCAATGGGGTGCCTCTACCTCCAAATCTGGAGGAAACAAAGCACAACCCTACAGTAACAGTCTCAATGACTTCCCTCTGCCATCACCAAGCACTTATCTTTTGGCAGCCCCCTTAAGGGGTAAATTAGCACTTCATGCTCAAAATTGGCAGTTAATAACCCAGGACAAGTGGATGTCCTTCAAGGATGCATCTGCAGTCCTTACAAATGGGTTGTCCTGTCATCAGGCAGCCCTTCGGTCGGCCGGATTCCAAAGTCTGAGTCTGGCTTCGGCTGGTGTCGCACTTCACCCGACGTCATTGCGGCAGTTTTCGGGTATAAAGGCATCAGCCGACGCCATTTTCCCCATTCTTTCTTGCCGCGTGGCGCCCGAAGCAGAAGCTGTTCGCAAGTGCCGGTCGGTCAGATCCAGAGATTACTACTACCGAATACTACTTCGAAGACTTCTATAAAGCTAAGTACCCCGTTGGGGACTCTTTCTTGCCTCAGCCGATGTCAGAGAAAGTTAATAACTGTTTATCTTGTGGGAAACAAATACCTCATAAGGATTTCCACTCCTATTGCATACATTGTTTAGGCCCAGACCACGACGTAGCAGCTTGTCTAGCCTGTGCTTCTTTTAACCGGCGGACGCTGAGACGTCGCTCGGACTTTGCTGAACAGATTTTCGGCTCCGATTTTGCCTACATTATGCCGTTGGATCCTCCGACTGCGCAAATAACTAAAAAACGCAAAGAAAAGGACCGACACTCGCGGTCCGCGGTTTCGGCTGAAACCACGGCCAAGCAATCCACGAGTGTCTCGGTTTCGGCCGAAACCGAGCAGGCGGTTCTTTCTTCAGCCGATAACTTGCCTTCTACCGAGGCCTCTTCTATTTTGGTAGAAACGGCTTCTGAAATCCAGCCTTCTGTTGCGATTTCACAGGATTTATCAGACACCATCCCTCTAGATATTTCTACTCCTGCACGTGGAGCTGCTAGGCCTCCTCCAGCTATGTCTATTAAGGCCTTTGCCAGGGCTAAAGCAGCCAAAACTTCCTAACCAGTGCCTGCAAAGCCCCCCTCTCACAGGCCCAGCACCAGCTCCCATATGCTTTCTTTGGCACAGGATCTCATCACTTTAATCCGTGGATCCCAGCCTCATCCAGACAGGGCCTCTCTCTCCTCCTCCAGAAAAGAGGCCTAGAGCAGAGCCCCCTGAGCCAGTAGCCACAGATGATTCTTCTGATGATTCAGAACACTCAGATCCTCCTGAGGCTTCTTATTCTCCTTACGAAGACTCCGATGCTGAGGAGTCCATCCCTTCAGCCTCTCCTCCTGAGGAATTTTCCTTTGGGGAAACCTTGCATGCTATGAGGGAACAATTCCAGTGGCAGGGCCAAGATTTCTCAGACTCAAGAAAAAGGCTTAGGACCTTTCTACACTTACCACAGCATAGGCCTTTAGCTATTCCTCCAGTTCTATCTGTTGTTGATGATGCATTTAATGATGCTTGCACTTCTCCTGATACTTCACCTCCGGCTCCTGCTAAACCAGATAGGTACTACAGGGTCCCGGACACTCATCACCACTTCTATAAGGCCCCTTTTGCAGATCCAGAGACTATCTCCCAGGGCCCTAAAGCTGTAGCAGCTACTTCTTCTAAAAAAACCCTCCCCTCTGAAAGGGATTCCAGGTCCTTAGAGAGATGGGGTAAAAAAGTTTACACCTCTGCTACTTTGTCAGCTAGAGCTTTGAACTGCCAATTTCATATGATTCAATATCAAGAGTTTATGCTTGACCAGTTGACTAAAAAGCTGTCCTCTGAAGAATCTTTAGATAAAAAGTATGTTCAAGAAATGTTACATAACATTCAGCAGGTTAGTAACCATTCTTTAAAATGTGGCTATGATGCACTGGAGGCTTCCTTTAGATCAGCCATGACGGGCACAGTTATCAGGAGGCATGCATGGTTGAAAGAACAGGCATTACCAGACCATATCAAATCTAAGCTTTTGGATGCAGCTATGGACAAGGTCAATTTATTTGGTGCCCCCGCACAGCAAGTTCTGAAAAAGATGGAAGAGAAAGCAAAATCTGTGCAAACAGTAAAAGATTTCTTACAAGTTCAACCTCCAAGGTTTAGCAGGAATTGGCCCTCCAAGAATTGGTCCTTTCCGGAGTCCTCTAAGGCACAAAGAGGCAGGAATAGGCGCTCTAGAGGCAGAAACCAATCCAGAGGTGCCTACAGGGGTAACCAGTGGCAGAGTAGCAACCAACGAGGCACGGACACAGCCACCACCACTACAACAACTCAATCACAGTGACTTGGCGGTGGCACCGCCTACCAGGGAACAACTAGAAGCACCTTTAGGCGGAAAGCTAACCTTATTTTCAAGAAACTGGCACTGCATTACAAGAGAAAAATGGATTTTGCAAACTATAGACCAAGGTTACAGGTTCCATTTCCATACTCTACCAGGAAAGAGAGGAATGCCGAACCTACCACCTACTCAAAGGGCAGAAGCTCTAAAACAAATATCTCCATTATTAAGAATTAGAGCTGTGGAAAAGGTACCATCTATGGAGCAAGGGAAGGGATTTTACTCCAGGCTCTTCCTGGTACCAAGAAAATAAAACAAATGGAGGCCTATTCTAGATCTGTCCGCTCTAAACACATTCCTCATTGTTCCAAAATTCAAAATGCTGACTCTACAGCAGCTTCTTCCCATGCTGGGCAAGGAGTCTTGGCTGGTAACTCTAGATCTCAAGGAGGCATACCTGCACGTCCCCATAAGACCAATTTGCAGAAGATACCTCAGATTTCTTGCAGGATCAGAGCATTATCAATTCTCAGCATTGCCCTTTGGCTTATCTACTGCCCAGAGTGTTCACGAAATGCCTGGCATCAGTAATCGCTCATTGCAGACTTCAGGGAATTCAAATCTATCCCTACCTGGACGACTGCCTGATACAAGCGGACAACAAAAACAAATTAACAGAAGACTTACAAAGAGTCATCTATCTGCTACAAGCCCTGGGATACACAGTCAATACAAAAAGTCAAGGCTGATTCCATCCCAAATAATAACCTTTCTGGGTGCAGAACTGGACACATCAAAACAAATGGCATTTCTAACTGCAGAAAAGAAAGAACAACTTCCTCTCTACTTCTTGGCATTAACAAAGCAGAGCCACCTAACTGCAAGAAAAGTGTTACAAGCTCTAGGCTTCATGGCATCCTGCATAATTCTGGTCCCTCATGCCAGGCTTCATATGAAAAAGCTACAGTGGTACCTAAAGAATTTGTGGTCTCAGCACATTCACAGCCTGGAAACCAAAATTCCAATGATCCCATGCCTGAAGCAAGAGTTCTTATGGTGGGCTCAGGCCTGTCAATCAAACACAGGACTGCCCTTCAGCAAAAGTCATCCAAGACAAACTATCACGACAGATGCCTCAGACCTCGGTTGGGGGGCACACATGATGGACAAGTGCATTCAATGCCTATGGACTCAAGACCAATTGCATCTGCACATAAACCTAAAAGAAATGATGGCAGTAAAATTGGCAATCCAGGCATTCAGACCTCTTCTCCACGAAGGCTAGCTGTTGATAAGGACAGACAACACCACAGTTATGTGGTACATCAACAAACAGGGAGGCACACACTCATACCCCCTATGCCGGCTGGCACTAGACCTATGGGATGTGGCTCTGGGTTACAACCTTCAGTTACAGGCAATTTATGTACCAGGGAAGGAAAACATTCTAGCAGACATATTAAGCAGAACTACAACAGATGCCCACGAATGGATGCTGCATCCGGACATCTTCAAAGACATCACAAGAAAATGGGGATTACCACAAATAGACTTGTTTGCATCCCCATACAAGCACCAGTTGAAGAAATTCTGCACAAGGACTTACCACCACTTGCTTGGAAGGTGGACTCCCTATCTTTCAGTTGGAAAAGCCTGACAGCATACGCATTCCCACCACTTCCTTTGATGCACAAGGTGCTTCTCAAGATCAAAGAGGAACGTCCGAGGATCATTCTGATAGCCCCAGACTGGCCAAGACAACATTGGTACCCACTACTGAGGAGCATGTCCAGGGAACAAATATGGAAACTACCACTGATCCCATTACTGCTGACACAGAGCAACTACAACATTCTGCATCCAAGCCTAAAAACTCTGCAGCTAACTGCCTGGAACATTACATGACAGAAATTAACCCAAATTTATCCCAAAGGGTTAAGGACATAATCCTGGAGGCTCGTAGACCTTCAACAAGAAAGAATTATGCAGCAAAATGGAAAAGATATCTCATCTGGAGTGCTGCAAAAGGGCAAGACGTGACACTGGTGAACATAGCCAACATCCTGGAGTACTTGGCTGAGCTCTACCACACAGGCCTGTCCTATTCCTCCATTAAGATACATGCATCAGCTATTTCAGCACAGTACAGCTTGGATCCTCCTGTCTTCTCGCATCCTCTGCTCAGACAGTTTCTGAGGGGAATTAAAAATGTAAAACCTCCCAGGAAACCTCCATTGCCAGCATGGGACTTGAACTTTGTGCTAGAAAAACTGACTCTGCCTCCTTTCGAGCCAGCAGCTACAGCAGACTTACAATACTTATCCTGGAAGACTGCCTTCCTGCTGGCAATAACTTCAGCAAGAAGGGTCTCTGAACTACAAGCATTAATGGCAGTACAACCCTTCCTGATCTTCCATCAAGATAGAGTGTCCATGAGAACAAATCCTACATTTATGCCTAAGGTAGTATCCAGAGTCTGTTTAAATCAGGCTATCCACCTTCCTACATTCTACCCCAATCCACAGAACAGGGGAGAAAAGCTCTTACATACCTTGGATGTACACAGGCAATTACGCTACTACCTGGACAGGACAAAAAACAATAGAAAAACTGACCAGCTTCTGGTAGCTTATGCAACAGGAAAAGAAGGAAAACCAATTTCTAAACAGACAATCTCCAAATGGATAGGAAATTGCATTAGACTTTGTTACTCCTACCATGGAAAGAAAACTCCAGAGAACATCAGGCCTCACTCCACAAGGACCACAGCCACTACCACAGCTTTCTTACGAGGAGTGGCTACCAAGGACATTATAGAGGCTGCTACTTGGACCTCCGTGTATACATTTGCCAAGCATTATAACTTACCTCTATACTCTAGATCCCGTGCTGGCTTTGCCACTGCTGTTTTGCAAGGGATCCTGACTACACCATAATCTATTCTCATTTCCTCCTCCCCTAGTTTAGCTATGGTATTCTACCCATTTGTAAGGACTGCAGATGCATCCTTGAAGGACATAGTACAGTTTTGTACCTACCATAAATGTAGATGTCCGAGAGGAATGCATCTGCAGTCAGGATTACCCACCCTCCTTCCCTCTGAGGTACTCCTAGGGTACTTACCAATCTTCAGCTAGCTTGGGGGGGATCTATTATGGTGTATTTGTTTGTATATATGTACATACATGTTTATTTTGTGTGTTTGCTCTCTACTATTTGGAAACTTTGGCATTTATCCAAATTTAGCCTACCAAGAGGGCACCTGGCATCTGGGGCAAGAAACACTGAGGAAAATGGCGTCGGCTGATGCCTTTATACCCGAAAACTGCCGCAATGACGTCGGGTGAAGTGCGACACCAGCCGAAGCCAGACCCAGACTTTGGAATCCGGCCGACCGAAGGGCTGCCTGATGACAGGACAACCCATTTGTAAGGACTGCAGATGCATTCCTCTCGGACATCTACATTTATGGTAGGTACAAAACTGTACTTTATTAAACATAGTATCCCAGGGGTACAGATTTCATTTCCATACCTTGCCAATTCCAAACGGTTGGCCAGATCTGCCACAAAATCAATGGGCAGAGGCACAGAAACAAGTTACGTCCCTCATGGATATGGGGGCTATTCATCCAATACCAGAACAGGAAAAAGGGCAAGGGTTTTATTCAAGACTGTTCCTGGTACCCAGAAAAGACAATGCCTGGCACCCAATACTGGATTTATCGATTTTGAACACATTCTTGGACATCCCAAAATTCAGAATGCTGACTTTGCAACAGCTTCTGCCCATGCTGGGCAAGAACGCTTGGTTAGTGACACTAGACTTAAAAGAGGCACACCTGCATATCCCAATAAGGGAATCATGCAGAAGATACCTCCGCTTCAAGGCTGGTTTTATGCATTACCAATTCTCTGCACTGCCCTATGGCTTATCTACTGCGCCCAGGGTCTTTACAAAATGCCTGGCACTAGTAATTGCATTTTGCAGACGAAGCATACAAATCAATCCTTACTTGGACGACTGTCTCATTCAAGCAGAAAACAAGGACATTCTTCTTCAACATCTGGCATTTGTAAAAAGGCTTCTAACATGCCTAGTGTACACAATAAACAAAAAGAAATCACAACTGGTACCCTCTCAAAAAATTACATTCCTGTGTGCAAGCTTGAATACAACTGCCCAGATGGCTTATCTTACGCCAGACAAGCAAAGGCAACTGACTATTTACTTTAAACAGATGGCAACAAAAACCCAGTTATCGGCAAGACAAATTCTGCAGGCTTTGGGGTTCGTGGCATCCTGCATTCTACTGATTCCATATGCAAGACTGTATATGAGGAAACTGCAGTGGTATCTAAAAAGTTTATGGAGTCAACATTGTCACAGTCTGGAAACAATGATTCCTCTCATTCCCTGCCTACAACAGGAGTTTCTTTGGTGGGCAGAGACATGTCACCAGAACATGGGACGATCTTTCACTCTACCCCCTGCCTCCCAAACCCTAACTATAGACGCATCAGACTATGCTTGAAGAGCCCACCTAGCGGGGAGATGCATTCAGGGCATATGGAGCCCAAAACAAATGCATCTGCATATCAACCAGAAGGAGATGTTAGCTGTTCAGAATGCCCTGACAGCCTTCAAAGATTTACTTCATCCAGGACAACTATTGATAAAGGTGGACAACACCACGGTTATGTGGTACATAAACAAGCAGGGGGGGGGGGGGTACACATTCCTACCCCCTTTGCAGACTAGCCATGGCATTGTGGGACACAGCCCTGACTTACCAAATACATCTTCAAGCTCAATTCCTGCCAGGAAAACAAAATATTCTGGCAGATGATCTAAGCAGAAATATTATGGACCCTCACGAGTGGAAACTGGACCCACAAGTCTTCAGCATGATAACAGAGAAATGGGGGAGTCCAGACATAGATCTATTTGCCTCTCCCCAGAATTATCAACTGGACAAATTCTGCACAAGGACTTATCACAGACAAGCATGGAAAGTGGATACCCCATCCTTGAGTTGGAAAAACCTATCAGTCTACGCCTTTCCTCATCAGCCTTTTCTCCCGAAGGTCTTACTAAAGGTCAGATAGGAAAAACCCCTAATTGCCCCAGACTGGCCTCGCCAGCACTGGTACCCAATTCTAAGGAATATGTCTCAACTGCCTCCTTGGTACTTGCCTCAAATACCTCATCTACTGTCTCAGCAGAGCAATCAAATTCTGCACAAACAGCTCCAAACTCTGAACCTGGCAGCGTGGCTGATCATGTCATTATTCAAACAACACCTCTCAGTAAATCTGTGACGGATGTCATTTTGGAAGCCAGAAGGCCAAGTACTAGAAAATCTTATGCTGATATATGGAAGAGATTCTGTGCTTGGAACCAAGCACAAGGAACGGACACAGCAAAGTCAAATATTCCTCAGATTTTACAGTACTTGACTGAGATGCTTGACAAGGGCCTATCTTTTTCATCAATAAAAATCCATGCCTCTGCTATCTCAGCTCATTACAACACAGAGCCTCCCATCTTTTCTCATCCTCTGCTAAAACAGTATCTTAGAGGTGCCAAACATTTAAGGCCTCCCAGAAGATCACCAACTCCTGCATGAGACCTCAGTTTTGTGCTGGAAAAGCTCACCCTACCTCCTTTTGAACCAGCAGCTACTGCAGATATAAAGTTTTTATCTTGGAAAACAGCTTTCCTTCTGGCAATCACTTCAGCAAGAAGGGTTTCAGAATTACAGGCCCTCATGGCTGTGGAGCCTTTTATTACATTTCATCCGGACAGGGTGTCCCTCAGGACCAATCCTTCCTTTATGCCTAAGTTGGTATCCAGTGTGGCTCTTAACCAAACTATTCACCTGCCAACCTTTTACCCAAATCCGCAGAACAAGGGTGAGCGGAGTCTGCATTCCTTGGACGTACACAGACAACTAAGATTCTACTTAAACAGGACCAGATCTCTAAGAAAGTCTGAGCAACTACTGGTGGCATTTGCTGCAGGATCAGAGGGGAAGGCTATTTCAAAGCAGACTATTTCAAAGTGGATAAGCCACTGCATTAGTTTCTGCTACTTGCATCATGGTAAACCGTTGCCCAAGGAAATCAGGTCACATTCCACCAGGGCTGCATCTACCTCAGCAGCTTTTCTCAGAGGAGTTCCAGCCAAAGACATTCTAGAAGCTGCTACTTGGAGCTCTGTTCATACATTTACAAAGCATTATCATTTGCCTCTCTTCTCTAAGTCCAGGGTAGGCTTTGCCACTGCAGTTCTGCAGGACCTTATAGCCACTCCTAATGCTATTTAGCTCCATCCCCCCATCCATAGCTTTGGGATTCTACCCAAATGTAATGACTGCAACAGCGAAACACAAAGAACATAGTACAGTTGTGTACACTTACCATAAATGTAGATGTTCAAGTGTATTCACTGTTGCAGTCCGGATTACCCACCCGCCATCCCCCTTTTTTCTATAACTTCTCTTTCCTTCACTATATTCTACAGCCTTTGTGGTGTATTTGCTTTTAGCTGAAGGTAAAGTTTATGTTGTAACAATTGCATTTATATATATATATATATATATATATATATATATATATATATATATATATATATATATATATATATATGCATGTATGTATGTGTGCATATATATATATATATATATTTTTTTTGTTTGTTTTTTGTTTTTTTTTTTTGCTCCCCATTTGGGGGGCATCTGACATCTGGGGGCAAGAAAAACTGAAGAAAATGGCGTCGGCTTCATGTTTTATACCCCTGATGACCTGACAGCATGGAAGAGGAGACGGCAACCGACGCAGGACCCAAGACTTTAATATTCAGGCCGACGAAGGGCAGCCTGCCAGCAGATTACCCGAATGTAATGACTGCATTAGTGAATACACTCGAACATCTACGTTTATGGTAAGTGTACACAGCTGTTGCTCCAGGACTGTCCTTCCATCATTGGCCCCTGCATCTGCAGTCAAGGAGGCCACCCTTCACATGTTCATCATCCTTCAAGTCATGGATGAGTATTTATTTATTTGAATTTGTTTATTAGGGTAGAGCACTGATCAAATCTGACAGATTTTAGTCTCAGCCCAGGTATAGTGTATTGATATGTTCAGCAGGGGGCTTTGGCAGAGGAGACTGTAACCACCCTGGAATCTGGTGCTGTCTTGCTGCTCTTCCCCTGGGTATCAACCAACAATGACTACCTCGAGTCATTCACAGTGCATAGGTGCTCATTGAGCACCCTGTTGAAGGCTGCTATTAGAGTGTGTTTGTCAGCAGTGTTGACAAAGTTTTCAGTGAGTTGAATACTTGGAGATTCCACTGGCAGGCATGGGGGCCAGCTTTGACAGATGGTCCTCATTAGCATCTGACAGAGACATCCAGAGGATTGTATGGATATCACAAGAGAAATTTGCCCATCCGGCTAGATCTTGAACAACCTCCCCGAACAGCCGAAGGAACGGACATGGCTTTAGGCCCATGCCACAAGATTCCTGAGGAGGATCTTATGCCTTTCGACATCAGGAGTTCCTTTATGTGTCTAGCATAGAATAACTTGAGGAAGAAATCCTCAGGGAAAAAGTGGAGGAGTACTTGGGATCCCATTTGTGATGTTCCTCCCTCACATCTTCATTCACCTGGTATCACCCTGCCCCCAATCTTGGGAAACCTTTTCAGTTTGGTTCTAGAATGGGGTTCACTGATATAGAGACTGACAAGAAGGGTCAGAAGACCCAGTTTTTGGACCTTTTGAACTGCCTCCTCTTTTTTTCTTTAGCAATGTGCACTGAAGGAGAAATGTCAGTTCCCAGACAAGGCTTTGGCTGTTGACTTCTCAGTGCTGAAGAGAAATATCTATCCATGAGTAACTACAACTTCCCTACTCTGCTCCCCATTGACCACCATGTTGGTAGCATATGAGAAGTACTAAGTCCCAGCAGCACCTTTTCAAACTGCCTGTCAGTGAACCCAGCAGTCCTGGATTGCATAAGATAAAGGGTGTATTCTTTGGCAACATTTGCAATGTCATTAATTACACTCCATATCTTACCTGGTATTGGGCCAAGCTGCTTCATGAGAGTTTAAGTCTAGTAAGGATGTATAGTAGAGAAGCTTCATGAATCTCACTTGTCGCCTGTGAATCCTTGTGTGATGTTATCAAAATGTAGCCCTTCCTCCCCCCACATACCATGCCATTTGGAGTCATTCTGTGCCACCACCTTTGGTTATGTTCATCCCCTTTTCTAAATTATATTAGTCCATAATGTTGAATTCCCCTGTCTTGTACCCTCGGCATTTTGACAGACCAGTGGAATCATGTCCGAGAGCTAAGGAAGGGCAGGCAAGAGTTTGTCTTCACATATCTGTTATAGAAGACCTCCAGACCATAGGCACAAAAATTGTGCAGACCATTTAAGACCTTTTGGGAAGGATGCCAAGAAGTGTACCACTAGAAACCAAATAAGCTACAGGTCAAACCCAGGTAGACCAGGAGCAAGACCATACTACAAAAATAAGAAGCCTAACCCCACCTAGGCCATAGCTTAGGATTCCCAGTAGCAGCTTTGATTGATGCAGGACTGCAAGTTGCTGATTTAGGAGGAGGCAGTCAGAGGCAGATTCAGCTTCCATGTAACAGCCTAGAGAACCACATCTTAGATGCTTGTGTGTTCTTCTGGAACTGGTGATCACCATACCACTTATTGCTCCTAATTCCTATTTCCCCCATCTACATTCACTTTTTCAAGAGCACTTACTACTTTTACAGTGAGTCTCAGTCCTTTTTGTGCAAGAAGGCAAGTGAGTCATTCTTGTTTTGTAAAGTTTTTATTAAATGTTGATAAATTAATAATGAATAACAAAAAACTGCAATATAGAATTTGAATAACAATACAAAGAACAAGAAACAATAAAAAAATAAAGTATTTACAAAGGTGTCTACTAGATAAAAATTAAAAAGTGATTTTATATACATCAACTCCCCATAAAGATTCACATGACTGCTGCGTTTTTTGCTTAGGCTTTGAGCACGACCACAATGCCTGCTCCATTTTCCAATCTTTTGTACCCAAGACCCTGCGCAGCCATCTGGCTGCCATTAATCTTTATTTGGAGAACCAACGGCTTAAGCGTTTAGCCCTTAGGATGGATCCCAGTTCAGTGGCACTGACAGAACCAAGGTGTAAGAAGGCCAAGTTTCCTAGGTCCTCTTCCTCTGCTGCTCCACTACCGGATGTCCCGCCATCTTCCGATTCAGGAGTTGAGGGGCACTCGGAAGAACTGTCAACTTCATCGGCGACCTTTGTAGAAGCTGTTTTGCAGCCGAGCACTGGCATGTCCCTGGAGCCAGCCCAGACCCCGACTACCATTGTGGTCAAGGGGGAACCAGACTTAGCAGAGCCTCCAACCGGGATCCCTCCTCTGGAAGCTACTACTGTTATATCGGCATCCAACTCCAGGCCTACGCGTAAGTCCACTCCATCCAAAAGAAAACAAAAGGCCAAACATTTGACCATGTCTAAGGAAGGCCTACCTGACTGGCAGTCCGTCACTTCCTCCTTGATGCAGGCCTTCATGGCCCTCAGGCCTTCAGCCTCATCTACCTCCACTCTACCACTGCTAAGCCCTAGACCTGCTTCTGCTTCTTCTCTTCCCCCTCCAACGTTTCAGGATAGGGAAGAAGAGCAAGACACTGACTATTCCTCTTCTGAGGAATCCATCTCTTACACCTTACAAATTGCTTCCCCCCAGGAGTACTACTCCCCAGATGAAGACTCTGTTGAGGGAGACTCTCCTCCAGAGGATATTACATTTGGTGAAATTATGACCAAAATGAAAGAATATTTCAAATGGGCCACCTCTCAGATGTCTGAAACCCAGAAAAGGTACTTTGAATTGTTACAGGTAGAATCCCCCCTCACCTTCCGCTATCCCACCTGTCATCCCTGCATACTTGGATGCTTTCTCCTCTGCATCTAAGACACCAGACTCTAAGCCACCTGCCCTTAAATGCCCAGACCGCTTTTACAAGGTGCCTGAGGATCAGAAATTTCTAATCATCACCACAGACAGATGGGTCTTGGCTGTCATCAGCAGTTGCTCTGCCTTCTATGTAGGACAGACCTCAAGACCAGTTAAATTTAGAATCTCAGAACACATAAGTGATGTCAGGGTTAGGAAACCAACAAATGCTTTATACAAACACATTGAAAAACATTGTAATGCAGTCTTTAATTTCAGTATTATTGACAAAATACAGGGTAACAGAAATAATAAATCAGGTTAGCACCAATTGCTGAACAACAAGGAGAAAAAATGGATCATTAAACTGGGTGCTTTATTCCCACCAGGACTAAATGAATATTTCTGATGGAATGTGTTAATGGAAGTAATTTTCTCATTTAGCCTCTAGTGGTGATACAGTATAAAAGGAAAATGGTTGTAATGACAAGTTACTACACTGATGAAGGCTTGATAAACTCACTGCCGAAACTGGTCTGTTTATTCTCCTATTTTTATACTATTAACCTTTTCTGTCACAGTTTGCTGGCTTTGCATTTTTTGTTTGGCTCAAGGACTTTTGGAGCCATGCAGCTACCATACTTGCAGGGGCTCACTTTTCTTTCTGTCATCCAAAAAGAATACTTCCTTTCCTGGAAGGAAAGGCCACCCCTAAGAAGTATTCCCTTTCCCCCCAGAAATCAAAAGCATCTTTTGCCACAAGTCCTGACAGACCTTCTGAATTTGGGTACCATAGAACCTGTCCCATCAAGACAAGAAGGAAAAGGCTTCTACTCTCGACTGTTCCTGGTCCCCAAAAAAGACAGACCATGGAGACCAATTCTAGACCTTTCTTTCCTAAATCTGTTCTTACACGTGCTCACCTTCAGAATGCTGTCACTCCCAAGCCTCCTTCCTCTCATACCTGCCAAGGTTTTCATGGCCACATTGGATCTAAAAGAGGCTTACTTGCACATTCCCATACTGCCCTCCCACAGAAAATATTTATGTTTCTCTGGACTCTCCTCTCATTTCCAATTTACTGCCTTACCATTTGGTATGTCCACTGCCCCCAGGGTATTCACAAAATGCCTGGCACCTGCAATTTCCATTGCAGAACACAGGGAGTTCAGATTTATCCCTACCTAGATGACATCCTGATCCTGGCAGACTGCAAAGAAAGCCTTTCTGCCCATCTGCTATTCACCATGTCCCTTCTACAAAATCTGGGGTTTATCCTCAACCTCCCAAAGTCATCCCTAACCCCAGAGCAAGACAAGATATTTCTGGGTTGCAGAATCAGGATAGACCTAATGAAGGCTTTTCTACCCCAAGACAAAGTCAGCTCTGTGACCTCCCATTTCAAAGCCTTGCTGCAGACCCATGTAATCACTGCAAGCCAATTTCTAAGGACCCTGGGCCTTATGGCAGCAACCATCCCTGTGCTGCCACTTGCCAGATTGCATATGCGAAAGCTACAATGGTATTTAAAAAAAAAACATTTGGTCCCAACACCAGCATCCCCTGGAACAAGAAGTCACACTCTTACCCTGCCTAAAGGCAGAGGTTCACTGGTGGATTCAACAAGTACATCTCAGTCCCGGCCTTTCCCTTCAGCCCCCACTTCCAACTCAGGTAAAGCATACAGATGCATCAGACTCAGGATGGGGAGCCACCTTGGCATCCTTCAGGGTTCAAGCAGAATGACTCCCTTCTCTGAAGGCCAAACACGTCAATGTGAGAGAAATGACAGCAGTTCTCCTGGCCCTGAAAACCTTCAGCCCCCTGCTTCTACCAGGTGTACTCCTAATAGTTACAGACAACATCAAAGTGATGTGGTATCTCAACAAACTGGGAGGGACAAGAGCTTACCTCCTATGCAGACTAACATTGTGGATTTGGGAGCTAGCCTCTCGCCACAACCTGTCCCTGCAGGCATCCTACATCCCCTCGCAGGACAACAAACAGGCAGACCTGCTGAGCAGAACATACTCCCCACAACACGAATGGATGCTGGACAGGACAGTCTTCCTGGATATAGTCCACCAGTGGGGCATTCCTCAAATAGACCTGTTTGCCTCGCCCCAGAACAGACAACTGCAGATCTTCTGCACCAAGACCTACCCCCCCTCTAGCCTGGAGAGTAGACGCTTTCAGCATCTCTTGGAAGGGAAGTTTCTGTATGCCTTCCCACTGATTCAAAAAGTCCTCCTGAAAATCAGGAGACACAAACTAAAAATCTTGTTGGTGACTCCCTACTGGCCAAGACAGCACTGGTTCTCCCTACTTCACAATCTAGCCAAGGCAGTCATCACAAGTTACCCCACAAGGTGGACTGACACAACAAAAGGGAACTCTCATCTCTTGCAGATGCTGTCACTGACACTGTAGGTGATAAACGTTTAATTCCCTTCAGGCACCACTATTCAGAGGACATGCTTTCAGTCCTGAGGGAGGCCAGGAAACCTACTGCAAGAAAATCATACTTAGCTAAATGGGAAAGATTCTCAAAATGGTGTTGGGACACGGGTAGGGACTCATGCATTGCAGACCCACCCCTAGTCCTAGATTACATGTGTCAACTTATAAAAGGTGGACTATCATACTATTTAGTTAAAGTTCATCTCTCCACAATCTCAGCCTGCCTACCCCTAGAACCTCCCCTGCTAGCCAGGCTCGATATTAAGCTTTTCTTAAAAGGGATCCTACACATTAGGCCCCCAAGGAAACCCATCCCACCACCCTGGGACCTGAACTTCATTCTGGAAAAGCTAACCCAGCACCCTTTTGAACCTGCTGGGACAGCTACCCTTCAGATATGTACTTGGGAAAACAATCCTGCTAGTGGCTGTAACTTCAGCCAGAAGGGTGTCAGAACCCTCTTACACGACTTTCCGCAAGGACAGGGTAACACTTAGAACTAACCCCTCCTTCATGCCTAAGGTAGTCAACGATTTGTCTTTAAACCAGTCTATTCACCTGCCCACTTTCTTCCTCTGTCCCACCAACGAAGGGGAAAGGATTCTTCACTCCCTAGATGTACACAGACAGTTGAGATTCTACCTGGACAAAGCAAAGTCCATTAGGAAATCCACTCAACTCTTTATTTCATACCACCCCAGGGCTGTGGGCAAGGCAGTCTCCAAACAAACTATCGCCTGCTGGATCAGAAAAGCCATTTGCTTCTGTTACTCTCACCATGGCAAAAAACTCCCACTAGGAGTCTAAGTTCACTCCACCAGAGCAATGGCAGCCTCCAAAGCCTTCATCAAAGGTCTGGACACTGCTTCCATTATGGAAGCAGGTACATGGTCCACCGTACACACCTTCACCAAACACTACAAACTAGACAATGTTTCCAGAGCATGAGCAGGATTTGCCAGGGCAGTCCTACAGGGATTCTTAGAATCAGCCTCTTCTTCCACCACCCTTCTTTCCAACTAAGCTGTGGTACTGTCCCACAATGAGAATACTGCAACATAGGAATAGAAGGGCATAGAATAGTTGTGCAAAATCTTACCATAACCATAGATGTTCTTCTCTTCCATGTTGCAGTATTCCTTCCCTCTCTCCAAAATCCCCTTCTTTTATTACCCAGTACAGCATACCCTTAGCCTCCTGATACCCTATTCCCTGCACTGGGAGCCTTTGGAAACTACATAAGGGCCCTATGGCCCTATACCTGACATCACTGACATACACTCCTGCTGGGCCTTATACTCCTGCTGGGCTTTCAAGTTCTGAGGTCTTTGCATGCAGATGTCACATTTAAGGAACCTGGTTTATGCCCCTACGTGTGACGTCCCACACAGCTGCAACAGCCAAGGTGAAGCTTTTGTATAGGTGCCGACGTACGGGTCGCTTGAGGCAGAAAATCCCACAACAAGAAACATGGAATAGAAGGACATCTATGGTTATGGTAAGATTTTACACAACTGTTCTATCTTTACATAAAGAAAAAAATCTTTATGCAATAATGTCAAAGCTTCTTTAGGCATTATTTTATAAATGTCAGGGATACTTCCATCATTACAATGGCCTTATTTTGCAGTAATCTGATGTTGAATTTGAAACATTGAGATTGGTTTATCAAGTGTTTCAACTTGTGTATCAGATAACTTATTTTTTGTATATTTTTAATAAATGATCAAACTACTTCCTTAAAATCTAGCAATATAGAATCCTAATTATTTTTTTAAAGTATTCTGTGAATTCCATTAATATATTCCCTATTTCAGTAACATTGTTTTATTTTAGGTGAGTAAAGTGAGTAAGTCTCTTTAATATGACTAAGCTTACTAAACGTCTTAGTCATATATATATATATATATATATATATATATATGTATATATATATATATTCTTGACTGCTAAGTTACTCAAGGACTTAGGATTAACAGAAAAGTTTATAAATTTAAACCTCTCTAAATTAATCATAGCCTTATGAGTTAAACATTCTGAATATTTGCATTAACTCACACTCTCACTCAATTCACTATCCTATTGCTTTTTTCTTATTGGCATACCAACTAGTAATTCTTCCATACAAATAAGCTTTTAATGGTGTATGTATATACATATCTCAGAAGTCTCACTGACACTATTAGCCTTAATAAAAAGTTGAATTTCTGACTCAAGGAAATCTTTAAAATCTTTTAAGTTGGATATATAAGCTGTAATTCTTTTAATCTGGACACAATTATTTGGACTAATTAGTATTTCAAAAGAAATAACATTGTGATCCGAAAGGTGACCTGAAATTACTTTATCCTGGTCCAAAATGTTAATCATTTCATTTGAAACGTAGGGTCTATATTGACTTATCAAACGATGAAAAGTGCGAATGCTCTTTCACAATCCGAAAAGGTCGAAACCCCTAATGAGCGAAGACACGGACCATCGATTTTTTTCCCAGGGAAAAAATTGGTGGACCATCTTCGGGACTTTGCCATTTCCTCCACTATGGTATGATCTCAGAGTTGGTATATTTAAGTAGGGGGTTGTGGGGGTTGAAACCCCCACTTCATTTTGTGTTCGAAATTTTTTTTCCTTGGAAAAAAAATCGCTGTTCCGTGTCTTCACTCTTCAGGAGTTTCGACCTTTTTGGATCGATGAAAGAGCGTTCGCTCTTTTCATCGTTCGATAAGGTAATATAGTCCCTGAAACATATACTGTAGCAGTTCTGGAATATGTACCATGCCTGTGAGCAAACTGTGTGAAAAAATAGAGTCTGGGTCAGAAAAGTCATTAATGTCTCTAATATGAAATGTATCAGCAAAGTAATTCAGGATTTTGGCTGAAGGTAAAATTCTCCTTTTACCAGAAGTATTGGAGTCTTTGTCTGTTAAATTACAATTAAAATTTCCTGCAAGAATAATGTTTCTTTTAGATATTTGAACTATTTGATGTAGATGATGTTTCACAGTGTTAACCCCAATTCCTGAAATCCAGTAAATATTAATTAGAATATATATTTTCCTATTAAGCTCCAAAGTAACATAACAAAACATACTTTTATCATCCTTATATGTATCAATAACTTTAGTAATAGGTAAAGAATTATTCCACAATACAGCTACTCCTCTTATTTTTTTTTTCCAAAATGTTTTTATTCATTTTGTAACACAGTAACTTAACAGTATAGTAACAAGAAAAAACAAATACATCATATACAATGTCCATAACAACAAAAAAAGCAATATACACAGGAGAACACTTTATATTTCTCTAACATATTAGACTATTGTGTCCAAATAATTAAATGATGAGTTGTGTTGTTAGTCCTTGCTTTTATAGTAGCAATCCCATTCTTACAAATGTATTTCACAAGATAAATAAACTCAACTGACAGGAGTAGATTGAGATTTCCAATTTTTTAGTAACAATTTTCCTTGCTATAGAGAGGGTAGACCATAGTAAAAATGTTTTGTTTTTAGGAATGACTTCAGGAACATGAACACTGAAAAGGATAAGGGAGTCAGAAATTATACAGTTGTCATTTCATAGAGCTTTACAAAGATATTAAAGTCTAACTAAAATGGGGAAATTATTTTGCAATTAACTTAACAGCCATATGTATCCAGTCAGCATCATGGTGTCCACATCTCCAGCATTTCATTTCATATTTCTTGTACATTATTGCTAGTCTATGTGGGGTGAAAAAACATGGGTCTGTATTAGAAGATCGAAGTTTCAAAACTTTGAATGTTCTAATGTCGAACCCTATTCAGCGAAAGCTGAAAACATCGAACATACAGAACAGCAAATTTTTTCCTAGGAAAAGAATTCTCTGTTCCAAAACACATACACACAACACAAGCACACCAAACAAACTACAATCCACACACATACACCTAAAATCTTACACCTAACCCTACACTAAACTATATACACACCACTAACTATCCACTTACCTTAACCCAAACCCTAACCCTAAGGTCCGTCACTGTCACACACTCATGTCACCCGCGCCCTAACCCACCTAACCCGCCCTTACCCTCACATCCACACAATTGCATACATACCTAACCCGCGCCCTAACCCTAACTCACCTAACCCGCCCTAACCCTCACGTCCACACAATCGCACACATACCTAACCCGCACCCTAACCCTAACTGACCTAACCCACACTCAATCACAAACTTACCTGAACCCGACCAGTAACTTTACACCACAGTGCTGAAAATACCGAAGCAACAGAAACGGACACCCAAATTCTTTCCTTAGGAAAAAGTTGGTTTTCTGTTGCTTTGATAGTTTTAGCTTTCGCTGAATAGGGTTCGATATTAGAACATTCAAAGTTTTGAAACTTCAGTGTTCTAATATAGACCCAAAAAACATCTGTGTAAAAATGTCCATGTGTATGGAACATGGAAGATGTGGATTCCTTCACCTTCTGTAAACAAATCTTTTGCTGAGAATACTTGTCTATTAAATTCACTTGAGTAATTCCAAAAAGAAACATCTGAAGTTATGTTGTCCCTATCTCGCCTTCATTCTTGCTTGGTGCCGGGTTCTGAGCCGATACTCTTCTCCGACTCGGCAGTATCCTAAAGCTTGAGAGCTGCCACTGGCTCGAGGCTAGACCCCATCCCAACATGCCCTAGTGAGAGTTTCCCAGATCTCGTTTGCCGCATGAAGCTTCGGGATTGTCTGCGACTGGCTCAGGCTAAGTTGTGCTTTTTCTTGTTAGTTTTTGTCATGAATTCAGATATTTCTTAATTGTATTATTTCTTCTAGTTAGGGTTGATAGCTGTTTAGGTACTTCCTGTCTATCTTCCTATTTTTCGCTGTTTGTTGATGAGGCCGTCATTTCCTTCTCTCAGGCCTACTAATCCCCATACAAATCCATTTTAGTTAGAGGATTCGCTTCTTCCTTTCAGCCTGTTTTAGTTAGAGGGCTTCTTCCCCCCTTTCTTTTACTTTCCCTTTTTCAAGAGGGAGCTCGCCGTTTAAGTTAGAGGCATCTCCTCGGTCGGAGGGGTTGTCGTTTAACTTAGAGACTCTCCGCCTGTTGTTTCCCATCTAAAAAAAAAAAAAAAAAAAAATACCTAGTCCTTTTGGCTGTTTTTTTTTCTACTGTTGTCATAGATAATCATTGTGGTAGTTACTGGATTTATCAGATATGACCAAGGAGTCAGCTAAAGAATTCAAGCCTTCAGGATTCAAGAAATGTGATTCCTGCACTCAAAAGATGTAATTGACCGATGGCCGTACTAGCTGCGTGTACTGCCTGGGAGCCGTTCACCTGAAAGACTCTTGTTCCTTTTGTCATGGTTTTAGCTCTAGAGTCCTGCAGGAGCGGAAAAATAAGTTGATTTTGAGAGGGTTACTAAAAGCGCCCTTCGAAGCATCTATGGAAGGGGATCAGGCAGGCAAATCAGATAAGCCCTCCAAAAAAGCATCTTCCTTGCCTCCGAGCTCGGAACCGTCAAAGGTTCATGACAAACAAGTTTGTCGGATCCGAAGTCAGCCGGGTCCGACAAGACACAATCTCCTTTGGTTCCCCCAGTGTCCTCGGAACTGACCAGGCGCCGTAAAAGAAACCAGTCTCCCTCCTTGAAGCCGGTTCGCTCTATACCTCAGTTTCCTCTGCTCCAGTCTGTGGCAGGTAGTCACCGTTCATCCACCCATTATCCTCGATCCTCCAGGAGCCTCTCAGATGATGATGTGGAGAGGGTGGTGAAGAGGTTACTCAAGACTCTGGCCTTTGCAAAAAGTTTATGGAGCCCAGCCCATATGGATGTGGAGCCGACTGTCCATCCTACTTTGTCGTCAATTCCTCCTTCGACTCATTTGAGTTCGGAGCCGGAGTGCATGGAAGTCATTGTGGTGGAACCGTTGGACCCGAAAACCACTGGTCTCTTGGGTCCGACGTTTGCTCTGATCTCTTCAATACCACCTTCTGTCGAGGGATCTGGGGGCCGAGACTCCCTCGGCTCCGGGGGGGGGGAGCGAGATTGGACCCTTGTCGGTTCCTACTCATCCACTTGGGGCTTCAGTGTAGATGAGTACAGCTCCTACATCAGCCTTGGAGCCATCGCCCTTGGTGCGGGGGACATCTCCGGGCTCTTCGGAGCCGGAGACGCTCTCGGGCCGGGATCGTGGTGCCTTCGAAGTGATGAGGAGTGTGCTGTCCTCCCAGAGCACTCCACCCTCTACTTCAGCTGCTCTGTCCCCTTCGGGGCCAGTGTGTACCTCCACACCACCCCTCCATCCAAAGCGTAGGGAACCAATGCCCCAGGATGCCCCTTCGGGTGACCCCCCCCCTTCTGAAACCTCCACAGAGTACCTCTCTGAGGAGGTCCCTTGGAAGAGGACTTGTAAGAGGAAGCAAGTAGACTCTCCCAAGTTTCTCACTTCAGACATGGATTTGGAGTACTCAGAAGGGTCCCCACGGTCCCCCTCGCAGGATGTCTCATTTTCAGACATCCTGGAAATCCTCAGGCAGTGGGGTGGCTGGAATTCCCTTTCCCCTTCTGAAGACGAGTCCGGTGGCTTTTGGATCCCGACTCTGCACCTCTTGGGTGTCTCCTCCTTTCGACCAGCTACTGGGGGTGGTCAGTCGAAAAGCGTAGAGCTCTCCAGAATCTATGGAACTGGTTCCGAGGAGGCCCAATAAATTTATCACAGCGCCAGAGGACATGCTTTTCCTGTCTAAGGGGGTTCCAGACTATGCTATGGTGGTTGCGGCAGCCACAAAGAAGGAATTAGCAGAAACTTCTTCTTCTGTCCATCCGCCGAACAGAGAGTCCCGTACGATGGACAGATATGGGAAGCGTGTGTTTTCATCAGCGGCCTTTACCCTTAGGTCACTGAATTATTTTTCCCATTTCAGTCGTCTCCAGGGGGATCTCCTCAGAGAGCTGGAAGATGCTCTTCAGGATCCTTCAGCTGCGGGGGCTTCAGATAAGACTGCTTCCCAGCTTGCGACCTTGTCTTCTATAGTCAACTCCTCCATGCGACTTATCTCTTATGCAGCCGATGGAGCGAGCAGGGCAGCAGGCACAGGAATTGCCTTATGAAGACATTCCTGGATGCGCACTTGTGAGTTCGCAGAGCCCTTCAAGTCCTCCTTGACCAATGCCCTATTTGATGGCTCGTCATTGTTCGTGCCCAAGGTAAAAGAGACTCTTAGCAGGTGTGAGCAAGATGGCAAAACTCTTGTCTGCTGTGGGAGTACGTTTCTCCGCCCTTACTAGACCTTATCCCAAAGGTAAGAAAGGCGGAAAAATGTGGATGTTCATCGTGTTTCACTGCTGCAGTCATTACACTTGGGTTATCCTGCCGTCAGGCAGTCCCGCAGTCAGCCAGAGTTCCAAAGTCTTGGTCCGGCGTCAGTTGCTGTCGCTTCTTCCCTGACTTCAGTGCGCCAGGGGTATATAAGATGTAGCTGATGCCATTTTCTTCAGTCTTTCTTGCAGTGCGGTGCCCGAAGCAAAAGCAGTTCGCAAGTGCCGGTCGGCCGACTGCTGAGATTTCAAATTCGATTTCAGATCCGAAGTCTTCAATAAAGCTAAGTACCCCATTGGGGAAACTTTTTCTTGCCTCAGACCGATGTCAGTAAAAGTTAATAATTTTATTTCTTATGGGAAGCAAATACCTCATAAGGATTTTCATTCTTACTGTATTCCATGCCTAGGCCCAGATCACGACGTCACTAGTTGTCAGTTTTGTGCTAGATTTAACAAACGCACTATTAAACGTCAGTTTGATTTTGCACACCATTATTTTGGCTGAAGGTTTAATTATACCATGCCGTCTGAACAACCGACGACCGGAATTCACAAAAAACGCAAAGATAAGGGTAAGGACAGGCATCCGAGGCCCAAAACTGATGACGAAGCCTCTTCTAGGCCAGTCGCCGGTTCTCAGTGAGGCGCTTTCGCAGCCCCTGACACCCACTACCTCAGAGCCACAGGCCGCGACCAACTCCCACGTGGAGTTGTCTAGGCCTCTGGATACTCAAGGTGTTGGGCCTACGGAGACTAACCCTTCAGATTGGTCCGGAGCCGCTGACCAGGCTTCGGCTTCTATGGGTGTTTTCAGACCTACATGACTTACCATTGCATCTACAGCCAAGTCTAAAGCAACTTTAAAGACAAAGAAGCAAGTACAGCATTCACCTGGACAGGCCTCCATGCCTAAAAAGCAGATGCTCAAAATGGCCGAAGACTTAATTACTCTGATCAGGGGTACACATCCCCCTCCTGATAAAAGGCCTAGGCAGGATACAGACTATGATTCCTCTGACCAGATTTCTGTATATTCTGACTCCTCTTCAGACCAGGGATATTCCTTACCGATCTATGAGGATTCTGATGCTGAAGAATCTATTCCTTCAGCTTCTCCTCCTGAGGATTACTCTTTTGGGGAAACTTTGCACACCATGAGGGAGCATTTCCACTGGGAGGGCCAGGATTACTCAGAGTCCAAGAAAAAGCTCAGAGATTTTTCTTTTATTGCCACAGTACAGGCCCCTTGCTATTCCGCCAGTGTTGGATATTGTGGACGATGTGTTCTCTGAATCCAGTTTAAATCCAGATTCTTTACCCCCTGCTCCAGTCAAGCCAGACAGGTACTACAGAGTCCCTGACTCACACAAATTTCTTTATAAAAACTCTGCTTCTGACCCAGAAACTATTTCCCAGGGTCCTAACGGGGTAAAGGCCTGCACAGCTAAAAATCCAGTTCCCTTGGACAGGGATTCCAGAGCATTAGACAGATGGGGAAAGAAAGTTTACACCTCTGCAACTTTAGCTGTGAGGGCTTTAAACTGCCAGATTTACATGCTTAAATATCAACAATATTTACTGTCTCAGTTAAAACAGAAAATGAATACAAGTGCAGAACAACCTGATTTTAAGGAAATGCAGGATTTATTGCATGCAGCTGAACAAGTGGGAAAACATACTTTGCAATGTGGTTTTGAATAATTAGAAGCTTCTTGTAGAGCAGCAGTTACAGGATCTGTGATTCGAAGGCATGCTTGGTTAAAGGAACAAACCTTACCAGATCATGTCAAGGCAAAATTATTAGATGCTCCTTTACAGCAAGATATTTTATTTGGTGTTAAAGCTGAGGAAGTTTTAAAGAAAATGGAGGATAAGGCAAAATCTATGCAAACAGTAAAGGATTTCTTACAGGTACAGCCACCAAAATTTAGCAGAAATTGGCCTACTAAAAATTGGTCCTTTCCAGTGTCAGACAGGCCACAAAGAGGCAGATACAGACGCCCAAGAGGCAGATCTCAGCCCCGAGGATCTTGCAGACCACGACAGTGGGACGCTTCAACACCCAAAGGAGGTGAGGACAAGTCATAACCTTACAGGAAACAATCTCAATGACTTTCCCCTTCCAATGCCAAACTCTACCCTGTTGGCAGCTCCCTTAGGGGGGAAACTAGCACTTTTTTCATAAAACTGACAAACAATCACCCAGGACAAATGTGTGCTGAATATTGTATCTCAAGGTTACAGGTTCCACATTCACACTTTACCAAGGCTAAAAGGAATGCCAGACCTGCCACAAAATCAATGGGCAGAGGCAAAAAAACAAGTTACAGCCCTCATGGACATGAGAGCTATTCAAAAAGTACCACAGCAGGAACAAGGACAAGGTTTTTACTCAAGACTCTTCCTGGTCCCCAGAAAGGACAAAGCCTGGAGACCCATTCTAGACCTTTCCACTCTAAATACTTACCTGGATGTTCCAAAATTCAAAATGTTGACACTACAGCAGCTCCTTCCCATGTTGGGCAAGAAAGCTTGGCTTGTTACTTTGGACCTCAAAGAGGCATACCTGCATGTCCCTATCAGACAAAATTGCAGAAGATACCTCAGATTCATAGCTGGTTCAATGCATTACCAATTCTCTGCACTGCCCTTTGGGTTATCTACTGCGCCCAGGGTCTTCACAAAGTGCCTGGCACCAGTAATTGCATTTTGCAGACAAAAAGGAATTCAAATATATCCATACCTGGACGACTGCCTGATTCAAGCAGAGAGCAAGGACATTCTTCTAAAGCATCTGGCGTTTGTAAAAAAGTTATTAAGTTGCCTAGGGCACACAGTAAACGAAAAGAAATCAAAACTAGTGCCCTCACAAGAGATAATATTCCTGGGTACCAGCTTAAATACAACGGCCCAGATGGCTTATCTCACGCCAGACAAACAAGGACAACTGACTAAATATTTTCAATTGATGGCAACAAAGTCCCAACTCCCTGCAAGAAAAATTCTGCAGGCCTTGGGATTCATGGCATCCTGCATACTTCCAATTCTATATGCCAGACTGCACATGAGGAAATTACAATGGTACCTAAAAAGTGTTTGGACTCACACAGCTTGGAAACGGAAATACCACTAATTCCCTGCCTGCAACAGGAGTTTCAATGGTGGGCACAGGCATGTCACCTCAACAAGAGTCAGCCTTTCACTCTACCCACAGCCAGGCAGACTTTGACAACAGATGCTTCGGGTTACGCCTGGGGAGCACACATGGCAGGAAAATGTATTCAGGGCAAATGGACCACAGACCAAATGCATCTACACATCAATCAAAAAGAGATGTTGGCTGTACAAAATGCCCTAACAGCTTTCAAGGACCTTCTGCATCCAGTACAATTACTGTTAAAGACAGACAACACCACAGTAATGTGGTACATAAACAAGTAAGGGGGCACTCATTCTTACCCCCTATGCAGACAAGCCATGACCTTGTGGAACACAGCTCTAACTTATCAAGTTCATATGCAAGCGCAATTCCTGCCAGGAAAGAAAAATACTCTGGCAGACGACCTAAGCAGAAACATCATGGATCCTCACGAGTGGAAATTAAATCCACAAGTTTTCAGCATGATAATGCAAAAATGGGGGTGCCCGGACATGGATCTCCTTGCCTCCCCACTGAACTGCCAACTACAAAAATTCTGCACAAGGACTTATCACACACAAGCATGGAAAGTGGATTCCCTTTTGTCCAGCTGGAAAGGCCTACACGTTTATGCCTTCCCTCCTCTGCCTCTCCTTTCGAAGGTTCTCCTAAAAGCCAGACAAGAAAAACCACAGATGATTCTGATTGCTCCAGACTGGTCACGCCAACATTGGTACCCAATCTTAAAGAACTTAGCTCAAGGCCCACCTTGGATTTTGCCTCAAATTCCACAGCTTCTGACTAAACAAAACAATCAGATCCTGCACAGTCAGCTCAAAACCTTATCCCTGGCTGCATGGCAGATTCATTAGCCAAACAGACAACACCTGTCTCTAAAGCTGTTATGGATGTCATTTTGGAGGCCAGGAGGCCTAGCACCAGGAAATCTTATTCAGAAAAGTGGAGGAGATTCTGTGCCTGGAACCAGGCTCAAAGCCTTGACCCTCTTGTCCCTAACATACCTCAGATACTACAATATTTAACTGTGATGCTGGACAAAGGACTATCCTTCTCATCCATTAAGATCCACACTTCTGCCATCTCGGCTCATTACAACACAGATCCTCCTATTTTCTCTCATCCGTTGCTAAAGTAGTACCTCAGAGGGGCTAAAAACATAAGACCTCCCCGGAGAGCACCAGCACCTACTTGGGACCTCAACTTTGTCTTGGAAAAACTCACTTTACCTCCTTTTGAGACAGCCAATACAGCAGAAATAAAATATATGTCATGGAAAACTTCCCTGCTACTGGCAATAACCTCAGCACGAATGGCAGTGGAGCCCTTCATCATTTTTCACCAAGACAGGGTTTCCTGAAGAACAAACCCTTCATTTATGCCTAAGGTGGTATCCAGTGTGGCTCTTAACCAAACTATTCACTTGCCAACATTTTATCCAAACCCCCAGAATAAAGGGGAGAGAATTCTACATTCCTTGGACATACACAGACAATTACGCTTCTACTTGGACAAAACAAAAGCCTTCAGGAAAACTGAGCAATTGTTTGTATCCTATGCTGCAAGATCACAGGGAAAGGCTATTTCAAAGCAAACCATTTCAAAGTGGATAGGACACTGTATCCGGTTTTGCTACACACAGCATGGGAAGCCTGTACAATCTAACATTAGACCACATTCTACCAGGGCAACTGCAACTTCTACTGCCTATCTTAGAGGAGTAGCTACCAAGGACATTTTGGAAGCTGCAACTTGGAGTTCAGTGCACACCTTTATCAAGCATTACCACTTGCCTCTTTACTCCAGATCCAGAGCAGGCTTTGCCACTGCAGTGCTGCAGGGCCTCATAGCCACACCAAATCCTCTCTAAAACCAGCCACCCTGACTCAGCTTTGGGATTCTTCCCAAGTGTAATGACTGCAGCAGTGAAACACGATGAACATAGTACAGTTTTCTACCTACCATAAATGTAAATGTTTGAGTGTCTTCACTGCTGCAGTCCTGGTTACCCACCCGCCTTCCCCTCTTTCTTAGCTGGGTCTTATCTATAACTATCTACACTATACTTTCTATGTGGTGTATTTGCTGGCTACTAAAGGTTATGCTTTTACCTTATGTATGTTTTGTAAGCAATATGTATTGCCTATCCTTTTGGGGGCACCTGACATCTGGGGCAAGAAAAACTGAAGAAAATGGCGTCGGCTGCATCTTGTATACCCCTGGCGTACTGACGTCAGGGAAGAAACGACAGCAACCGACGCCGGACTAAGACTTTGGAACTCTGGCCGACTGACTGACGGCAGGATAACCCAAGTGTAATGACTGCAGCAGTGAAGACACTCGAACATCTACATTTATGGTAGGTACAAAACTGTACTTTCCGGAAATCCTAGGGAGCTTCGCCTGATGCACGTGGTGATTTTTCCCCCAGGGGCACAGGGGGAAATAATAACGGAAAGTGCCGCCCTCGTGGCAGAGGGGGTCCTCAGAATCAGGGTGACAGAGATACATTCTCTGGTAGGCCCTTCCAGCGCTCCTGAAAGGAGGCCCGTCTGTCCACCTCTGGAGGCAGTCGGGGGCAGATTGTCACAGTACCCAGAAGCCTGGCAGAGTATCACAAAAGACACATGGGTACAGTCGGTAATATCCAGAGGATACAGTATTCCTTTCTCCATGCCACCTCTTCCCAGAAAACAAAAATCCAGATGTGCCACGCAATCTACAGGATCAAGCAAACCTAGAAGTTCAAAGGTTGCTAGAAAAACAAGCCATTTAAGTAGTCCCCACAGACCAAATCGGATCCGGAACGTACTCACGGTTCTTTTTAGTTCCAAAGAAAACAGGGGACTGGAGACCCATTTTGGATCTCAGCAGGCTGAACAAGTCTCTCAAAAAAACAAAGTTCCAGATGATGACACTGCAGTCCATTTTTCCCTTTCTGGGAAAGAACAATTGGATGTGCTCCATCGATCTCCAGGATGCGTACTACCACATCAAGATGGACAGGCGTTCCAGGAGATATCTACTCTTCCGGCCGGGAGCCAGTCATTATCAGTTCAGAGCTCTGCCCTTTGGTCTCACTACAGCCCCCAGAGTGTTCACCAAATGCATAGCAGTAGTTACGGCTCACCTGAGGCATCTAGGATTCTGGGTGTTTCCATATCTAGACGACTGTCTCCTTACCGCCACTAACGAGCATTGACTAATCACAGCAAGGGACACCACAATTCGTCTCTGCTCAGAGTTAGGTATCACTATCAACTACGAAAAATCTGCCTTGTTGCCCTGTCAGCATATTACATTTATAGGGGCTAATCTAAATACACAAGACATGATCACAAAATTGTCTCAGGCGAGAGTGTCAACCACATCAGGTGTCAATTTTGATCAGGAGAAAAAGATTCAAGCGAGACTTGTAATCAACATGCTAGGCTCAGTGGCAGCAGCAATAACACTAGATGTTAAGTTGTCTGTGTCGCCTTCATTCTTGCTGGTTGGGTTCGGAGCCGATCCTCGGTTCCGACTCGACCATCTTCAAAAGCTCGAGAGCTGTACACTGGCTCGAGGCCACCCCATATCCCATGATGCCTGGCGCTAGATACCCAGATCTCGTTTGCCACTTCTGCTGCGAGGTTGTCTTACTGGCTTAGGTCGTGTATTTTCATTATTTTATCTGTTTTTGATAAAAATTATTAGAGCTTGTTAGTGTAGATTGTTCATCGTAGTTACAACCTTTCTCAGTATATCCTTGTTGTACCTATAATTCTTTCTTGAATCCTTCCCCTATCCCTTCAGAAAACTCGTTTTAGTTAGAGTTTTCCCCTCCCCCTTCACTTTCTTCTCATAGGTAGCCGTTTAAATTAGAGGCTAACCCTTTCCTTTTCTCTTTAAAAAAAAAAAAAAAAAAATTTAACTAGCATTTACCTAGTTTAGTTTTATTTAGCTTGTAGGTAGAATATTGTTAGTATTCTTTGGCTGTGTTTTGGGTGTAGTAACTTTAGTGTATGTGGTAGTTATTATATCCTATTTTTTGTGTATTGTTCTTGGTATTCCATTTTTTTTCAGGGATGTCCAAGGATACCAAGGTGTACGGATTCAAGAAGTGTGACTCATGCTGTCAGAAGATGTCTCTGACAGATGGTCATACTTCTTGTGTCTATTGTCTGGGCGCCATGCACCTGCAGGACTCTTGTTCGGTTTGCCATGCTTTCAACCCAAGAGTCCTGCAGGAGCGTAAAAATAAGTTAATCCTCCGGGATTTACTTAAGCAGGATTCACCGGCTAAGGCTCAGCCCGTGAAGGCCTCTAAGCCACCTAAATCTTTGGCTCCCAGTTTGGAGCCGTCGATGGGTGAAGCTGTTCCTTCTGCCTCGGTTCAGGCCGGAACCGATTTATACCTGCCTCCCAGTCAGTTCCGACTCACTCTTCGGAGCCGTTGGGGAGTCGAAAGAGATCTAGGTCTCCCTCCCTGAAGTCGATACGCTCAGCTCCGAGGTCTCCTCTGCTCCAGTCGGAGCACAGTCATTGGTCCCACTCTTCTCGGTCCTCAAGGCTTTCAGATCACGACGTGGAGAGAGTGGTCAGTAGGCTGTTGAAATCGCAGGCCCTAGCAAAAATGTTGTCCAGCCCCCCTCATCAAGTGTCAGCTCTGTCCATGTCTGCAGTTATTCCTCCTTCGACTCCTCCCTTGAGCTCAGAGCCGGAGTTCGTTGAGGTTCGAGTCGTGGAACCGTCTGCACCGATACTTTCTCCTTCGGTTCCATCGTCGGCTCCGATCACTTCCTTGGTACCGTCCTTGGAAGGGTCTGGGTGCCAAGACTCCCTCGTCGGCTCCGAGGGGGCGAGTGGCATCGGAACCTTGTCCGACCCCGTTCTCCCCCTCGGAGCTTCGGTGCAGGTGAGCTCGGCTCCTACATCGGCTTCGGAGCCGTCCCCCATGGTGCGGAGAGGGATTCCGATCTCTTCGGAACCGGAGCCTTCTCGGCATCCGAGCAGGGATGCCTTCGAGGTCATGAGGAGTGTGCTGGCCCCTGAGTCAGCCCCATGATCATCCCCATCGGCTCCTCCCACCATGGTGCCTGCGTATGCCTCTGCCCCTCTTCCAGACCCCAAGCGTGGGGAACCAACGCTCCAAGGCACCCCTTTGGGTGTATCTTCCTCTTCCGAGTCCTCCCCTGATCATTCAGAGGAGCCACCTCGTAAGAGGAAATGCAAGAGGAAGCATGTTGACTCCCCTGAGTCTGTCACATCAGACTCCCCTGAGTCTGTCACATCAGATACCGACTTAGAGGATTCGGAAGGGTCCCCGAGATCTCCCTTTGAAGATGTCTCTTTCTCAGACATCCTTGAGATGCTTAGACAGAGGGGGAACTGGATTACCCTAAGCCCTTCCGAGAATGAGTCGGTATTCCTGGATGCGTTTGGATCCCGACCTTTCACCTCCTGGGTGTCTCCGCCTTTTGACCCACTGATGTCTGTGGTGGCTCGGAAGGCGTGGTCAGCTCCAGACGCAGTGGAACCGACCCCCAGAAGACCCGCTAAATTCATAACCTCACCACAGGATAAACAGTTTTTGACCAAAGGTGTTCCCGTTGATGCCATGGTGGTAGCGGCGGTCACAAAGAAGGAGTTGGCTGAAACGTCTTCATCTGTCCATCCCCCTAACAAGGAGTCCAGGACGATGGACAGATTTGGGAAGCGGATGTTCTCTTCAGCGACCTTTTCCATGAGGTCTCTGAATTATTTGTGCCACTTTGCCCGTCTTCAAAGGGATCTCCTTAAAGAGCTTGGAGATACCCTCCAAGATCCATCAGCTGAGGGTGCCCAGGCTAAGGCAGCCTCCCAGCTGGCGACTCTTAATTCAGTGGTGAACTCCTCCATGAGGCTAATCTCTTATGCAGCTGATGGTGTGACTAGAGCCGCGGGCACAGGTGTTGCCCTAAGGAGACGCGCTTGGATGCGGCTATGTAACTTTGCGGAGCCTTTCAGAGCGTCTTTCACCAACACCTTTACCAGGTGTGAGCAGGAAGGCAAGACTCTCTCTGCCATGGGAGTTCGTTTTTCCACTCCTTCCAGACCATATCCCAAGGGTCAGAAGAGTGGAAAGATGTGGTTCCAGAAATCCCAGGGAGCCTTGCCGGACACACGTGGTGAGTTCCCATCCAGGGGCAGAGGAGGGAACAATAATAGACGCCGCCCTCTTGGCAGACGGGGTCTGCAAAACCAGGGCAGCAGAGAATCCTTCTCTGAGAAGCCCTTCCAGCATCCCTGAAGGGTTGCCCGACTGCCCACCTCAGGAGGCAGTCGGGGGAAGATTATCGCTGTACCCAAGAGCCTGGCAAGACATAACACAAGAGAAATGGGTACAGTCTGTTATATCTAGAGGCTACAGAATTCCCTTTGTTCGCACTCCCTTAGTGTTAAACAAGTCCCTTCCAGATGTTCCACCCAATCTAAGGGATCAAGCAGTTCAAGAAATTTCAGAACTGCTAAGAAAAAGGGCCATCCAGCAAGTCCCAGCAGACCAGCAAGGATCCGGAATTTACTCAAGGTTCTTTTTGGTACCAAAAAAGACAGTGGACTGGAGACCCATTCTGGATCTCAGCAGACTGAACAGGTCTGTACAAAGAACGAAGTTTCGGATGGTCACGCTACAGTCCATTTTACCCTTTCTGGGCCAGGACAATTGGATGTGCTGTATAGATCTTCAGGATGCGTACTACCACGTCAAAATGGACAGACGCTCCAGAAGATTCCTTCGCTTCCGGCTGGGAACCAGCCATTATCAGTTCAGAGTTCTGCCTTTTGGTCTCACCACAGCTCCCAGGGTGTTCACCAAATGTATGGCAGTAGATACCGCTCACCTGAGACGGCAAGGATTCCAGGTGTTTCCATATCTAGATGACTGGCTCCTCACTGCTACCACCAGGCATCACCTTCTGCGAGCCAGAGACTACACTATCGAGACTTGCTCCAGACTAGGTATCTCAATAAATTTCAAAAAGTCTGCATTGTCGCCCTGTCAGTCTATCACCTTTATAGCTGCAAATTTAAATACAAAAGACATGTCAGCGAGCCTTCCACCAGACAGGGTATTAGTGATTCACCAACATGTACAGGTCTTATTAGCATGCAAAAGAATTCAAGCAAGGTTCATCCTCCAAACTCTGGGTCTCATGGCAGCAGCGATCATACTTGTTCCTCTAGCTTGTTTTCACATGAGGATTCTCCAGTGGCTGCTTTTCACCCAATGGTCCTTCCAGAAGCTTCCCATGTCTCACATGATTATGATCACAGAAGTATGCAAAAAGCACCTTGCGTGGTGGATGGTCTCCACATCAGTGCCCCGGGGCAGACCATTTGTACTTCCCCCTCCAGTTGCTACGGTGACCACGGACGCCTCCCTGATTGGGGGGGGGGGGGGCATTATCAGGGCAGGACAGTCCAAGGCACCTGGCAACCTCACGAGTACCACCTGCATATAAACGTCTTGGAGATGAGGGCCGTGCTTTTAGCGTTGCAAGCTCTTCAGGACTCTCTTCCTACCAGGACCATTGCAATTCAAACGGACAATATGTCAGTAGTGTGGTACATAAACAAGCAGGGCGGAACCAAGTCCTACCCCCTATGTCGAGAAGCACTCAGACTCTGGCAGTGGGTGATCTCTTCCCAATGGTTTCTGATTGCAACGAACATCCCTGGGAAGTCCAACGTCATAGCGGACAGGCTGAGCAGAGCAATTCTCATGCCTCACGAGTGGTCTCTGAATCAAGTAGTTGCGGACCAAATATTCCGCAAATGGGGCCAACCTTTCTGCGACCTTTTTGCCACCCGCTTCAACAGCAAGTGCAGCAATTTCTTCTCTCTCCTTCCACTTCCCGGACATTCCCCCAGAGGCGCTCTAGTCCACGATTGGCCTCAGGGACTTCTTTATGCATTCCCTCCATTTCCCCTAATTCCGAAACTAATACAGAAAGCTTCCATATTGGGCTGCAAAATGATCCTCATTGCTCCTTACTGGCCTCGACAAATATGGTTCCCGTTCCTGCTTCTTCATCTTCTCGAGCAGCCTTGGACTCTGGACTTAGTTCCAGACCTTCTGATACATCAATCGGGCGGGCTGCACCAATCCCTGCAATCTCTCCAGCTCACTGCTTGGTTGCTCCACTTCCATCCTTAGCCAGGCTTCCAGATATCTCCCCCTCTGTGCGCGAAATTATTTTATCATCGCACAAGTCTACGACTAGAAAAACGTACGCTAGTAAGTGGAAACGTTTTTCTTCCTGGGCAGAGGCTAAGAGTGTAGACCCATTTTCAGCCCCTGTACACCACATTTTGGATTTTCTTGCAGAACTCTTTAATTCTGGGTCCGCTTCCGCTACAATTAGAGTTCAGTTAGCTGCAATTTCAAATTTTCACATTGGCCTGTCAGAAAATAATATCATGTCTCATAAGCTATGTAAAGCCTTTCTCAAAGGGACCACTCTGCTCAGGCCTCCAGTCAGAGATCCTCCACCTCCGTGGGATCTAAATTTGATTTTAGCTTCTCTAATTTTGCCCCCCTTCGAACCTGCAGCATCTTGTTCCTTGAAGTTTTTATCTCTTTCTGGTAGCCATTACTTCAGCCAGAAGAGTTTCGGAACTTCAGGCTCTTTGTACCCGTCCTCCATACCTAGTGTTCCACAATGACAGGGTTGCTCTCAGGACTAATCCTTCCTTCCTTCCTAAGGTTTCTTCAGAGAATATCTTGAATCAGTCCATAGACCTTCCTGTGTTTTTCCCAACCACTCCAGCAGGGCGGAATATAAATTGCATCAGTTAGATGTTCACAGGCAACTATGCTTTTATTTGCATAGAACTAAGGGCATAGGAAATCGGACCAACTTTTTCTTTCTTATGCTGAGGGTAAACAAGGTCTTCCAGTCTCAAAAGTTAAGGTAAGGGCGCGGGTTAGGCGTGTGTGTGATAGTGACAGAATTTAGGGTTAGGGCGCAGGTTAGGTGAGTGTGCAATAGTGACGCACCTTAGGGTTAGAGTTTGGGTTAAGGTAAGTGGGTAGATAGTAGTGTATGTTTAGTTTAGTGTAGCGTTAGATGTAGGAATTTGTGTATGTGTGTGTGTGATTGCTGTTTGTTTGATGTGCTTGTGTTGTGTGTATGTGTTTCGGAGCAGCAAATTTTTTTCATCAGAAAAAAAATCGCTGTTCTGAATGTTCGATATTTTCATGTTTAGATGTTTTGGGGCTGATGAAATAGCGTTCGTTATTCGATAACGTGATATAAACGTGTTCACAATTGCCCCCCCGGGACTTCGTTATGCTTTTCCCCCATTCCCTCTAATACCCAAAGTTCTTCAGAAAGCAAAATCGCTGGGTTGCAAGCTAATCCTCATAGTATCTTACTGGCCTCTTCAGATTTGATTCCCCTTCCTTTGGCCCCATCTCCAGGAGGAGCCTTGGATCCTGGACCCAGTTCCAGATCTTCTGATACATCAGTCAAGAACGCTCCGCCCTTCTATTCAGACCCTCAAGCTGACAGCTTGGGTTCTCCAATTCCCATCTTAGCCAGGCTTCCTGACATTTCCCCTGCAGTACGACTTTTTGATCTCTTCTCACAAATCTACAACTAGAAAGATTTATGCCAGCAAATGGAACAGGTTTCTCTTCTTGGGCAACCAAAAATCATATTGATCCCTTTACTGCACCCATTTCGAAAATCCTGGGATTCCTGACTGAGACTTTTAACCAAGGGGCAGCCACAGCTACAATTTGAGTTCAGCTAGCTGCTATTTCCAATTATTATGTTGGAGAAATGGGCTCAAACGTTATGCCCCACAGATTATGCAAAGCTTTCCTGAAAGGTACTTTCCTCTTGAGGCCCCCAATAAGAGAACCACCTCCTCCTTGGGATCTAAACTTAATTTTAGCTTCCTTGAGTCTCCCTCCTTTCAAACCGGCTGCTACCTGTCCTCTGAAGTTCTTGACTTGAAAAACAATCTTCTTGACTCAGCTTGGAGGGTATCAGAGTTACAAGCTCTCTCCATTCGTCCCCCTTATTAATTTTTCACAAAGACAGAGTTTCTCTCGGAACTAATCCATCCTTTCTACCAAAAGCTTGCTCCGAGTCCAATTTAAATCAGTCAATAGAACTCCCTGTTTTCTTCCCATGTCATAGCAACGAGGCAGAATATAGACTCCAACAACTGGATGTGCTTAGGCAGTTATGTTTCTACTTGCACAGGACAAAAGACTTAAGAAAATCCGACCAATTGTTTATATATTTTCCAGAAAACAGAAAGGGTACTTCATTCTCAAAAATAACCTTATCAAAATGTCTTGCAGACACCATCACCTATGTCTGTAGTTCACAAGGTAAGCAACTTCCAGGAAAAATTTGTGGGCATTCCACTAGAGCTTTATTTACCTCTACGGCATTTCAGGCTAGACTGCCTTTGGACTCAATTTGTGCAGCAGCAACTTGGGTTAATCCTCATACCTTTATCACTCATTACAAGGTAGATGTAGCCTCCCGGAACAGGGCATCCTTTGGTTCCACGGTTCTGAAGAGTCTGTTCCCTTGAGCCACCCGAGAAAGAAGGTGCTGGGTAAGCTGTCCCACCAAGCAAGAATGAAGGCAAGATAGGGACAACATAACATAAAGAAATTATGTACTCACCATAATGTTCCATGTTTGTTGTCCATGATCTCGCCTTCTTTCTTGCATCCTTCCCACCGTCCCCCCTTCCTGGAGGATTGAGAGGAATTATTTGGTTTTGGCTATTTGTGCTATGATTCCCTTCCTGCCTCGTGAATTGAATAGGCTTAGGGCCTACCAACGTTGTATTCTGGTACTGATTAGTATATATGTGTGTGTGTGTGTGTATGTATATATATATATATATATATATATATATATATATATATGGGTCTACTTCATATGATCGAAAGTTCATTTGATAGAAACTCATTTGACTGAGACCATAACACCGAAATTTCAAAACACTGAAAACCTATTTGACTGAAAACTCATAACACCTAAACATTACAGTGAATGATAAATGCCCTTTTCCCCACTGTAGTGCGATCATGGAGTTAGAATATATAGTTGGGGGGCGTAGCCCCCCACATAGTTCAGGTAAATATTGTTTTTTGCAAAGAGTTATTCATTGCAGTTATAAGTATCCATGTTTATGGTTTAAAATGTTTGAAGTATGTGGGGGGGCCCCGCCCCCACACCCCCCCTAACTATATATTCTGTTTCCAGGATCGTACCACAGTGGGGGAAAAGGGCATAATCCTTGAAATTTCATGGAGAAGATAAATCACAACCCTACAAGAAACAGTCCCAATGACTTCCCCCTGCCTGCACCAAGCATTTATCTGCTAGCAGCTGTCTTAGGGGGAAAATTTGCACTTTTTTCTCAAAATTGGCACATTATAACCCAGGACAAGTGGGTTCTAAACATAGTGTCACAAGGCTACAAATTCCTTTTCCATACCCTGCCAAAGGCAAATAGCTGGCCAGATCTGCCAAAAAGTCAATGGGCAGAGGCACAAAAACAAGTCTCGTCCCTCATGGACATGGGGGCCATTCAACAAGTACCAGAGCAAGAGCAGGGACAAGGATTTTACTCAAGGCTGTTCTTGGTACCCAGAAAGAACAAGACCTGGAGACCAATACTGCACCTATCTATTCTGAACACATTCCTGGATATACCAAAATTCAAAATGTTGACTTTGCAGCAGCTTCTGCCCATGCTGGGCAAGAATTCTTGGCTTGTGACTTTAGACCTAAAAGAGGCATACCTGCATGTCCCAGTAGGTTCATAAGTTCATAGATTAGTACTAAGCTAACTGCCCTTGCGAGCCATTTTAAGCTTAGCCAATTATCCCTTGCAATCGAGCAATCATGCAGAAGATACCTCAGATTCAAGGCTGGCTTAATGCATTACCAATTCTCTGCACTGCCCTTTGGCTTATCTACTGCGCCCAGGGTCTTTACAAATTGCATTCTGCAGACAAAGAGGAATACAAATATATCCTTACTTGGACGACTGTCTAATTCAAGCAGAGAACAAGGACATTCTTCTACAGCATCTGGCATTTGTGAAAAGACTTCTAACATGCCTAGGGTACACAGTCAACAAAAAGAAATCAAAACTAGTACCCTCTCAAGAGATAATATTCCTGGGTGCAAGCTTAAGTACAACTGCCCAGATGGCTTATCTCACACCAGACAAACAAAGGCAACTGACTACCTATTTCAAAATGTTGGCAACAAAGGCCCAGTTATCTGCAAGAAAAATTCTGCAGGCTTTGGGCTTCATGGCATCCTGCATCCTACTAATTCCATATGCAAGACTGCATATGAGGAAACTTCAATGGTACCTAAAAAGTGTTTGGACTCAACATTGCCACAACCTGGAGACAATGATTACTCTCATTCCCTGCCTGCAACAGGAATTTCGATGGTGGGCGAAGGCTTGTCACCAGAACAAGGGACAGCCATTCACATTACCCCCAGTCAGGCAGACACTAACAACGGATGCATCAGATTATGCCTGGGGGGGCCCACATGGCAGGAAGATGCATTCAGGGCACATGGTCCTCAAACCAAATGCATCTACATATCAATCAAAAAGAGATGCTAGCTGTTCAAAATGCCCTGACAGCCTTCAAGGACCTACTTCATCCGGGAATCTACTGATAAAGACAGACAACACCACGGTCATGTGGTATATAAACAAACAGAGGGGCACACATTCTTACCCACTTTGCAGACTAGCCATGACTTTGTGGGACACAGCATTGACTTACCAACTACATCTACAGGCACAATTCCTGCCAGGAAAGGAAAATACTCTGTCAGACGAACTAAGCAGAAACCTCATGGATCCCCATGAGTGGCAACTGGATCCACAAGTCTTCAGCATGATAACAAGGAGTTGGGGATGCCCAGACATAGATCTATTTGCCTTCCCTCACAACTACCAACTAAATAGATTCTGCACAAGGACTTATCACAGACAAGCATGGAAAATGGATGCCCTATCTTTCAGCTGGAAAAACCTATCAGTGTATGCCTTTCCTCCACTGCCACTACTCCCTAAGGTACTCCTAAAGGTCAGATAGGAGAAGCCAAAAATGATACTGATTGCCCCAGACTGGCCCCGCCAGTACTGGTATCCAATCCTAAGGAACTTGTCTTATTGCCCAGCTTGGACCTTACCTCAAATACCCCATCTACTGTCCCAGCAAAACAATCGGATCCTGCACAGCCAACTCAGGACCTTAAACCTGTCAGCATGGCGGATAATGTAATCATACAAAACACACTTCTCAGTAAAGCTGTGACGGATGTCATTTTGGAAGCCAGAAGGCCTAGCAGTAGAAAATCTTATGCTGGAAAATGGAAGAGATTCTGTGCTTGGAACCAGGCACAAGGAACTGATACAGCTGTACCAAATATTCCTCAGATTTTGCAATACTTAACTGAGATGCTGGACAAAGGCCTGTCTTTTTCATCAATTAAAATTCATGCCTCTGCCATTTCGGCTCATTACAATACAGAGCCACCAATCTTTTCTCATCCTTTATTAAAGCAGTACCTCAGAGGAGCCAAAAATTTAAGGCCCCCAAGGAGATCACCAATACCTGCATGGGACCTCAACTATGTCTTAGAAAATCTCACCCTGCCTCCTTTTGAGCCAGCGGCTACTGCTGATATAAAGTTTTTATCTTGGAAAACAGCTCAGCTCCTAGCAATAACTTCTGCAAGACGAGTTTCAGAGCTACAGGCACTCATGGCTGTGGAACCTTTTATCATGTTTTATCCAGACAGGGTTTCTCTGAGGACAAACCCGACATTTATTCATAAAGTGGTGTCCAGTGTGGCTCTTAACCAAACTATTCATCTGCCAACTTTTTACCCAAATCCACAGAACAAGGGGGAGAGAATTCTGCATTCCTTGGACGTACACAGACAGCTTAGATTCTACTTGGACAGAAACAACGTTTTCAGGAAAACAGAGCAATTACTAGTGGCATATGCTGCAGGATCACAAGGAAAGGCTATCTGAAAGCAGACTATTTCAAAGTAGATAGGCCACTGCATTTATTTCTGCTATTTGCAACATGGCAAGCCAGTACCTAAGGGCATTAGGCCACATTCAGCCAGAGCTGCAGCCACTTCAGCAGCCTTTCTCAGGGGAGTGCCAACCAAAGACATTTTGGAGGCTGCTACTTGGAGTTCAGTGCACACCTTTACAAAGCACTATCATCTGCCACTCTACTCTAAATCCAGGGCAGGTTTGCCACTGCAGTTCTGCAGGGCCTTATAGCCGCTCCTAATGCTGTTTAGCTCCAGCCTCCCAACCATAGCTTTGGGACTCTACCCAAATGTAATGACTACAACAGTGAAACATGAAGAACATAGTACAGTTGTGTACACTTATCATAAATATAGGTGTTCGAGTGTATTCACTGTTGCAGTCCACCCGCCATCCCCCTTTCTTATGCTGGAACTTATCTTTCCTTCTCTGATTTATACAACCTATGTGGTGTATTTGCTTGTAGATGAAGGTAGAGTTTATATTGGCACATGTATTTATAGATATATATATATATATATATATATATATATATATATATATATAAATTTTGCCTACCCTTTTAGGGGGCACCTGACACCTGGGGCAAGAAAAACTGAAGAAAATGGCGTTGGCTGCTTCTTTTATACCCCTGACGTCAGGGAAGGGGCGACAGCAGCCGACGCAGGACCCAAGACTTTGGAATTCAGGCCTACTGAGTGCAACCTGCCAGCAGGATTACCCAAATGTAATGACTGCAACAGTGAATACACTCGAGCATCTACATTTGTGGTAAGTGTACACAACTGTACTTTGTTGATAATTAGATGTGAGTGAAGTTTTATAATTAGATTCAATAATGATACCTAGATAATTAATATTGTTCTTCCATCCTGAGAGCGTCATTTTGAATGAGACTTTCCACATATTTTTTTGAGCTTTTGAAAAGGGGAAAATGGATTAGCAGAAACAGAAAAAGAAAGGAAAGAATAAGCCTACCAGGACTCCCAGCTACCCAGAAATAGCTGCATCTTCTTACAAGAGGGAAAACAGACATTTTCCAGGTCCCTTAACTCTCCCTTCCAGTGTATAGTTGTCCAGACCTCACAGTGGTAGGCCAGAAGTGTTCTGCCTTATGTGAAAAACTGGCATTCTGTGGAAACAGGTTAGTTTTAGAAGTAATGTGCTTTACATTTTATCAGCAACCTGAGCTACCCAAAACACTTCAGAACTGCCTTTTTGTAGCCTTGTACCAGGTTCAGAACTCAGTGCAGGAAAAAAAGACCATAAAACCACTGCTCATTTCTCCTCAGGTAGCAGGTTTCTATTCGTATTAGCAGGATTCTATTCGTACTGTTTACCTTCCCCATAAGTATGACTCACTCAGAGCACTTCTTGGTCAGTAGCCATAACCAAGCTTTGTAAATGTACAGAAGTTCAAAATTTCAATTCCTAGTGCTGCTACTAAACCCAAAAGGGGCTTAGATGATTACAGTGGACATGAAAGATGTCTGTTTTCAGATTCCTTCCATCCATATCAGAGGATGTTCATAAGGTTCACAGTATTGAAGGAACAGTTCCAAGTTCTTCTCCCTCCCTTTTGGCCTAGCCAGAAGCTTTCACAAAAACATGTCCCCTATATATTGTCACATACTATACTGAAGAATGTTTGCATTTATTTTTCTTTCTGAACAATTATCTAATGGTCAGTGACTCTCTCAGCAACTTTTCGGCAACTGAGACATGGTTTTGCATGTGCCCACAGACCATAATGTTAACTGTGAACATAGGAGAATTTATACTTGGTACTTTGCGAATCAGTACAAGGCGTTTCTACTTCTGGAAGAAATTCTAGATTTCTTTGCAGAGTTTTGAAAGGAGTTGACAGTAGCAAGGGACAACAGCATCACTGTAGAGTACATTGTCTCTTATAACTGTGGTTCCATATGCCATAATACACTTGAAGAGGACCAGTTGGACAGAAGTGCTGTGGTGGTACTAGTCCCCACAAGCATTTGACCACAATTTCACCTGAAAAAAAAATGATTTTGACAAGTGTATATTGGCAGATTCCACTGAATAGCTTCAAAGGAAATATTAAAGTCAGATTATTGCAGCAGGTATGTCAGGTTGTGTTTGGAGAGTCCACTGTTTGTGCACTTTTCTTTAAGACTTTTTGTATCTGCCACTGGACTGTTTAAATGTCATCATGAAGGAGCTGTGATTGATGTGGTTGTCCTTGAAGGCTTATCACAGTTTAAAACAGCCACAAGTTATGGCATGGATCTAAATGACTGTCGTATGGTACCCAAACAAGTAAGAATGTGTGAGCAGGTAGCACAAGTTTTTGGTTTATGAGCAGAAGAAAAAAAAATCCCTTTTCTCCTTTCTACCATATTTTCCTGACTCCAAGAGCTTCTTCACTTCCCTATATGAATCAGGCTTTGTGTATTGTTTATCAGAATGCATGTCGGCTTTGTCAACATGTCTGCATGTCTGCTTTGGCCTACTCTAGCTTCCTTGATATAAATTAATAATTTTTATAGGAGCGTTTGCATTTAAGATCCACCCCCCAACAGGTAAGGAATTTTATTTTTTTATGAAAATGAACACTACAGTCCACTGGAACTTGTACAATCTGCTGAAAATAAGTTGTCCTGAAAGACTATATTTTTGGTAGCTGTAGTTATCTGCCAGAAAATATCAGAACTACAAAACTATATGTAATGTGATAAATCAATTAAGGCAGGCCAACATTAAAAGTGAGCATTTTATTTAGCCTGAAAGTAGTTTCTAAGAAAATTTTATATTGGTCCATACAGCTTCTTATCAGTATTAAAAGCATGAAAACAAGGGGGGAGAGAGACTTTTTATAGGTTCATAGGTAAGTCTAGGGTAACTGCCCTTGTTCAGCATTTTAAGCCTAATCAATTTTCCCTGGTGAGAATCAAACCATGTACCTCTCGTATACGAGGCAAACATGTTAACAGTTATGCCATCCCACAACAAAACTCTACTCTGGTGGAACTCAATCCTACAACCTTTAAATGTCTTTTACTATTTCACTAGAAGCCCAAGACACTGTCCGTTGAACTACACACCCCCTTGTGCTCACTTCGTGTACAGGTAGCACCAGTTTTATGTGAATAAAGCTGCCTATGTCTGGAAGCATATCATCTTGCTTATTTTTGCCAGCAGACCATATCACAGTGGCTGGATATTTGTATACTTGTGTTGTAGTCTCGCACGTATATAGTTTTTTTTCTGTTGTAATCTCCATGGTAGGTCTTTGTAGTAGGGAGTGGTGATCATTCATGTCACCATTTTCAGCAGCAGCTTTTTCTGCATTTAAGGGTGTTTATTCACTAGATAAGAGGCTGCCTTCAGATGAGGGGTTTCATATTTACCAGACATTAGAGACTGGGTTACTAGTGTTGGAACATGGCCAGTTTCTCTGGAACTATCCAAAGTTGTATAGTTTGACATTCTTCCAATGTCAGGGATTGTGGACACTACTTCTTAGGCTTCTACACACATATTATGGATAACTGATGAAATAACTTCTCAAGTAATTAGTTCCTTGAAAAGGAAGCATTTCCTCATCTGTGATCATCTTGTTTTCCTGCTCATTGCTAGTTTTGTTAACTGTGTTTAGGTAGACAAGTTTTATTGTTATACTTCTTTGAGGGTTTGCATTTCATAGGTAATCTCCTTTGTCTTCCCCTAATAGTAGAAGACCCCACTTTCCTTTGGAGAAGATAAGTTCTTTGGAAGCATCAGAGATAGCTCTGTTGCGTGGCCATTATACATTTTAAATAGGACAGATGTCTGCTAGACTGACAAAACAGGTATTGCTGGGAAAATTGCTCAGATGGGGAACCAAAGAAGGTAAAAATGCCCATATGTTGTGGGTAAATGAAGAAATGTTCCTTTTTAAGCTCTACTGGTAAGTGCTTCACTTAGCTTTTCTCTGTGAATTGCTGATGTGCTACATTTTAAAATGGTGTGTATCTTTTTGATATCAGTACATATTAACTTTGTGTCAGCTTATCAGCTCAAAATAGAAGCCCTGTCTTAATTTCTGTGTGTGTGATTTGCTTCCTGCCTAGGTAACATATGTAAGAAATACATCCTCGGAGCAAGAAGAAGTGGTGGAGACCTTACGGGAAGAGATCAGGATGATGAATCACTTGAACCATCCAAATATCATAAGAATGTTAGGTGCTACATGTGAGAAATGCAACTACAATCTTTTTGTAGAGTGGATGGCAGGTGAGAGCAAATTAATTTCATATTGCAGTAAGAATTTCAGAATTGGTGCTGAAAGCAGAATCCTCTGTACATCTAAGCCTTGCCTTGGTGTTGTGGGATGACTTCTTGAGCCAAAGGACTATTCCCTGCAGATTGACCATTCTTTATAGATTTGGCTGTGGCTGCTTTCACATACAGTGTACTATTTATGCTCTGTATTTGAATATATTTTTAACAGTCTGTGTGTGTTTGGGTCTATATTAGCACATCGAAGTTTCAAAACTTCGAATGTTCTAATATCGACCCCTATTCAGTGAAAGCTGAAAACATTGAACATACAGAACAGCCAATTTTTTCCTAGGGGAAAAATGTGCTGTTCCAAAACATACACACAACACAAGCACACCAAACAAACAGCAATCCACACACATACACCTAAAATCTTACACCTAACCCTACACTAAACTATACATACACCACTAACTATCCACTTACCTTAACCCTAACCCTAAGGTCCGTCACTATCGCACACTCACCTCACCCTCTCCCTAACCCTAACTCACCTACCCCGCCCTAACCCTCACGTCCACACAATCGCACACTTACCTAACCCACGCCGTAACCCTAACTCACCTAACCCACCCTAACTCTCACGTCCACACAATCACACACATACCTAACCCGCACCCTAACCTTAACTAACCTAACCCGCGCTCAATCGCACACTTACCTGAACCCAACCCATAACTTTCCACCACAGTGCTGAAAATACCGAACCAACAGAAACAGACAACTGAATTCCTTCCCTAGGAAAAAATTCTGTTTTCTGTTGCTTCAATATTTTCAGCATTCGCTGAATAGGGGTCAGTATTAAAACATTCGAAGGTTTGAAACTTTGATGTTGTAATGTAGACCCGTGTGTTTGTGGTATGTAGGTGTCTACATAATATGAGTTCTGTATATTGAGCGTGTGTGTTTATATATATATATATATATATATATATATATATATATATATATATATATATATATGTATGTATGTATGTGTGTGTGTGTGTGTGTGTGTGTGTGTATGTGTGCCCTCATGGTACCCAAACAAGTAAGAATGTGTGAGCAGGTAGCACAAGTTTTTGGTTTATGAGCAGAAGAAAAAAAAATCCCTTTTCTCCTTTCTACCATATTTTCCTGACTCCAAGAGCTTCTTCACTTCCCTATATGAATCAGGCTTTGTGTATTGTTTATCAGAATGCATGTCGGCTTTGTCAACATGTCTGCATGTCTGCTTTGGCCTACTCTAGCTTCCTTGATATAAATTAATAATTTTTATAGGAGCGTTTGCATTTAAGATCCACCCCCCAACAGGTAAGGAATTTTATTTTTTTATGAAAATGAACACTACAGTCCACTGGAACTTGTACAATCTGCTGAAAATAAGTTGTCCTGAAAGACTATATTTTTGGTAGCTGTAGTTATCTGCCAGAAAATATCAGAACTACAAAACTATATGTAATGTGATAAATCAATTAAGGCAGGCCAACATTAAAAGTGAGCATTTATTTAGCCTGAAAGTAGTTTCTAAGAAAATTTTATATTGGTCCATACAGCTTCTTATCAGTATTAAAAGCATGAAAACAAGGGGGGAGAGAGACTTTTTATAGGTTCATAGGTAAGTCTAGGGTAACTGCCCTTGTTCAGCATTTTAAGCCTAATCAATTTTCCTGGTGAGAATCAAACCATGTACCTCTGTATCTGAGGCAAACATGTTAACAGTTATGCCATCCCACAACAAAACTCTACTCTGGTGGAACTCAATCCTACAACCTTTAAATGTCTTTTACTATTTCACTAGAAGCCCAAGACACTGTCCGTTGAACTACACACCCCCTTGTGCTCACTGTACAGGTAGCACCAGTTTTATGTGAATAAAGCTGCCTATGTCTGGAAGCATATCATCTTGCTTATTTTTGCCAGCAGACCATATCACAGTGGCTGGATATTTGTATACTTGTGTTGTAGTCTCATGCGTATATAGTTTTTCTGTTGTAATCTCCATGGTAGGTCTTTGTAGTAGGGAGTGGTGATCATTCATGTCACCATTTTCAGCAGCAGCTTTTTCTGCATTTAAGGGTGTTTATTCACTAGATAAGAGGCTGCCTTCAGATGAGGGGTTTCATATTTACCAGACATTAGAGACTGGGTTACTAGTGTTGGAACATGGCCAGTTTCTCTGGAACTATCCAAAGTTGTATAGTTTGACATTCTTCCAATGTCAGGGATTGTGGACACTACTTCTTAGGCTTCTACACACATATTATGGATAACTGATGAAATAACTTCTCAAGTAATTAGTTCCTTGAAAGGAAGCATTTCCTCATCTGTGATCATCTTGTTTTCCTGCTCATTGCTAGTTTTGTTAACTGTGTTTAGGTAGACAAGTTTTATTGTTATACTTCTTTGAGGGTTTGCATTTCATAGGTAATCTCCTTTGTCTTCCCCTAATAGTAGAAGACCCCACTTTCCTTTGGAGAAGATAAGTTCTTTGGAAGCATCAGAGATAGCTCTGTTGCGTGGCCATTATACATTTTAAATAGGACAGATGTCTGCTAGACTGACAAAACAGGTATTGCTGGGAAAATTGCTCAGATGGGGAACCAAAGAAGGTAAAAATGCCCATATGTTGTGGGTAAATGAAGAAATGTTCCTTTTTAAGCTCTACTGGTAAGTGCTTCACTTAGCTTTTCTCTGTGAATTGCTGATGTGCTACATTTTAAAATGGTGTGTATCTTTTTGATATCAGTACATATTAACTTTGTGTCAGCTTATCAGCTCAAAATAGAAGCCCTGTCTTAATTTCTGTGTGTGTGATTTGCTTCCTGCCTAGGTAACATATGTAAGAAATACATCCTCGGAGCAAGAAGAAGTGGTGGAGACCTTACGGGAAGAGATCAGGATGATGAATCACTTGAACCATCCAAATATCATAAGAATGTTAGGTGCTACATGTGAGAAATGCAACTACAATCTTTTGTAGAGTGGATGGCAGGTGAGAGCAAATTAATTTCATATTGCAGTAAGAATTTCAGAATTGGTGCTGAAAGCAGAATCCTCTGTACATCTAAGCCTTGCCTTGGTGTTGTGGGATGACTTCTTGAGCCAAAGGACTATTCCCTGCAGATTGACCATTCTTTATAGATTTGGCTGTGGCTGCTTTCACATACAGTGTACTATTTATGCTCTGTATTTGAATATATTTTTAACAGTCTGTGTGTGTTTGGGTCTATATTAGCACATCGAAGTTTCAAAACTTCGAATGTTCTAATATCGACCCCTATTCAGTGAAAGCTGAAAACATTGAACATACAGAACAGGGAATTTTTCCTAGGGAAAAAATGTGCTGTTCCAAAACATACACACAACACAAGCACACCAAACAAACAGCAATCCACACACATACACCTAAAATCTTACACCTAACCCTACACTAAACTATACATACACCACTAACTATCCACTTACCTTAACCCTAACCCTAAGGTCCGTCACTATCGCACACTCACCTCACCCTCTCCCTAACCCTAACTCACCTACCCCTAACCCTCACGTCCACAATCGCACACTTACCTAACCCACGCCGTAACCTAACTCACCTAACCCACCCTAACTCTCACGTCCACACAATCACACACATACCTAACCCGCACCCTAACCTTAACTAACCTAACCCGCGCTCAATCGCACACTTACCTGAACCCAACCCATAACTTTCCACCACAGTGCTGAAAATACCGAACCAACAGAAACAGACAACTGAATTCCTTCCCTAGGAAAAATTCTGTTTTCTGTTGCTTCAATATTTTCAGCATTCGCTGAATAGGGGTCAGTATTAAAACATTCGAAGGTTTGAAACTTTGATGTTGTAATGTAGACCCGTGTGTTTGTGGTATGTAGGTGTCTACATAATATGAGTTCTGTATATTGAGCGTGTGTGTTTATATATATATATATATATATATATATATATATATATATATATATATATATATGTATGTATGTATGTATGTGTGTGTGTGTGTGTGTGTGTGTGTGTATGTGTGTATATATATATATATATATATATATATATATATATATATATATATATATATATATAATGTGTGTGTATGTATATATCTATATGTATGTGTGTGTATATATATATATATATATATATATATGTATGTGTGTATATATACATATATATATATATATATATATATATATATATATATATATAGCATATGTGTGTATGTGTGTGTGTATGTAAATATATATATATATATATATATATATATATATATATATATATATATAATATGTGTGTACAGTGGATATAAAAAGTGTACACACCCCTGTTAAAATGCCTGGTTTATGTGATATATAAAATGAGACCACAATAAATCATTTCAAAACTTTTCCCACCTTTAATTTGACATGTAACGTGTACAATTCAGTTGAAAAATAAATAAATATGTTAGGGTAAAAATATAAAAAATAAAAAATGTGCAATAAGCTGGTTGCATAAATGTGCACACCCTTAAACTAATACTTTCTTGAAGCACCTTTTAATTACAGCATTCAGCCTTCCTGGGTAGGAGTCTATCAGCATGACACATCTTGACTTGGCAGTGTTTGCCCACTCTTCCTTGCAAACGTGCTCCAAATCTGTCAGACTGCGAGGGCATGTCTTGTGCACAGCCCTCTTCAGGTCACTTTATTTTATATATATATATATATATATATATATATATATATATATATATATATATATATATATATATATATATATATATATATGCATATATATATATATATATATATATATATATATATATATATATATATATATATGTATATATATATAAAATATGTATATATATATAAAATATGTATATATATATATATATATATATATAAAATATGTATATATATATATATATATATATATATATATATATATATATATATATATATATATATAAAATATGTATATATATATATATATATATATATATATATATATATATATATATATATATATATATATATATATATATATATATATATATATATATATATATATATATATATATATATATAAAATATGTATAGATATGTGTGTATGTATATACATACACATATATATATATATATATCGGTCTACCTGACTTTGCCGACACTCCAGAATGCCGACACCATATGATCGACATTCGGAATGCCGACAGTGCGGAACCGGCGTCTCACTATAGTGCAGAATAGAAAGATTTCCATTCCTGCACTGTAGTGCGATCTCGGAGTTGGTATATTAAAATTATGGGGGTGTGCAGGGAGGGGAGCCCTCCTGCTAGCAGTTGAAAGGGAATTTTATGTTCTTTTTTATGGTTTTCTTCAGCTGTCGAGATTTCGGTTGTCGGTGATGTGATGTCGGCCATGTGTGTGTGTGTATGTAGATATATATATATATATATATATATATATATATATATATATATATATATATATGAACTCAAACAACCATGGGTGCACAAACCCAATGACAAGTGCGCAGTTCAGAATACAACTCCACCACTAAAAGACCAGCACTCCACAAACTGTTGTATGTTCAAAATTTTAATGTTTGTCAGCAGAAAAACAAAACTGGTGCATATGTTTTTCGTGTTTCACTGTTGCAGTCATCACATTTGGGTTATCCCTGCCAGGGTAGCCGTTGGCCGGCCCAAATACCAGAGGCGTAGTATTTCTGAGTCTGTTGCTGTCACTTCAGGACTGATGTCAGGTCATCAGTAGTATAAAGTAAGGCAGCCGATGCCATTACATCAGTCTTTCTTTCTTTCCGTGGAGCCCAAAGCAGAAGCAGTTCGCAAGAGTCCCGGTTGGCCGCTACCTGAGTTTCGTCTACCGATTTGAAGTTGAAATCTTCTAAAACTAAGTACCCCATTGGGGATCCTTTCTTCTTTCACTAACCAATGTCAGACAAAGTTAATAATCGTCTCGCCTGAGGAAGACAAATACCACACCGAGACTTTCATTCTTACTGCGTCACTTGTTTAGGGCCAGACCATGACGTCCCCTGTTGTCGCTTCTGTGCTTTGTTCCACGCCAGAACTATCCATCGTCGGGCCCTTATTGTAGCTAGATATTTTCGCTTACAGTCCTCGAATTCCGATGTGGTTTCGGTAAGCCATCTAGCAGCAGATCTTCCGAAAAAACATAAAGATAAAGACAGAGACAGACCCCACAGGTCCAAACCCATCGACGACGCTACTGTTAAGCTAGTTGTCAGTTCTCCAGTCCTCAGAGAGGTGCTTTCGCAGCCCCTGATGCCCACTTCTGTGGATTCGCAGGCCGCTACCAAGACCCTTTTGGAGTCAGGTATTCCACAAAACTCTTCACCGACTAAGGATCCTGCGGTCGTCTCTACCTTGGACGGGTCTGGAGCCTCTGAAGAGGCATCGGCTTACAAGGAAGTCCTTCGCAATACCGATTCTCGACACAAACTAACGTCTTCTTTTACGACTACTGTTCTTTCGAAAACAACAGAGTTTCTTAGGCCCACGGTACGAACCACACCCAAGAAACCAACGACCCAATCTCAGGCACCTGCTTACTTGCCTCAGTTTCAGATGCTTAAAATGGCAGAAGATCTTATCATGCTGATCAGTGGAAGCCAAGCTACCCTCTCCAAAAGGAAAAGAGATCTGCCCCCTGTAGTTTTGTCTGAACAAGAGTCAGATAACTGATGCATCTGAATATGAAGACATGCAACCCCTCTCTACTTATGAGGATTCTGATGCAGAGGACTTCATCCCTTCAGCCTCTCCCCCAGAGGATTTTTCCTTTGGGGAAACCCTTCATACCTTAAGAGAGCATTTCCAATGGGAGAGTCAAGACTACCCTCAGTCTAAAAAGAGACTCAGGGAATTCTTAGATCTTCCACAGCACAGACCCTTGGCCATCCCCCCAGTCCTGGATGTTGTGGAGAATGTTTTCCTGGAATCCAGCTCGACTCCTATGACACCCTCCCTCCAGCACCCAGAAAACCAGTCAGGTACTATAGAGTCCCTGACTCACACAAATTTCTTTTTAAAAATCCTACTGCTGACACTGAGATAATTTCTCAAGGGCCTAAAGGGATTAAAGCAACCTCTGCTAAGAATCCCACCCCCTCAGATAGGGATTTCCGAGCACTAGACAGATTGGGTAAAAAAGTATACACCTCAGCTAGCTACTCTTGCTATCAACGGCACTAAATTGTCAGTTCTATATGCTAAAATTTCAGCGACATACCCTGGAACTCCTCAAGCAAAAAGAGTTAAAAGAGTTAATGCATTCTGCAAGTCAAGTAACTAAACACACCTTGCACTGTGGTTTTGACACCCTAGAAGCTTCCTGCAGGGCAGCAGTCACTGGATCTGTCATTAGAAGGCATGCATGGCTTAAGGAACAGCCTCTGCCAAACCATGTCAAATCTAAATTGTTGGATGCCCCCTTGCACAAAGACAACTTATGGCACTAAGGCAGAAGAGGTCTTAAAAAATATGGAAGAAAAAGTTAAATCTATGCAGATAATTAAGAATTTCTTACAGGTCCAGCCACCCAGGTTCAGCAGACATTGTCCCACCAAGCACTGGCCCTTTCCTTCTCCCACTAAGCGTCTAGCCCAGGCCCCAGGGAACCAGACCCCCCAGACAGCAGCCGCAGTGAATGCAGAGATCTAAGCAGTGGACTACCTCCACTTCAAAACCAGGGAGTCCTAAGCCACCCTCTTATGGTAAGAACTCAAAGTGACTCCACTCCCGCACCCCCTGCCTATGCCCACCTTCACTTACCCCTAGGAGGAAAACTCTCCTTTCACAAAAGCACCTGAGCCACCATTACCAACGACCACTGGGTTCTCAACATAGTGTCTCAGGGATATAAATTTTCCTTCCACACCCTTCCAACCCCAAAAGGGTTCCCAGATATACCTCCAAACCAGTGAGCAGAGGCTCAAAAGCAAATCCTTTCCCTGCTTTCTATGAGGGCATTAGAGCACATTCCTGCAGAACAGATAGGCCAAGGTTTTTACTCCAGACTTTTTCTGGTGCCCAGAAAAGAGGGCACCTGGCACCCCATCCTCGATCTGTCCATTCTAAACACCTTCCTGGTGAACCCAAAATTCAAAATGCTCACCCTCCAGCAGCTGCTACCCATGCTCTCCAAGGATGCTTGGCTAGCCACCCTAGATCTAAAAGAGGCCTACCTTCACATTCCTATCAGGGAATCATGCAGGAAATATCTCAGTTTCAGGGCAGGATCTCAACACTTTCAGTTTTCTGCACTTCCCTTTGGCTTATCTACTGCTGCCAGCGTTTTCACAAAATGTCTAGCTCTGACCATTGCCTTTTGCAAAGAAAGAATATCCAGATTTACCCATACTTAGATGACTGCCTTATTCAGGCAGGCAGCCAGGAAACGCTACTCAAGCACTTAGCCTACTAACCTCCCTAGGGTGCACAATCAGTGTAAAGAAATCCAAACAGGTGCCCACCCAAAGGATTATCTTCCTGGGAGCAAACATGAGCACAGCATCCCAGATGGCATTCCTTACACCAGAAAAACAAATTTTCCTAACAACCTACTTTTCTCAACTAGCCACCAGGCCCCAGTTATCTGCAAGGAATATCCTGCAAGCTCTGGGGTTCATGGCATCTTGCATACTACTCATTCCATATGCCAGAAAAACTTCAATGGTACCTAAAAAGCCTTTGGTGTCAACACTCTCAAGACCTGGAGACTCTTATACCTATAATTCCTTGCCTCAGAAAAGATTTTCTTTGGTGGGCAACAGCAAGCTCCCACAACAAGGGACTACCTTTCTCACCACCAACACTCCCCTCCCCTGCCCAGACCATCACCACAGATGCATCAGACTATGCTTGGGGTGCACACCTGGATGGCAGATGCATACAGGGCCAGTTGAGCCCGCAGCAAATCCCTCTGCACATCAGCCAAAAAGAGATGATGGCTGTCCAGCATGCCGTGATAGCTTTCAAGCCCCTTCTCTCCCCAGGAGCTCTCCTGATCAAAACAGACAAACACCACTGTGATGTGGTATATCAACAAGCAGGGAGGGACTCGCTCCTACCCTCTATACAGGCTGGCCATGACCCTTTGGCACAGAGCCTCTGCCATTAAACTGCACCTGTTAACACAATTCCTACCAGGTTCTCTCAACTCTCTGGCAGACCAGTTAAGCAGAAATCTTCTGGACCCACACGAGTGGTAGCTCGAAAGAAGAACCTTCACCCTAATAACTCAGAAATGGGGCACCCAAAGGTTGACCTCTTTGCCTCAGCAAATTATGCACTAGGGAGCATCACTGCATGGCTTGGAAAGTGGATGCCCTGTCCTTCCCCTGGGTCAGTCTTTCAGTCTGTACCTTTCCACCACTACCTCTCATCCCCAGGGTACTGCTCAAAATAAAGGAGGAAAAATCAAGGACAATTCTTATGGCTCCAGACTGGCTTCACCAGCACTGGTACCCCTTGCTGAGCAGCCTGTCCCCACTGCCACTGTGGCATCTTCCTCAGATTCTAAACCTGCTGACCCAGAGAGAAGGGGAATTCATGCATCACCAATTGCAAACACTCAGTTTGGCAGCTTGGCTTATTCCCTAACCCCGGATCAATCTGTTACCTCAGTAAACAGGTTCTAGATGTTATATGTGAGGCCAAACAAATAGCACTAGAAAGTCGTATGCTGACAAATGGAAAAGGTTCTGCACCTGGATCCAGGCTAAGGGAGCCAACACGGCACAGTCCTCCCTCCCTCTCATCCTGGATTACTTAGCTGAACTACCTCGCAGTGGCCCCTTTCTCCTCTATAAAAATTCATGCCTCTGCTATCTCTGCTCATTTCCCCACTGAGCAGCCCTCTTTTTTGCACCCTTTGATCAAACAGTTCCTAAGAGGGGCTAGCAAGTTGAGGCCACCCAGAAGAGCACCAATCCCAGCTTGGGACCTTAACTTTGTGTTGGAAAAGCTCACCCTGCCCCCTTTTGAACCAGCTTCTTCTGCAGAGCTAAGTTTTCTCTCCTGGAAGACGGCTTTCCTTCTGGCCATCACTTCGGCCAGAAGAGTCTCCAAGCTGCAAGCGCTCATGGCTGTAGAACCCTTCATCTTCCATACCGACAGGGTATCCCTCAGAACTAACCCATCCTTCATGCCCAAGGTAGTGTCCACTGTGGCTCTCAACCAATCCATTCATTTGCTCACCTTTTTTCCTAATCCCCAGAACAAGGGTGAAAGGTTCCTGCACTCTCTAGATGTGCACAAACAGCTCAGATTCTATCTAGACAGGACTAATTCCTTCAGAAAGTCTGATCAATTGCTGGTTAGCTTTTCTACGGGGGCAGAAGGCAAAGCCATCTCCAAACAAACCATTTCCAAGTGGTTAGCACACTGCATCCATTTCTGCTACAAAGAACATGGAAAGCCTCCCCCCAAGGGGGTCAAGACTCACTCCACCAGAGCAGCCTTCACCTCTGCAGCTTTCCTCAGAGGAGTCCCCACCAGGGACTTCCTGGAGGCTGCCACCTGGACATCTGTTCACACTTTTACCAAACATTACCACCTGCCTCTCTTCTCCATATCCAGGGCAGGGTTTGCCTCTTCAGTCTTGCAGGGCATCCCTGCCAGCCCCTAGATGTTCATCGTGTTACCCTGCTGCAGTCATCACACTTGGGTTATCCTGCCGTCAGGCAGTCCCGCAGTCGGCCCGAATTCCAAAGTCTTGGTCCGGCGTCGGTTGCTGTCGCTTCTTCCCTGATGTCAGTGCGGCAGAGGTATTTAAGAGGCATCCGACGCCATTTTCTTCAGTCTTTCTTGCTGCGCGGTGCCCGAAGCAGAAGCAGTTTGCAAGTGCCGGTCGGCCGACACCTGAGATTTTCGATTTGAATTTCAGTCCGAAGTCTTCATTAAAGCTAAGTACCCAGTTGGGGAACATTTTCTTGCCTCAGTCCGATGTCAGAAAAAGTTAACAGTTGCATTTCTTGTGGGAAGCAAATACCTCATAAGGACTTCCATTCCTATTGTATTCCTTGCCTAAGCCCAGACCACGACATCACAGCTTGTCGGTTTTGCGCTAGGTTTAATAAACGAACTATCAAACGCTGTTTTGACTTCGCACGGCATTACTTTGGTAGGAAATTTAATTATATCATGCCGTCGGAGCAGCCGACGACCGCCACTCATAAAAAATGCAAGGATAAGGACAGGCAACGTAGGAATAAGCCAGACACCGAGGCCTCCGTTGGGCCTGTCGCCGGTTCTCCCGTTTTCAGTGAGGCGCCTACGCAGCCCCTGACGACCGCAGAACTGGAACCCCAGACAGCTGCGGATTCCCAAGCGGAGTCCACTAGGCCGACGCAGCCTTCTACCAACACCGGAGCAGAACTAGACACCGGTGCAGCGCAAACACCTTAGGTTGCAGAAGGTGTATTCAGACCGACTACACTCACATTAAATCTTATGCTAAACTTAAAACTCCTTTAAAACCAAAGAAAACTGTACCTCAGGCTACAATTCAAGGCCCCATGCCTAAGAAACAGATGCTTAAGATGGCCGAAGATTTAATTACCCTTATCAGGGGTTCCCACCCCCTTCCTGATAAAAGACCAAGACAAGAGGAGGATTATGCATCCTCTGACCAGGTTTCTCTCTCCTCAGATTCTTCTGAGGAACAGGATTACACTTTTCCACCTTATGAGGATTCTGAGGCTTAAGATTCCATTCCCTCGGCTTCTCCCCCTGAAGACTACTCCTTTGGGGAAACTTTGCATACCATGAGGGAACATTTCCACTGGGAAGGCCAGGATTACTCAGATTCTAAGAAAAGGCTCAGAGAGTTCCTTTTACTACCCCAGCACAGACCTCTTGCTATCCCTCCTGTTTTAGATATTGTGGATGATGTTTACTTGGAGTCTAGTTTAAATCCAAACTCTCTACCTCCTGCTCCAGCCAAACCAGACAGGTACTACAGAGTACCTGACTCACACAAATTCCTTTATAAAAGCCCTGTAGCTGACCCAGAAACAATTTCCCAGGGTCCTAAGGGAGAAAAAGCTTCTATGGCTAAAAATCCTGTGCCCTCTGAAAGGGGTTCCAGAACCTTAGATAGATGGGGAAAGAAAATTCACACCTCAGCAACTCTGGCTATGAGAGCATTAAATTGCCAGTTTCACGTGCTGAAATATCAACAATTCCTGATGTCTCAGTTAAAACAAAAAATGAGCACACATTCAGAACAGCCTTAATTCAAGGAAATGCAGGATCTGTTGCATGCAGCTGAACAGGTGGGCAAACATACCTTGCAATGCGGATTTGATTCATTGGAAGCTTCCTGTAGAGCAGCTGTTACTGGCTCTGTCATACGTAGACATGCTTGGTTAAAAGAACAAACCCTCCCTGACCATGTTAAAGCAAAATTATTGGATGCACATTTACAGCAGGATGTATTATTTGGTGTCAAAGCAGAAGAGTTTTTAAAGAAAATGGAGGATAAGGCAAAGTCTATGCAAACGGTCAAGGATTTTTTGCAGGTACAACCCCCTCGTTTCAGCAGAAATTGGTCAACAAAAAACTGGTCCTTTCCAGCTTCAGACAGATCACAGAGGGGCAAATACAGATGCCCAAGGGACAGAGGCCAGTCACAGGGCCCTTACAAACCTCGCCAATGGGGTTCTGCTACCCGGAAAGGAGGAGAAGACAGACCCCAGGCTAGCAGAAGACAAACACAATGACTCTATCCTCAAACTACCAAGCAAATCTCTCCTGGCAACTTCCTTGGGGGGAAAACTAGCATTTTTTGCAGACAACTGGCACATCATCACAAAAGACAAATGGGTTCTAAACATAGTCTCCCAAGGATACAGATTCCACTTTCATACCTTACCAAGGAGCAAAGGAATGCCAAACCTGCCACCAAAGCAATGGGCAGAGGCACAAAAACAAATTACAGCTCTCATGAACATGAAAGCCATTCAACAGGTACCTGCACAGGAGCAAGGGCAAGGTTTTTACTCAAGACTCTTCCGAGTCCCAAGAAAGGACAAAGCATGGAGACCCATTCTGGAATTCTGAACACCTATCTGCAAGTACCAAAATTCAAGATGCTAACACTACCGCAGCTTCTTCCCATGCTGGGCAAGAATGCTTGGCTAGTCATTTTTGGACCTCAAGGAGGCATACCTGCATGTCCCTATCAGACAAAATTGCAGAAGATACCTCCGCTTCATTGCAGGTTCAACGCATTATCAATTCTCTGCACTGCCCTTTGGCTTATCTACTGCGCCCAGGGTCTTCACAAAATGCCTGGCACCAGTAATTGCATACTGCAGACAAAGAGGAATTCAAATATACCCATACCTGGACGACTGCCTTATTCAAGCAGAAAGCAAGGGCATTCTTTTAAAGCATCTGGCATTTGTCAAACACCTTCTAAGTTGCCTAGGGTACACAGTAAACGAAAAGAAATCAAAACTAGTACCCTCACAAAACATAATATTCCTGGGTGCCAGCTTGAATACAACGGCCCAGATGGCTTTCCTCACGCCAGACAAACAACGACAGCTGTTTCAATATTTCAAAATAATGGCAACAAAGACCCAACTCCCTGCAAGAAAAATTCTGCAGGCCTTGAGATTCATGGCATCTTGCATTATTCTAATACCAGTTGCAAAACTGCATATGAGGAAATTACAATGGTACCTGAAAAATGTATGGACTCAGCACAGCCACAGCTTGGAGACAATGATACCACTCATTCCCTGCCTTCAACAAGAATTTCTATGGTGGGCACAGGCATGTCACCACAACAAGGGTCAGCCTTTCACCTTACCCACAGCCAGGCAAACTATGACAACAGATGCATCGGACTATGCCTGGGGAGCACACATGGCAGGGCAGTGCATTCAGGGAAAATGGACTACAGATCAGAGACACCTGCATATCAATCAAAAGGAAATGCTAGCAGTGCAGAATGCCCTAACAGCTTTCAAGGACCTTTAACACCCAGGACAGCTACTAATAAAGACGGACAATACCACAGTTATGTGGTACATTAACAAGCAAGGGGACACACATTCCTACCCTCTATGCAGGCAAGCAATGACCTTGTGGAACACTGCACTCTCTTACCAGGTTCAATTACAAGCACATTTCCTGCCAGGAAAGAAAAACACATTGGTAGACGACCTAAGCAGAAACATCATGGATCCACACGAATGGAAACTAGATTCACAAGTATTTGCAATGATAGTTCAAAGATGGGGACGCCCAGACATAGATCTGTTTGCAAGCCCCCACAACCACCAACTTCAAAAATTTTGCATAAGGACCTTCCATCCACTAGCTTGGAAAGTGGACGCCCTCTCATTCAGTTGAAAAACATTAACAGTTTATGCCTTCCCTCCACTGCCTCTTCTAGCAAAGGTACTGCAGAAAGTCAGATTAGAGAGGCCACAAATGATACTTGTTGCACCAGACTGGCCACGCCAACATTGGTATCCAATTTTAAGGAATATGGCCCACGGCCCACCATGGATTTTGCCACAAATTCCTCACCTGCTCACCCAGCGAGACCATCAGATTCTACACAGCCAACTCAATACTTTAAACCTGGCTGCCTGACAAATTACCTAAACAACCAACCAACACCTTTATCCAAAGCTGTTATGGATGTCATTCTGGAGGCCAGGAGGCCCAGCACCAGGATAACCTATTCAGATACATGGAAAAGATTTTGTGCCTGGAGCCAGGCTAAAGGCCTAAACCCCTTGATCCAAACATCGCTCAGATTCTACAATATTTGACTGAGATGTTACACAAAGGACTTTCCTTTTCATCTATTAAGATCTACGCCTCAGCAATTTCAGCGCATTACAACACGGATCCTCCTTTATTTTCACATCCACTCCTAAGACAGTTCCTCAGAGGGGCTAAAAACTTAAGACCACCAAGGAGAGCTCCAACACCTACTTGGAATCTCAACTTTGTTCTGGAAAAGCTTACACTGCCGCCCTTTGAACCAGCTTTTTCAGCTGATTTAAAATTTCTTTCATGGAAAACTGCCCTAATACTAGCAATAACCTCAGCTAGAAGAGTCTCAGAGCTACAGGCACTAATGGCAGTGGAACCTTTCATCATTTTTCATCAAGACAGAGTCTCTCTACGAACCAATCCTTCCTTTATGTCAAAGGTGGTATTCAGTGTGGCCCTAAACCAAACCATTCACTTGCCCACCTTCTTCCCAAATCCCCAGAACAAAGGAGCAAGACTCCTGCACTCTTTGGACATTCACAGGCAATTACGTTACTACTTGGATAAAACTAAGGCTTTCAGAAAAACTGACCAGCTTTTTGTAGCCTATGCTACAGGATCACAAGGAAAAGCTATCTCAAAACAGACCATTTCAAAATGGATAGGACATTGCATCTGTTTCTGCTACACACATCATGGGAAACCAGTACCTGCTAACATTAGGTCCCACTCCACCAGGGCTACAGCTACATCAGCAGCCTTTCTCAGGGGAGTGCCAAGCAAGGACATTCTGGAAGCTGCTACTTGGAGTTCAGTGCACACCTTCACCAAACACTATCATTTACCTCTATATTCTAAGACTAGAGCTGGTTTTGCCACTGCAGTTTTGCAGGGCCTACTAGCTTCTTCTAACCCTGTTTGATTCCACCTCCCATCCTTAGCTTTGGGATTCAACCCAAGTGTGATGACTGCAGCAGGGTAACACGAACATAGTACAGTTTTGTACTTACCATAAATGTAGATGTTCGAGTGTTCGCCCTGCTGCAGTCCAGGTTACCCTCCCTCCATCCTCTCTGAACTAGCTGAACTTATCTCTACCACTTCTTCCTATACTACCTCTGTGGTGTATTTGCTTGTGCCTAAGGGTTTTGTTTGATTTTTATATAACCATATATATATATATATTTTGCCTACCTATTGGGGGCACCTGACATCTGGGGCAAGAAAAACTGAAGAAAATGGCGTTGGATGCCTCTTAAATACCCCTGCCGCACTGACGTCAGGGAAGAAGCGACAGCAACCGACGCCAGAACAAGACTTTGGAATTCGGGCCGACTGCGGGACCGCCTGACGGCAGGATAACCCAAGTGTGATGACTGCAGCAGGGTGAACACTCGAACATCTACATTTATGGTAGGTACATAACTGTACTTTTCCTTGACTGCCTCCACCCATTTCCTCAGCTTCGGGAATCAACCCAAATGTAATGACTGCAACAGTGAAACACGAAGAACATAGTACAGTTGTGTACACTTACCATAAATGTAGATGTTCGAGTGTATTCACTGTTGCAGTCCTGGTTTCCCCTCCCTCCACCCCCCTTTCTTCTCTTTCCTTACATGGGACATATTGGTATGTACTTTCTACTGGTGGGGTTCTTCCACCAGAACCTGGCTCCTACTTGGAGACTCCTGACAGGTTAGAGCAAGAAAAACTGATGTAATGGCATCAGCTGCCTTACTTTATACTGCTGATGACCTGCGGTCAGTCCTGAAGCGACAGCAACTAATGCAGAAATACTACGCCTCTGGTATTTGGCCCAGCCGAGGGTTACCCTGGCAGGGATAACCCAAATGTGATGACTGCACCAGTGAATACACTCGAACATCTACATTTATGGTAAGTATACACAACTGTACTATCTCAGCAACAGTAGAATAATAGCATGACTGGTGCAAATCACAACAAAAGCAAACCGGTTTCGCCAGCAAGTTCTGTCAGAGTTGCAAATAAGGTTCATGTCCATGATATTTGTAACAGTCGTATCATTTTTCTTGCAAATATGTAACATTTTCATCAGGGCTGGGTCAGAGAATGCCTTGCAGGTCAGGCATAAGTCGCGTCTCAATAAACGGTATGAGACAGAATGAAAGGCTAGTGCCTTTAGTCAGTCCACATAAGACATGTGTCTTATGCTTTGAATTTTTTTAGTGAGAAATCTGTGAGGCCATTCAATTTGGTCTAAGTGGCTGGTTAGGTACATACAGAAGGTGACATTGTACTCAATTATGAGCCAGTTGAGGGCCGAGTTAGTATATATAATTAGCAGGGGGTGTTGGGGTGTAGGATGCCCCCGTCTCAACAGAAAGCATTATTTGTCTGTTTCTTACAGTTGTATTGAATGTGCAGTCTGCAAATGTCATTAGAGCTGTTGTTGTTGTTGTGTACAGCCAGTATTGTCAGAGGATCATTCTCTGTCATGTCGCTGCAGGATTTTTTTTTTAACTGAGAAATAGCCAGAGGTAAACATCTGTCCCTTGGCTTGGTCTCTGTCAGCATTTGGATATCCTTAGGGTTGCACAGATGCACTCTTATACCATTTTCATTAAGTGGAACCTGGTTGTAAAGGAGGCCATGTAACTTAGTTCTTCAGTGATGGGGAAACTCTCTTTGCTTTGCTACACTAGGTATGATTTCAAAGAGCTCTGGCTGCAGAACGGTTAAGACTGATGCCACTTATGTTAGAACTGTTTAGCACTCAATACTTTCTCAGGCTGATGTAGTTTAATCCCCCATAATGCATTGCCCAAGTACTACAGTCTTATTGCTCCATACCATGAATGTTTGGTTGCACATTAGATGGTCCCTGTCTCCGTGCTTTAAGGAGAAATTATGCTTTTGAAGTTATTTTTTTTTCATCTGCTGATGTTTTCCATAACTGTTGAGTTTTGTGCATACTTTTACCCTTATTTGATAGTATTTTCTGTTCTTTTTTTTTCTTAAGGATTACTCCATAATCTTGCCAGTGTCTTGAGCAGTCTTAATAAAATGCCCTTGTGCCAAAAAATTCTTCCACTGACAAATGCACATTTTTTTTTTGGTTTACTCTCTGTCAGCACCCAGGAAGTGTTTGTATGCAGGGAATTTAAAATTTCCACCAAAATGCACAGCAGAAAAGCCCTTCAGTGCTACCTGATGTCAGAGACACTTTCAACATCTAAAACAGGAGCACTTTACATAATTTTCTGGCTCAGTCTGAAGAAGCTTCACAGACACATACCCAAAGTAAGAAGTGTGACAGGCCTTTGATTTTTTTGTCCTATTTTCCCCTCTATCTATTCAACCATCTAGCTATTGCTGTAATTGTGTTTATAAATTCCTTCATCATTAGGGTAAGAGATAGTCTTGGCACACTTCTAGGGTTATTGCTTAGATATGGTTTAGCAGAACAAAGTGTATATCCTGGTCCATATAATGTATGCTCTTCAGTTCATGACGCTGTAGTAGGTGGTAGCATTGCTTTGGGCTATACAGACCTCATTCTGTCCAGGATGGGCAAGCTGCATTGACTCCTCACTCCCACTTTCTGTTGTTGCCTCTTCTAGTGACCAGTTCAGAATTCGATCCCAGATCATCTGATTCAGCCTTCATTGGACCACACCAAGCAAAAGAGAAGAAATCTGAAGAGTAACTCCCAACCTTTTTTCTTTTCATGCTTCCGAGTGTTTGCTTACCAGGTCCTGTCATTTCTTTGGAAATGCAAACATTACTGCACCCACCATTTTATCCTCCTCTTCACTGATGCTGCATACTCAGTTACTGCCTGGTGGCAGTTACAGAAAATTACATGACTATCATGCCGTTGCTTCCCAATCTCTAAGTCAGCTGACATCTGTTTTACGGTCACTGAACTCTCCAAAGACACTTGCCACTGTAGAATATGTCATCCCTCCAGAAATGTGCAAAATACTGGATGTACCAGTTATCTGATAGGCAGGGGGAAGGAACAGGGTTTCTCTAATGCATTTATACTACTATATCCATAATATAGAGAAATAATTTTCTTTTTGTCTGACTGCCACAAACCAAGTATCCACCCTGTGTTGACATCTGAACTGATGTTCAGCGTTAGGCAGTTCACTGAGAATATTTTGCAGTCTGGCAGAGGATTACCCTGACAACCACTCAGTATCTTATGTCAAGGATGTCTCAGGAAATGAAAAGAAATGTCCTCATGTGTGACTCAGATCAAGAGTAGGAAGATCTGGTCTGCACTTTCCACAACTCCTTAACTACACTTTTGATGATGAGGACACTGTTTGGGAACACCATAAACCTTATGTGTGACCATTTTAATTGAGTCTCCATGGAGGTGTTGGAGTATAAAAAAGGAAGCCTAAACTTCATTAGGCATGGATAAACACAAGTTACTGGTGACCCCCCATCCTCCAGGCATTCAGGAATGCCTTTCATTTAGTATTTATAGGCTAGATCCCCAATCACCTCCTTCCAGAAAGCCAGATAGATGTGTAGTGTGTATGTGGTTTACACATACCAGTATGAAAAACTGATAGTTTATTTAGCAGAAGTTTCTTAGGAGGCCATAAGAGATTCCAGTCTGGCACCCGGTCTTATTAGTCTCTCAAAAGACAGATAGTAGAATCCACACCACTTTGAAAAGAACGTTTATACCTGTGCTACATAGGTGTTTAAGGAATAGCATTTGCCAAATGCACACTGTAAAGTACCAGTAGGAAATACTGAAATACAGTGAAGATATCAAGTTTTATATCGTAGACTGAAGTCTTGAAAAACTGGGTGCAGATTTAACCCAGACTACAGTGAGCAAGCATGATGTTCATCGTGTTACACTGCTGCAGTCATTACACTTGGGTTATCCTGCCGTCAGGCGGTTCCCCAGTCGGCCTGAGTTCCAAAGTCTTGGTCCAGCGTCGGTTGCTGTCGCCTCCTCCCTGACGTCAGTGCGGTAGGGGTATATAAGATGCAGCCGACGCCATTTTCTCCAGTCTTTCTTGCCGCGTGGTGCCTGAAGCAAAAGCAGTTTGCAAGTGCCGGTCGGCCGTCTCCTGAGATTTTCATTCCGAATCCAGAACCAAAGTCTTCTGCAAAGCTAAGTACCCCGTTGGGGAAACTTTTTCTTGCTTCAGACCGATGTCAGTAAAAGTTAATAACTGTATTTCTTGTGGGAAGCAAATACCTCATAAGGATTTCCATTCTTATTGTATCCCATGCCTAGGCCCAGACCACGACGTCACTGGTTGTCGGTTTTGTGCTAGGTTTAACAAGCGCACTATTAAACGTCGGTTTGATTTTGCCCGACATTATTTTGGTAGAAAATTCGATACCATGCCATCGGAACTTCCGACGACCGGAATACACAAAAAGTGCAAAGACAAGTATCCGAGGCCCAAAACTGACGACGAAGCCTCTTCTAGGCCAGTCGCCGGTTCTACGGTTTTCAGCAAGGCGCCTTCGCAGCCCCTGACGACCGCTTCTGTAGAACCACAGGCAGCCTCTGACTTCCACGTGGAGATGGCTGGGCCTTCGGATGCACAAGTTATTCAGCCTACCGAAACTAACCCTTCAGAGGGATCCGGAGCAGCTTCAGAGGGTGTTTTCAGACCTACTCAGTTAAGCATTAAACCCTCTGCTAAGTCTAAACCAACTTTAAAATCAAAGAAACAAATACAGCATTCTCCAGCACATGCCTCCATGCCTAAGAAACAAATGCTCAAAATGGCCGAAGACCTAATCACTCTGATTAGGGGGTCCCATCCCCCTCCTGATAAAAGGCCTAGACAGGATGCAGACTATGACTCATCCGACCAGGTGTCCATCTCTTCAGATTCATCCTCAGACCTAGGATATTCTTTACCCCCTTATGAGGATTCTGATGCTGAGGAGTCAATTCCATCAGCCTCTCCACCTGAGGACTACTCCTTTGGGGAAACCCTGCATACCATGAGGGAGCATTTCCATTGGGAAGGCCAGGATTATTCAGAATCCAAGAAAAGGCTCAGAGACTTCCTTTTATTACCTCAACACAGACCCCTTGCTATTCTGCCAGTGTTAGATATTGTGGATGATGTGTATACTGAATCCAACTTGAATCCTGATTCCTTACCTCCAGCCCCAGTTAAACCTGACAGATACTACAGAGTCTCTGACTCACACAAATTTCTGTACAAAAGCCCTGTTGCTGACCCTGAAACTGTTTCTCAGGGACCCAAAGGGGTTAAGGCCTCATCAGCCAAGAATCCAGTTCCCTCTGACAGAGATTCCAGAGCATTAGGCAGATGGGGAAAGAAAGTATATATGTATGCAACTTTAGCAATGAGAGCCTTAAATTGCCAGTTTCACATGCTAAAATATCAGCAATTTTTACTGTCTCAATTGAAACAAAAAATGCTTCCAGATTCAGATCCTCCTACTTTTAAAGAAATGCAGGATTTATTGCATGCAGCTGAACAGGTGGGAAAACATACTTTGCAATGTGGTTTTGATTCTTTAGAGGCCTCCTGTAGAGTAGCAGTTACAGGCTCTGTCATTAGAAGACATGCTTGGTTAAAAGAACATACGTTACCAGATCATGTTAAAGCAAAATTATTGGATGCACCTCTGCAGCAGGATGTGTTATTTGGAGTTAAGGCAGAAGAGGTATTAAAGAAAATGGAGGATAAGGCAAAATCTATGCAAACGGTGAAGGATTTCTTACAGGTTCAGCCTCCTAGATTTAGCAGAAATTGGCCAACTAAGAGTTGGTCCTTTCCAGTTACAGACAGACCTCAAAGGGGCAGATACAGACGTCCAAGAGGTAGAGGTCAGCCACAAGGTCCTTACAGGCCTCGACAATGGGTTGCATCAGGCCAGAAAGAAGGGGAAGACAGGCCCCAATCATATAAAAAGCAGCCCCAATGACTTCCCACTACAGCTGCCAAACAACTCTCTCTTGGCAGCCCCCTTGGGAGGAAAACTGGCACTTTTCTATCACAATTGGCATATGATCACCAAAGACAAATGGGTTCTCAACATTGTATCTCAAGGTTACAGGTTCCACTTTCATACTCTGCCAAGGTTAAAAGGAATGCCAAATCTGCCACCAAATCAATGGGCAGAGGCTCAAAAACAAATTACAGCACTCATAGATATGAGAGCTATTCAAAAGGTACCACCACAGGAGCAAGGACAAGGATTGTACTCAAGACTCTTTCTGGTTCCCAGAAAGGACAAAACCTGGAGGCCCATTCTGGATCTTTCTTCTCTAAACACTTACCTGGATGTTCCGAAATTCAAAATGTTGACACTACAGCAGCTTCTTCCCATGTTGGGCAAGAAAGCTTGGCTCGTGACATTGGACCTCAAGGAGGCATACCTGCATGTCCCTATCAGACAAAACTGCAGAAGATACCTCAGATTCATAGCTGGTTCAATGCACTATCAATTCTCTGCACTGCCCTTTGGTTTATCTACTGCGCCCAGGGTCTTCACAAAGTGCCTGGCACCAGTAATTGCATTTTGCAGACAGAAAGGAATTAAAATTTATCCGTACCTGGACGACTGCCTGATTCAAGCAGAGAGCAAGGACATTCTTCTAAAGCATCTGGCGTTTGTAAAGAAGTTATTAAGTTGCCTGGGGTACACAGTAAACAAAAAGAAATCAAAACTAGTGCCCTGACAAGAGATAATATTCCTGGGTGCCAGCTTGAACACAACGGCCCAGATGGCTTATCTCACGCCAGACAAGCAAGTACAACTGACTCGATACTTTCAATTGATGGCAACAAATACCCAATTCCCTGCAAGAAAAATTCTGTAGGCCTTGGGTTACTAATTCCATATGCCAGACTGCAAATGAGGAAACTACAATGGTACCTAAAGAATGTATGGTCTCAACGCTGTCAAAGTTTGGAAACAGTTATACCACTAATTCCTTGCCTTCAACAGGAGTTTCAATGGTGGGCTCAAGCTTGTCACCTCAACAAGGGACAGCCTTTTACTCAACCCACAGCCAAGCAAACCCTGACAACAGATGCATCGGATTACGCCTGGGGAGCACACATGGCAGGCAACTGTATTCAGGGCAAGTGGCCCGCAGAACAAAGGAATCTTCACATCAATCAAAAAGAGATGCTAGCTGTACAAAATGCCCTTATAGCTTTCAAGGACCTGCTGCATCCAGGACAACTACTACTAAAGACAGACAACACTACAGTTATGTGGTACATAAACAAGCACGGGGGCACTCACTCCTACCCCCTCTGCAGGCAAGCCATGACCTTGTGGAACACAGCTCTAAACTGTCAAGTTCGTCTGCAAGCACAATTCCTGCCAGGAGAGAAAAAACACTGGCAGACGACTTAAGCAGAAACATCATGGATCCCTACGAATGGGAATTGAATCCACAAATATTCAGAATGATAACACAGAAATGGTGGAGCCCGGACATAGATCTATTTGCATCCCCAATGAACTGCCAGCTACAGAAATTCTGCACAAGGAGTTACCATCCACAAGCATGGAAAGTGGATGCCCTCTCATTCAGCTGGAAAAATCTACAAGTATACGCTTTCCCACCACTACCTCTCCTGCCAAAGGTACTCATAAAAGCCAGGCACGAAGAGCCAAAGATGATCCTGATTGCACCAGACTGGCCACGCCAGCACTGGTACCCAATCTTAAAGAACTTAGCACAAGGACCACCCTGGATTTTGCCTCAAATCCCTCATCTGCTGACTCAGCACAACAGTCAGATACTACACAGCCAGCTAAAGACCTTAAACCTAGCTGCATGGAAGATTCCTTAGTCAAGCAAGCAATGCCGCTCTCCAAAGCTGTTATGGATGTCATTCTGGAGGCCAGAAGGCCTAGTACCAGGAAAGCCTATTCGGATAAATGGAAGAGATTCTGTGCCTGGAACCAAGCTCACAGCCTTGACCCTCATGTCCCAAATATTCTTCAGATACTACAATATTTAACTGAGATGCTGGACAAAGGCCTCTCCTTCTCATCCATCAAGATCCACGCCCCTGCCATCTCTGCTCATTACAACACGGATCCACCAATTTTCTCAAATCCTTTGCTAAGACAGTACCTCAGAGGGGCTAAAAACATAAGACCGCCCTGTAGAGCACCTACTCCAACTTGGGACCTCAACTTTGTTTTGGAAAAATTAACTTTACCTCCTTTTGAGCCAGCTAACACAGCAGAATTAAAATATATCTCTTGGAAAACTGCTCTGCTCCTGGCAATAACATCAGCACGAAGAGTTTCAGAATTACAGGCACTAATGGCAGTGGAACCTTTCCTCATTTTCCACCAGGACAGGGTGTCTTTAAGAACTAACCCTACGTTTATGCCAAAGGTGATATCCAGTGTGGCTCTAAACCAAACTATTCATTTGCCAACTTTTTATCCAAAACCACAGAATAAAGGGGAGAGACTACTGCATTCCTTGGACATTCACAGGCAGTTACGCTTCTAATTGGACAAAACCAAAGCTTTCAGGAAATCTGAGCAATTATTGGTAGCATATGCTACAGGAGCACAGGGAAAAGCCATTTCAAAACAGACTATTTCAAAATGATACCTCATGTTAGAGGCAAATACAGATCCAAGGTTAAATGACAGTTTGAATATTAAATGCATTTCAAAGAATGGAGCTGTTAAATTACATGTTACCATATTGCTTACAGTCACATGATAACGTGGCTTACAGTCACATGTTATAATGTGACTGTAGGCCAAGCTATAAATAGGCATATTTTAATAGGTGTTCATTTTCTAGAAGTCTTGACAGTAAAAGACAAAAACAGTCCAGTGGTTCTTTGAAGGAGTGTTTGGGTAATATTGATTTCCTATGACACTGTCATTACAAGAGTGCCTTTTTTTTTGTTTGATGTTGTTTTCTCAGTTATTCGAGAAGAGGCTTTTAACAGGAATTTAATGTTTACATACTCCGCCTCCTTTTTTTTAGTGAATATTTAACATGATATGGTTGTGTAGCTCTTTTATATAGGCCCTGCATTTTAAAATGAATTATGGTAACATTTAAGTGGAAAATACTCTTTTCAAGTAAATACATTTGTTTCTCTATTTTTCAGGTGGATCAGTTTCTCATTTACTGAATAAGTATGGCCCTTTCAAAGAAACAGTAATCCTAAACTATACAGAACAGTTGCTGCGTGGTCTTTCTTATCTCCATGAAAATCAGATTATCCACAGAGACATCAAAGGTATGAATGCTTTGAGCACTGAACATCCAAAAAGTACTTTGTTTTTTTTTTTTTTGTTTGGTTTTTTTTTTTTTTTTTTTTTTTTTGGTGGGGGAGGGCAGAAAGTCATCTTTTAACCATTCCTTTTTGAAGGAGGTAGCTAGCGCCCAGAGCTAGCTGCATGGCTTTAACAATTTTTGGGAGTTTTTGTACCTTCCTGACATTCCACAACACTGTATTGTTTGTTGTACTGTATAGCTGATGTTAGTAAAAAAAACTGTATTTCTTGTTATGATTTCAGGTGCCAATTTGCTAATTGACAGCACAGGGCAAAGACTAAGAATTGCTGACTTTGGAGCTGCAGCCAGACTGGCATCCAAAGGCACTGGTGCTGGTGAATTTCAGGGACAGCTGCTGGGAACTATTGCATTCATGGCACCTGAGGTAAGACAAAATTGCTAAATACCTATACAGGGCAAAATGTAGGGGTTTTCTAGATTGTATACTCCCATCTTTCCTCTTTCCTGGATCCCTTGGAATGTAAGTTCAGTTAAAAAGAAATTGAACAAACACCTGTAGTTAGCCATGCATCCATCGTCAATGTTTCAAATGTGTTAGCAGTTTTCATTTAAGTGATTGTTAAGTCACCAAAAAGGCTTAACATGGCAAACTGTTTTTCATTTGGCAAGCTTAGAGTCAAAATGACTAATGAGGAAAATGATAGACCAGTTGCATTTTATTGCTTCTTAGTAAGCAGCAGCAGAAGCAGCAGGCAGCAAGAAAGTGATTTAATGTTAGATATCATTGAAGTTAGGCAGACTTTTGATGACACGTCAGAAAATGAGCATAGGAACAGTACAATTTTTTTATTTTTTTTATTTAGCATTTGTTAACTTGGAAAGTCAGCTTGGATAGAGCCCATTTTCAGCGGAAGCCTGGGAGAAATGCTCCAGACGCATGTCTTTGATATGTGGGAGGAAACTGGAGTACATGGAGGAAACCCACGGGAACAGCAGGGAGGACATGCAGACTCTGCACAGAAGGCACTCCAGCCGAGAATCGAACTGGAGAACCACTTCCTGTGAGGCAACAACACAAACTGCTGCACCACTGTGCCACTCGAGGAAAGCAGTGATCAGGACCGTTAGATGCCTAGCCATATTTTTCTAGTTAATCACTGTATATTAATCAGATCAGACAATAGTAGTAGAAGTAGCAAACGTAAACTCGTCAAGTCAAAAAAGTAATAATAGAAAATATATAATTCTGCAGTATTACTAAGTATTCGAAAGTAATCCAAGCAAGGCAGGCAGTCTGTTTCCAGTCGAAAATCCTTTATTAAGTACACAGACGTTCAGGTTTCTCAAAAATGGTTCCATCTCTGTGGTGATTCGAGCTAATCTATAGCCTTGGGATTTCACTACATTATACTTGGTTTTTGTAGGATGTAGACTTTTACTGTGGAGTAATAAGTAAACCCTTGTTGGTTTTCTGAATAGATCAGTGGTGATTCTGTTATTGTTGATGTCCTAGGAAATCTGCATATCTAAGAAAGTGGTTGAAGTACAGCTATGGGAAGAGGTAAACTTCAGGAAGGGGGTTGTTTGATTGAGGTAAGTGATAAAATCTCCAAGCTGCAAGGTGTCACCTTCCCACACAATAAAGACATTGTCAATGCTATAGATTAGCTCGAATCACCACAGAGATGGAACCATTTTTGAGAAACCTGGACATCTGTGTACTTATAGGATTTTTGACTGGGAACAGACTGCCTGCCTTGCTTGGATTACTTTCGAATACTTAGTAATACTGTAGAATTGTATATTTTCTATTATTACTTTTTGACTTGACGAGTTTACGTTCGCTACTTCTACTACTATTGTCTGATCTGATTAATATACAGTGATTAACTAGAAATATATGGACTGAAAATCTTCCACACAGCGAAGTTTCTTACACTGTTTTGTTTTTAGACCCACTACACTTTAGTGGGTTGTTTTGAGACTTCGGGGATATCACGGAGATTACTTGTTTTATGCCTAGCCATATTCTTACATCTCTTTTCGAAAATTTGGTAGTGATCACTTCCCAAATCAAGTAGGGCCATATATAGTTACCCTGGTGTTAAATGTGTGGTGTCTCAGTAGATTCAGGTGAAAGTACTTAATTTAGGCCTGAGTGCCAAAATGTGACAAGGGGCTGGTGGAGCCAGAAGTGGAAAAACATAATTTACAAATGCAGCAGAACTGCATTTTTGAATTTTCATTTAATTACACAAGGAGGGAGGACTTGTTCCACCTATAGGCTTTTTTAAATTTATTCTAAATATTTTTATTGTGAAATTTTCTGTAAGGCAAATTTTAAATTTCAGGATGCAAAATGTGCCTTTATAAGTAAGTACATCCACTAGTGTGCTTTATCCATGTCTAATACAAAACAAAACGCAGACTTTATAACTTGTTTTAAACATTCTTTATATACCAGCAAAAACCTGTGCTTCGTCTTTCCTCTTGCTGCCTTTCCTCTTCCCCTGTGTTCCCAAGTACTATTTATTGTTTTTCACGTTTATACTTTCCCTCTCATTGGAGAAGCTTGCTCCCTTTGTGTTTGCTTTCCAACTCACTTTTTTGCATGCTTGTGTTTCTTAGGGATAGACTCTGGGCACTTTTGTCAGACTGTGTGTTTATCCCTTCCTTCCATTTAGACCACTTTCTCATCTGTCTTAACATCAGTTCCCTCACTGACTTTCATGTGGTTGTATCCCTTCTTGGATATCAGGTTGTGTGCTCGAGAGCTTATTTCCATCATGTTGCAGTTAACTACCTCTTAATTCCCTCTCCCAAGATAGTTCTTGTTGCATAGTTAATGTGCTGTTTAGCCATACAGCTTTCCTCTGTTTGTTTAACAAGATAACTTCTCTTATTCTTTAACCATCTTATCCCAGTGATTCATTCACCTATTTGCATCCCCAAAACACTTGAATGATCCCTGTCCCCTGTTCTTCATACCTGCAACAGGTTTCTAGCCGTGCTGTGTTTGTCCATTGTAACTAGGTGTACATTAAGTACCGCCTTTGCAGGAGATTCTATTGCAGGTCCCACATTCTAAGTAAGAGCTTAATTTTGGTCACCAGTGTTCACAACTCCTGCCATTCTTCCTCACTCTCTTTCCATCCCTGCTTTTTTCCCAGTCTCTTCAAATCTGTTCTGTCTCATGTTTGTCTCACAAATCTCTGTAGATCATGGCCCCTCTGCCTTTTCCTTTCCATCCTGCCTGTTTTACGAACTCAGTTTTTTCATTTGCCTCTGCACTTGTCAGTTTTTCTCTGGATATTTTTCCCCATTTCCCTTTTGTTTCCTTTGCACTGTAAAGTTTCCTCCATAAACCTCCTTTCTTTTTTTCCCCTGCTTTTCCCTCTATTCTGGTCCCCTGGCTATCTCTAAACTTCCCTACTTCTTGGCCATGATGACTTGATCCATCGTCTTCCACCTCCTGTGATCCATTAAGATCTTGCTACTTGCCCCAGTCCATGCTCCCCTTTCTGTCTGTCCCATGTGTTGCCTGTAGCACCCATGAGTCCCAGCTTACGTGGATTGTTTGGCTGTCCTGGTGGTCACAAAAAGTCTGAAACATGGCATACCTGTATCTGTTAGGTTTTGCTTTATTGGCCTGAATGTACCCATAAAGACTTAAAATGTTAAATGCCATGGCAGTCAGAAGCCATGTAGCTGAAACACTGGTATGTTCCTTAATACGCCATTTGCATATATCCCATGGACTTCCACTGCAAGAAGTTTAAGGCATCACAAAATGAAGGTTCTGTCTTGGCCAAGTCTTTTTTGCAATTGTTAATGAATGTTTTGTCTGTGTAATTGTTTTACCCTTTTTTTGGGTAAAAAGAGAAATAAAGACAAAGAGAATCTTAAGAAAAGGAAGGCAGATGACAAGGCTCCATCAGTCCCCAAGACTTCGAAATGGCTTCTCCATTCAGGTTGAATTCAGAACAGCCTCCTTTTGCTCCCCCTGTCCTGGAACCCATCCTGATTACGAACAAGGCACCAGTGGGGCAGTTAGTTAAGTTGCTATCAGAGCGGGGCATTTTTGGATCCCTTCCTGTCCTCCTTTGGTATCCTTAGGTATTTAAGGTCCATCTGTATTATTTATGACTTGGAACTAGATCCCATGATGAGGGATTTTTTGTGGACATAGATAAACATGAATGTCATTCCTTTCTCATCAGTCCTGTGGGTGGAAAGGACAAGTACTATGTCACTGAACCTTGCTCCTTCTCCTAGCTGTCAGAGGTAGTATGTTTGGAACAGACGACCAGGCAAGAGTGTATTCTTTTTGCTAAGTTGTGCTTCTATCTCAGCACCAGTGTCCCTGGATCTGTCTTACTCAGCGCCCTGCTTTCTAGAGCCGAGTAGGACTCTTACATTGACTCAATGCAGAGTGCACCTTGCCATCCTCTGGGCCATCCCTGGGGGCTCAGTGTTTGGATTCAGGGTCCTCAGCCTTTGAGGTGTCTGGGCCAATTCCCTTCTCAAGGCTTTCCACTCTTTTAGGCACAGGGATCTTTCCATTAACCAGAGCTGTTCCTTCTTTGTCAGAAGTGGTGTCTGGGACAGAGGAGGGGGTTCCTTGGATCCACTGTCAAGGTAGTGGGAGGTATAATTTCATCTCCTTTGAGATTTGATAAGCAAACTTCACAGGTCAGGGTTCCAGCCATGGACATCCCTGCTGTTACTTCTTAGGCCACACATGCATCCATTGGTCAGAGTTGAGCTTTAAGCCTCAAACAAGTGGCACAGGTGCTGTCACACTGTTATGAGGACTTGGATAACCCACTGTCTGATGTGCCGAAAAGAGGGCATGGCATGCAAAATGAAACACCTGGATTCTCTGTTGAGGTCACTACTGACTCTGATGACAGAAGGTTTCCCTCAGACTCCCACTGATAATGTATCATTTGGTGAAGTTCTGGAGTTCATGCCCACTAACACCTTATTTCTGGATAAGGCTTATGGCTCACACCTGTCTAAGTCCTGGGCTCTTCTCCCTGCAGACTTCTGGATTGATCTAGTTGTGCAGAACACATGGCAAGAGTCCCACTATGCGAGTCTGTTCCAAGTAAGCCCTGTAAAAGTTTTGAGACCTCCCAAAAATAGGTGTTACTGGATGAAGGGTCCTCTTCTGGATTCCATTATTATTTCAACTTTTACTAAAAAAGAGTTGATAGAAGATACAGCCACAGTCCATCTGCCCAACAGGGAGGCCCGGGCAATGAGTCAATTTAAGGAAGGGGAAGCAGGCATATACTCCAGGCATCTTTGCAGTCAGGGATCTGAATTACACCACACATATGAACAGACTCCAGCAAGACCTAGGCAGGCAGTGGCTATACACTCCAAAGAAGCCCCCTGCACCAGACTCAAGGAAACTACTGGATGTGACCTTGAATACTTTGCACAGTATTAACGACCCCTTACTGCAGCATGTCGTATCAGAGTTGACATGGATTGGTAAAGTATTAACCATTGTGTTGCTATCATCCATTGGAGAATCCTCAAGTAAAATCTGGCTAAAGGTACTAGTGTTATCGCGGCTGACATTGATCCTAGAGCTTGAAGGACAAAGCAGGCTGAAGTCTTGGTACTGCAGATTATTTTTCTGACCTGTGACTTTATAGTTTGAACCCTTGAGGGGGGGTAGTGAAACTATCATTGACTTTGTGTTGAAAATTGCTACTATGAATTCCAAGTTTGGGTTGGTTTCATTTGAGAATCATCATAGTTTATGGTTATTCCCAGGTGAGAACAAGTATGAAGCCCATTTCAGCTGATGCCTGGTTGGGGTGGTAATGAGACAGTCATCTAGGTTGGGCAACACCCAGGATCCCTGCAGTCTCAAGTGAGCTGCTACTACTGCCATATATTTGGTGAACACCCTGGGGGCTATGGTGAGACCAAAGGGCAGAACTCTGAACTGGTAATGACCTAGCTCTCAGCTGGAAGCATAAGTATCTTCTGGATCATCTGTTCATCTTTATTTGTTAGTACGCATCCCGAAGGTGTATCAAGCACATCCAGTCGTCCTTGCCCAGAAGAGGGAGAATGGACTGAACCGTGACCATCTGAAACTTGATGTGTCGTAAGTCTGACTTGTTCAAGTTGCTGAAATCCAAAATTGGTCTCCAGTCCCCTGTTTTCTTTGACACTAAAAAGAACCTTGAGTAAGTTCCAGAATCTATCTGGTGTGCTGGGACCTCTTGGATGACTTTTCTTCTAGAACCTTTTGTATAAGAATTGCTGCTTCTTCCCTCTGATTGGGTGGAACTTCAGGGATTTTCCTTGAGATTAGAGGTGGAAGGAAAAAGAGTATTGTATATCCTCGGGAAATGATCCTCTTCATTCAAGTATCTTTTGTTATGTCTAGCTAGGCTCTCTGGTGCAGGGATAACCGACCCCCAGCTGCCTCCAGAGGTGGACAGTCAGGCCGTCTTTCAGGAGTGCTGGTAGGGTCTGTCCAAAAAAGAATCTCTGGACCTCTGGTTTTGCGGTCCTCCTCTGCTGCGGGGGTGGCGTCAACCATTGGAGCTCCCCCCTTCTGCCCCTAGGGGATATTTCTGTACATGTGTCTTGGAAAAAACCTGGGATTTCCTGAACCACATTTTTCGACCACCTAGTTGATTCCTTGAAAACCATCTCTTAGAGGTTGAAAAACATATGCCCACTGCAGATAGGGTATTTTCATCCTTCTCAGTCCCGGATAATGTGTCCTTCACTTTGGGGCCAAACAATGATGTGCCATCAAAAGGAGCATTGGTGAAGACATAAAGGGCTGTGCAAAATCAGATAAGCGCATCCAGGCATGTCTCCTGATGAAAAGCCCTGAAGCTGCTGCCCTTGGAGTTCCTTCGGCTACATGCGAAATGAGCCTCATGGATGAATTCGAAATAGATTGCCAGGTAGCCAGCTGAGAATTCATGGATCATTGGATCTCACCAGAAACGGATCCTGAGAGGGTGTTTGACAATTCCTTAACTAAATCCCCCTGTAGCCTTATAAAATCTGCCTCATAATGCAGTGACCTTAAGTAGAAGGTTGCTGAAGCATAGACACACTTCCTAAACCAGTCCATCACCCTAGACTCCCTGTTAGGAGGATGAACAGTGGAACTGTCTGCAGCAAGTTCCTTTTTGGTGACCGCTGCCATGAGCATGGCATCAATGGGCACCCCTTTACCCCAAAATTGCTTATCCGAAGGTAGTACCATAATCTTGCCCAGTCTCTTGGATATGGACTCAGCTGTGTCATGCTCCTTCCACGCCCACCAAGGGACCAATTCAATAAGCTCATCAGTGGGCCGAGTAACCCAGGAGGTTGACGGGCCAGTACCAAAAGCCTCCAGGAACACCAGCTTCTCAGATGAAAGATTGCTGGGCACCCAGCCACCTTTCTGTTTTAAGACCTCAAGGATGCCTCCAAATGCGATATATTCAGGAGGTGACCATGAGGACCCTTCAGTTTCATCGAAGTCCGTATTCTTCGTGACTGACTCTTGAGGAGAATCCAAGTGTGTCTTCTTGCACTTCTTCTTCCATTGGACCTCCTCAGTGGAATGCTGCAGGGAGGTATCAGAAGAAACTATAATATCATGCTGGGAAGCCTGAGGTTCTCGGATTGCTGCCCCTGTGGTAAAGAGTGGTGAGACTCTAAGCACAAAGACATCAAGGTAGAAGGTTGAAAATCTGAAGCGTGTTAGATCCATCCGTTCTGCCGAGGCAGGAAAAAAAACATCTTCACAGCCTATAAGGCAGACTGCTCCAGAGAAAGGGAAGAACTTGGCTCCAAAAAGACAAGCTTTTGGACAATTGCCACCCCCCCCCCCAAAAAAAGAAAAACACAGTCTCCCTAGGAGGAAGCTGAACTATCCAGTTTTGAAGCTTTGAGGCACAGAGACTGCTCCAACAACTTTGAAGTCAACTCCAACATCTTGGATCTGACAGGGAAGCTTCGGCTCCAGGACCCCTCCAAATCCAAATTAACTGAAGGACTCAGAGTAAACTTTGAATCCGTAAATATTGCTATCTTTGGATCCGAGCCAGACTGAGCTGGAAGGCTCGGATCCAGGGACTTGGAAACAGATGAAGAAATCAGAAGAGGAACTTGTATCACAAGTGTAGTTGAAGAACGGACCTCCTGTCCCAAGGGGGTAGGAGTCGATAAGACACCCGTCTGACTATGCGCGTAGAGAATCTTCTCTACCACTCTTTCCACATCTTCCTCCATCACCTTCTGGAAGAGCAAGTGAAAACAATAGAGGGGGACCTGGGTCAGTGATATTCTAAAAAGGGTGAGGCACCGTTGAAGGCAATGGATCCATGGATGGCAAGTATGTGGTCCTGGGTAGATATATAAGGCTTGAGGAGGTCGGGTCCAATATTTTTTTTGTCAGATCCCACGTGGTCGGACTCATAACTTTTTTTCTTTTTCGGATCAGAGGTGTGGGGCTCTTGGATCTGGCCAGATCTAAGTTAAGCCTTTTCCTCGATGGCTCCAAAACCTGAAAGGATGAGGTGGATGGTTTCGGAGACAAAAGTTTTGACACTTTACTTTTGGAGGATTGAACCCAAGATATTGCCTCTCCAAAAGCAGATGGTAATAAGCCTTTCAGTATAAGTTTATTCTTTGTTTTTAACAAATCCCTGGGATTGAAACCATCGTAAAGCCCCAAAGCAGTAAACACACACAGTGTGGGCATCAGACATTGGTAGTTTGTGCCCGCACTTAACACAATTTTTAAACCCAGTGGCCCTTTTTTCGCCATGCCAAACTATATAGGAAAGAAATTTTTGTAACAGGATTTTTTGGAAGAAAAAAGGGAGAAGGGAAAACTAGCAATGGTAAAAAAAAAAAAAAAAAAAAAAAAAAAAGAGAGCGCTACACTAAATGTAGAAAGGAAATTACTATAACTATAGTAATTTAAGAAGTATGCTGCATGTGAAAGGCAAAGATAAGGAAACAAATTTTACCAACTATGGTTACAAGAAATACAATGCCGTATGAAGGTAAGGGAAAAGTAATATATAAATATTAGAAAATAAGACAGTATGGGAAGATAGAAGATAATAATGATCACTTATCTCAAAAAAGCTCAAGATCAACCACGTCTTTCGCTGAGAGTGGCAGATGAGATCAGAGGTAATTTGTGGTTATTGCGTTACAGTTAATGGAGAAGTTTGAGAGGTCTTGGTTACCACAGGCTTTAGCAATGGCTAAGTCAGATCCGAACCCATCAGAGGGTAGAATGAAAGTTGACATCTGATCTTCCATTTTCCTGACAGCTTGCAGCTTTACGTCATAGTCGACCTTTTGTACCTAGGATGTGTGATAGGTAATAAAACATACCTCAAACGCAAAGATATCGATTTGTCTAACCCTAAAGCAGACCCTGCAGAGATCTCCTTAAGCTAAGCAGATTGCCAATTTTAATCATATTCCCTCCAACAAGGATGGGAAAGCTTTTAACAGTTTGAAATAGTGTCACTTAACAACCAGAATTTTAAACTGCCAGGCTCAAGTTAAAGTGTTTGTTTTGTTTTGTTTTTGTGATCATGAAAAAGTTATTTGTTAACTTTCTCTTTTCTAAGGTGAAGAATTCTTTGAATGCCTCTGAAGAATGTCATGATTACATGAAAAGCAGATAAAACAGTGTTCTTAGAACACTGCAGGCACTTTATCCAGAGTTGCTGCATATCATGAAAACGTTTGCTTGGTTATGTGCTCAAAATTTGCCAGAAGATGTTAAGACTGAGATTTTAAATTCTCCCATAGACAGGGAAGTTCTATTTGGCCCTTCTGCAGCTAAGCTGAGATCTGACAAGAGGATAAAGTTGATTCAAGAGGTTATACAAATCTTCCAACCTTCTTATTTATTTCAGGTCACATTTTCAAAAATGCAATTTAAGAAGCAAGGTGCCACCAAACAGGATTTTAAAAAGCAGTGGCAAGGAGGCTCTTGAAAGAAAGGAAAAACAAAACCTCTCAAAACCAAGGACAGTCCAAAAACTCAGAATGACTATTTGCCTATTCAGACTCCCTTTCCCTACCAGTCTGGCTGTCTCTCCTCTCTGTGGCACAAGATTATTTCAGACAAATGGTTCTGAAATTCATTCAGATAAGGTAGTTTTGAATGGGAGTCCCTCCCTCCTTCTTTGGGGATTCTTCCCTGCCCAGTAAACCAAATATCCCCATTCTGAAACCGATGATCTGATGTTGTCAATTTTCATTCATTCCTCAACAGGTGGGTTTGGATCCAACACTGCCGTTATTTTAGCTTTGACCACTAACAAACTCTCAAGCTCCTTCCTTTACCCATAGTGCCCTATCCCCTAACATACCTCAGATCTTGTTTGCCGTTTTAGCGTTTGGATGTGGTCCTGCTGAGCTGTTTAGCTAGCTAGTTGTTTTTTGAGAGAGAAGTAGAGTTTTTTTTTCCTGTTACTTGTTAGTCAATTGCTAATAACCGTACTTTTTTGCCTTTTTGTTATATGTAGGTGCTTGTGGGTGTGCTTTCCGTGAACGTTGGGCATCGGGCTGGCAACTCAGCACCGTAAAAATCCACTGCCAATCAATCTGCGGACCAGTGATCCGCTGTGGTGACCCCTAACTGGGAAAAGCTGAAAGACCTTGCTATTATATTGATACCTTCCTTTCCTGCACTCTGTGTAGTTCTCCTTACCATAGTTGGAAAGTTTTTCTTTCCGTTTCCCCTTTCTTACTTACACTTACACTTTTATTCTTGAATACCATTGTTGTCCTTTTTATGGCTGATATTGTCTAGCCTATCATGTGACGTCCAACATACAGGCAGTGCCTCTAAGCTCTTGTGTACAGGCTGGACATCTATTCATTTGGGCGGAATATAACCCATGTGTAAAGAATACTGCAACATAGAAAAGAAGGACATCTGTGGTTATATTTATTTATTTATTTATTCCAATTTAATGACCGGGGAGGTCCACTGGGCTTGGGGGGCCCATTTTCAGTGGAGGCCCGGGGAGAAAAGCTCCACAACTCAAAATTTACTTACATGAATAGTTTCAAAGACAGTCTGCATTACAAACAACAGGTTGCATTCAAAAAAAGAAAAAAAAACAAACAATTACAGTTTTGTTCAGGAGAAAAAGACAGGCATATAGCATAATAGCTAGATTTTACTGTTTAGTTACATATACAATGTAATAAACCAAACCAGTGGTCTGAGTGCCCAAGGTAAAAACTGGCAAACCTGAAGTAAGGCACACACGAAGCTCAGCAAAACGGACAACTGCTTTAATGAACAAGCACAAAAACAATCCACAGCAAGCTAAATCACAGCAGCACAGCACAGCAGCAACGCACAAGCAACAGCACAATAACGCTGTAAAGTTAATCCACATACATTTTCGTCACAATAACTTCATCAGATACCTAACCTCTCTTCCTTTGATGAATAAATAAACTAATCTAATTCAAATGAACCAATGAGTGAACAAATTCAATTACACATGCAAATTTATTCACTCGTTGGTTCATTTGTATTAGATTAGTTTACTTATTCATCAAAGGAAGAGAGGTTAGGTATCTGATGAAGTTATTTTGACGAAAACGTATGTGGATTAGCTTTACAGCGTTATTGTGCTGTTGCTTGTGCTTTGCAATTTCGTTTGCTGTGCTGTGCTGCTGTGATTTAGCTTGCTGTAGATTGTTTTTGTGCTTGTTCGTTAAAGCAGTTGTCCGTTTTGCTGTGCTCTGTGTGTGCCTTACTTCAGGTTTACATATGCAATGTACATTTGAGAGCGAGGTTAAGATTTTACACAACTATTCTTTCTTCTTCTGTAGATCCAGTACCATTGAGAGTACCTTTCCCTTTGCTGGAGTCCCACCAGCACTTTGGATCACCATCAGTGACATCATCTTGTTCTTCCAGAAATCTGACCAAGGCAGATGTGGACAGAATGATGAGGAAGTTTCTATTGGATAAATACGACCTGAGAACAGTCCACAAATGTAACAAGCGAATCAGCAAAATCTCCTGCCTCAGAAGAGAAAAGGCACCAGCACGACACAAGCACTGTTCACAAAAGGTTTAATCCAAACGATAAAACAATACACAAGAAGTTGAGCGCTTTCATCCACTAGGGACTTCTTCAGAACACTTAATTGTAACACTACTACTCCATTAAATACATTAAAAAATACTAATAATTACATCACATGTCATTTCCTCATTAAGAATTTAAAGTGCAAGTGCATAGAAGTACCTAAAATTGCCTAATTTCATAGCAAATATAAACAAACAAAAAAAAATATATAAAAATTCATAAAAATTGCATAAAACTTTTTCATAAAACTTTTCAGTGCGTGTTGTGGTGCCAGTGCATGTAAAGCTTCCATCAAAACATGATGCATAATACAAAAATGTGTATATATGCAAAAAAATGTGTGTATATACAAAAAACAGCCCCATTACTATTTGGAGCATCTATTTATTGTTGTCCAATATAGGTTTTATAGAAACATGTTCATTGATGCCAGGATACACTGATGCATTTAGTTTTACCTGCCATCTCACCTCCTTATCACTAACTAATTTCTTGACATCTCCTCCTCTCACATTAGCTCTAACCAGTTCAAGAATTCCAAAACTGAAGTTAGAACATTCCTTATTGGTTTTTAGATGTTTCCACAAAGCATTAGTCTCGTCCTTCTTCCTGATACTATACTGGTGGTCGTAGATCCTGTTGCGTAAGCACCTGATGGTCTTCCCTACATAAAAGCAGGGACAATGTGTGCAAGCAGCCATATATATCAAATTGGTGGATCTACAATTACCTTTTTGGAAATGGATTTTGGTTTTATTAAAATTCTGTAAAGTTAGGTTCTGTACTGTTGTTATATACTGACACTGGGGGCAAGTCCCACATTTTGTTGTTCCCCTCTTGTTGTCTGTGTAATTCTGTTTTTTCTCTAATAAGGACTTCAAATTCTGTCCATTCCTATACACAAAATGGGGTACCCCTCCAACAATATTCCAAATCCTTCTGTCTGCTCTAAATACCCTCCAGTTCTTCTGAATGATCCCTTTGATGTACTTGCTATGGGGTCCATATTGTATGATACAAGCTTTCCCAAACTTACTTGTCATGTCTGTACAAACCTCATGGTTATTCTTAGGGGGTACAGAAAAAGACCTTCCTCCTCCAAGCAGGGGTATATACCTCTTACCCCATTGTTGCCAGACATAAGTCTTAAGCTCATTAATCATACCCTCGGGTATCCCCTTTCCACAAAAATGAACCTATCTTCCTTAATTCTACATCCAAATCCATAATATCAGATGTCATCCTCGCCGCTCGAATAAACTGCCCTTTTACTATATTTCTTTTCTGGGCCCAAGGATGGCTACTATTGAAATGTAGATAGGAATTGCTGAAAGTGGTTTTCCTAAAATATTAGACTTAAAATTCCCTTCTTCCAATGTGACCAGTACATCTAGGTAGGAAATACTCTTTCTATCCATGTTGATGGTAAATTTTAAATAATCAGTACACGAGTTTAGGTATATGAAAAAATGGTCCAACTCCTCCTTACTCCCTTTCCAAACTAGGAAGATATCGTCAAGGAAGCGATAGTAACATCCTATATGTTCCATCCATTTAGAACTAAGGATGTGTTCCTTTTCCCAGTTTAACAACACCAGGTTTGCATATATGGGGGCACATGCGGCCCCCATCGCAACACCCTTACTTTGTCTATAATATTTCCCCTCGTAATAAAAGTAGTTATGGGTTAGTATTATCTCCATGAAGTCCAGAATCAAAAGTGTTTGTTCCCAAGTGGTCTTACCTAACTCATGAATACTATCTTGAAACCTTCTCATCCCGTCCACATGGGGGATGCTGGAAAAAAGGTCAACCACATCAATAGTGACCAACCATTCAGCCTCCTTGGAAATATGTGGTTCCAATCGTCCTAAAAAATCCCATGAATCGGCCACTAGGTGACTTATACTCCCCAGACATGGTTTTAACCATTTGTCAACAACTTTTCCGAATCTGAAAGTTTTGGAAAAACTTGCAGATATTATCGGTCTGAATGGTGGATCCAAAGTGTCCTTGTGGACCTTTGGGATACCCACTATCGTACCTATAATAGGATGTTCTACTTTAAGATATTTTTCCAGGTCAATATCCATGCTACCTTCTAAAATAAGGTCGTGTAGTAACAGATCCACTTTTCTGTACCCTTTATTAACTTCGTTTAATGAAGATTCCTCATATTTTCCTGAATCGTTTATAATACTGTTCATCTTACTAACGTACTTTTCACTGGGATATAGTACTACACCACCCCCCTTGTCCGGTTTCATGATCCGGATAAGTTTGTTCTCCTGTAATCTTTTTAGCAACATATGCTCCTCCTTAGAAATGTTATTTTCAAAATGTTTGTACAAGGGTTCGGAACTTTGAATATGCCTGTAAATATCACCAACTACAAGTTTTTCAAACGTGTCGATTAGTGGATTCAAAGGGGGGGTGTAGGAACTCTTAGTCTTAAATTCCTTTTCATTTACATAATTAGATCCTTCAAACTTAATACCAAGATTCAGTTTCCTAGTATATTTTTTCACATCTAAAATGCTCTTTAGTAATGACTTCATCCGTGTAATTATATATATTGAAGTTGTCATAACTACTAAGTACATCATTAATCCTTAATATTTTTTTAACTTTCCTTTTTTCCTTTTTTCCTTTTTTCTTTTTTCTTTTTTTCCTTTTTTCCTTTTATGACAACTTCAATATATATAATTACACGGATGAAGTCATTACTAAAGAGCATTTTACCTTACTATCAAAAGGGATGAAATTTATTCCCCATAGTAGATTGAATTTAGTTGAAAATATTTTAGATGTGAAAATGTCTGGGGAGTATAAGTCACTTAGTGGCCGATTCATGGGATTTTTTAGGACGATTGGAACCACATATTTCCAAGGAGGCTGAATGGTTGGTCACTATTGATGTGGTTGACCTTTTTTCCAGCATCCCCCATGTGGACGGGATGAGAAGGTTTCAAGATAGTATTCATGAGTTAGGTAAGACCACTTGGGAACAAACACTTTTGATTCTGGACTTCATGGAGATAGTACTAACCCATAACTACTTTTATTACGAGGGGAAATATTATAGACAAAGTAAGGGTGTTGCGATGGGGGCCGCATGTGCCCCCATATATGCAAACCTGGTGTTGTTAAACTGGGAAAAGGAACACATCCTTAGTTCTAAATGGATGGAACATATAGGATGTTACTATCGCTTCCTTGACGATATCTTCCTAGTTTGGAAAGGGAGTAAGGAGGAGTTGGACCATTTTTTCATATACCTAAACTCGTGTACTGATTATTTAAAATTTACCATCAACATGGATAGAAAGAGTATTTCCTACCTAGATGTACTGGTCACATTGGAAGAAGGGAATTTTAAGTCTAATATTTTTAGGAAAACCACTTTCAGCAATTCCTATCTACATTTCAATAGTAGCCATCCTTGGGCCCAGAAAAGAAATATAGTAAAAGGGCAGTTTATTCGAGCGGCGAGGATGACATCTGATATTATGGATTTGGATGTAGAATTAAGAAAGATAGGTTCATTTTTTGTGGAAAGGGGATACCCCGAGGGTATGATTAATGAGCTTAAGACTTATGTCTGGCAACAATGGGGTAAGAGGTATATACCCCTGCTTGGAGGAGGAAGGTCTTTTTCTGTACCCCCTAAGAATAACCATGAGGTTTGTACAGACATGACAAGTAAGTTTGGGAAAGCTTGTATCATACAATATGGACCCCATAGCAAGTACATCAAAGGGATCATTCAGAAGAACTGGAGGGTATTTAGAGCAGACAGAAGGATTTGGAATATTGTTGGAGGGGTACCCCATTTTGTGTATAGGAATGGACAGAATTTGAAGTCCTTATTAGAGAAAAAACAGAATTACACAGACAACAAGAGGGGAACAACAAAATGTGGGACTTGCCCCCAGTGTCAGTATATAACAACAGTACAGAACCTAACTTTACAGAATTTTAATAAAACCAAAATCCATTTCCAAAAAGGTAATTGTAGATCCACCAATTTGATATATATGGCTGCTTGCACACATTGTCCCTGCTTTTATGTAGGGAAGACCATCAGGTGCTTACGCAACAGGATCTACGACCACCAGTATAGTATCAGGAAGAAGGACGAGACTAATGCTTTGTGGAAACATCTAAAAACCAATAAGGAATGTTCTAACTTCAGTTTTGGAATTCTTGAACTGGTTAGAGCTAATGTGAGAGGAGGAGATGTCAAGAAATTAGTTAGTGATAAGGAGGTGAGATGGCAGGTAAAACTAAATGCATCAGTGTATCCTGGCATCAATGAACATGTTTCTATAAAACCTATATTGGACAACAATAAATAGATGCTCCAAATAGTAATGGGGCTGTTTTTTGTATATACACACATTTTTTTTGCATATATACACATTTTTGTATTATGCATCATGTTTTGATGGAAGCTTTACATGCACTGGCACCACAACACGCACTGAAAAGTTTTATGAAAAAGTTTTATGCAATTTTTATGAATTTTTATATATTTTTTTTGTTTGTTTATATTTGCTATGAAATTAGGCAATTTTAGGTACTTCTATGCACTTGCACTTTAAATTCTTAATGAGGAAATGACATGTGATGTAATTATTAGTATTTTTTAATGTATTTAATGGAGTAGTAGTGTTACAATTAAGTGTTCTGAAGTCGTCCCTAGTGGATGAAAGCGCTCAACTTCTTGTGTATTGTTTTATCGTTTGGATTAAACCTTTTGTGAACAGTGCTTGTGTCGTGCTGGTGCCTTTTCTCTTCTGAGGCAGGAGATTTTGCTGAAGTTTCTATTGGCACAGACACAGATGGGAGTCCTTTCGGCTCCTACTCCTTCAGGTCAGGAATCCCTAATTGCCACTACACCACAGATCTTGGCTTCTTCTCCAGTCCAACCTATTGCTTCGGGCCCTTGGATCTGAGTCTTCCAGGGCCGTCTAGATCAGACCCAAAGATCATATTATCTTCAGCTTCAAGACTTTCTCTGAGTGTACCGGCTCAGATAGTTTCAGAGCTGAGGCATCTCTGTCGGATCCAAGGTGTTAGAGTCAACTCAGAAGTTGTTGGAGCCATCTCTACCCCTCGGTGCTTCAGCATTGGATAGCTCAGCTCTGACCGCTGCTTCAAGTAGATTGCCTTTGCAACAGGGGGAGTCAATGGGTCAGAAGCTTGGCTTCTTGGCTGCGTTGACTTCCTTCTCCCCAGAGCTTTCTGCCTTTGAGGTGGTGGAGAGAGTGATGTTCTTCGTGTTTCACTATTGCAGTCATCACATTTGGGTTATCCTGCCAGGGGCAGCTCTCAGTTGGCCCGAATACCAGAGGCTTAGTATTTCTGCATTGGATACTGTCACTCCAGGACTGACGTCAGGTCGTCAGTGGTATAAAGTCAGGCAGCCAACGCCATTACATCAGTCTTTCTTGCCGAGAAGCCCAAAAAAGAAGCAGTTCGCACAAGTGCCGGTCAGCCGCTACCTGAGTTTTCATTTCCAAATTGAAGTTGAAGTCTTCTAAAGCGTAATACCCCATTGGGGATCCTTTTTTCTTGCTCTAACTGATGTCAGAAAAAGATAACAATTGTCTTGCCTGTGGAAAGCAAATACCACACCGAGGCTTAGCATCACCTGTTTAGGCCCAGACCACGACATCCCTTGCTGTCACTTTTGTGCTTTATTCAATGCCAGAACTATACGTTGTCTGGCCCTTATTGTAGCTAGATATTTTCGCTCTCAGTTCTCAAATTCCGATATGGCTTCGGTACGCCATCCGACTACTGACCGCACAGGTCAAAAACTGCCGAAGATGCTTCCGCTAAGCTAGTAGTCAGTTCTCCGGTCCTCGGTGAGGTGCTTTTGCAGCCCTTGATGCCCGCTTCTGTGGATTCGCAGGCTGCTAATGAGACCCTTTCTCAGTCCGGTATGCTGCGAGACTCTTCGACTAAGAATCCTGCGGATGTCTCTACCTTGGATGGGTAGGGAGCCGCTGAGCATGCACCGGCTTCCGAGAAAGTACTTCGCACTACCGATTCCCGACACAGACCGACTTCTTTCACATCTTCAGTTCTTTCTAAAACTACCGAGTTTCTAAGGCCCAGGGTATGAACTACGCCCAAAAAAACTACAACCCAAGCTCTGGCACCTGCTTCCTTGCCTCAATCTCAAATGCTTAAAATGGCGGAAGACCTTATTATGCTTATTAGGGGAAGCCAGGCTACCCCTTCCAAAAGAAAGAGACTTGTCCCCAGTAGTTTTATCTGAAAAGGAGTCCGATGACTCTGACGCTTCTGAATATGAAGACATGCAACCCCACCCTGCTTGTGAGGATTCTGATGCAGTAGAATCCATTCCTTCTGCCTCTCCACCCAAGGATTTTTCATTTGGGGAAACCCTTCATACTTTAATGGAGCATTTCCAATGGGAATGTCAAGACTGTCCTCAGTCAAAAAAGAAACTCAGGGAATTCTTAGGTTTACCACAGCACAGACCTTTGGCCATTCCTCCTGTCCTGGATGTTGTGGATGATGTTTTTATGGAATCCACTTTGACTCCTGGCACCCTTCCTCCTGCTCCCAGGAAACCTGACAGGCACTACAGAGTCCCTGACTCTCACAAATTCGTTTTCAAAAATCCTACTGCTGACCCAGAGGTCCTCTCTCAAGGACCTAAAGGAATTAAAGCAATTTCAGCTAAGAGTCCCCCCGTCAGACAGGGATTCCCAAGCTTTAGACAGATGGGGTAAAAAAGTATACACCTCTGCTACTCTTGCTATTAGAGCATTAAATTGTTAGTTCCACATGCTGAAATATCAGCAGCATACCATGGAACTCCTCAAACAAAAAATATCTTCCTTTCCTGCTTGTGCAGAAAATAAAGACTTACAAGAGCTAATGCATTCTGCAACTCAGATTACTAAGCAAACCTTGCAATGTGGCTTTGATGCCCTAGAAGCATCTTGCAGGGCAGCAGTCACTGATTCTGTCCTTAGAAGGCATGCTTGGCTTAAGGAACAGACCTTGCCAGACCATGTCAAATCCAAATTATTGGATGCACCATTGAACAAAGACAATTTATTTGGTACCAAGGCAGAAGAGGTCTTAAAAAAGATGGAAGAAAAAGTTAAATCTATGCAGACAGTTAAAGACTTCTTGCAGGTCCAGCCTCCGAGGTTCAGTAGGCATTGCCCCCTCCAAGCACCGGTCCTTTCCTGCCCCCTCCAGGCCAGCTCAGCCCAGACCCAGAGGAAGCAGCCCCAGAGAATGCAGAGATCTAAGCAATGGAGTTCCTCCTCTTCAAAAACAGGGAGTGCAAAGCCCCACCCCCTTATGGTAAGAACTCACAATGACTTTACATGTCCACCCCTTACCTCTGCCCACCTGCTTGTGCCCCTAGGAGGAAAACTCTCCTTCTTTGCAAGCAACTGGGCCTCTATTATCAACGACCGATGGGTCCTCAACATAGTGTCCCAAGGATACAAATTTTTTTCCACACACTGCCAACCCCAAAAGGGTTCCCAGATCTTCCTCCAAACCAGTGGGCAGAGGCCAAAAAAGCAAGTCCTTTCCCTGCTCTCCATGAGGGCAATACAACATGTTCCTGCAGAACAGGTAGGCCAAGGTTTCTATTCCAAACTCTTCCTGGTACCCAGAAAAGAGGGCACCTGGCACCCAATCTTTGCTCTAGCCATTCTAAACACCTTTCTGGTGATACCAAAATTCAAAATGCTCACCCTCCAGCAGCTTCTTCGTATGCTTTTTAAGGATGCTTGGTTAGCCACCCTAGACCTAAAAGAGGCCTACCTACACATCCCAATCAGGGAATCTTGCAGGAAATATCTATTCTTTCAGGGAAGGATCTATGCACTTTCAGTTCTGTGCGCTTCCCTTTGGCTTATCCACTGCTCCCAGAGTTTTAACAAAATGCCTGGCTCCAGCCATTGCTTTTTGCAGACAAAGAAGTATTCAAATTTACAGTAATGTTACAGCACCTGACCTTTGTAAAGGACCTACTGACCTCCCTGGGGTATACTGTCAATGAAAAGAAATCAAAACTAGTCCCCACACAAAAATTGTATTCCTGGGAGCAAGCCTGGACACAGCATCCCAGATGGCTTTACTTACTCAAGAAAAACAAGCCTACCTGACAGGCTACTTCTCTCAACTAGCCACCAGAACCCAGTTATCCGCAAGGAAAGTCCTGAAAGCTCTAGGGTTCATGGCCTCCTGCATTCTACTCATTCCATTTGCCAGACTGCATATGAGGAAACTACAATGGTACCTAAAAAGCCTTTGGTGTCAGCACTCTCAAGACCTGGAAACTGTCATACCAATATTACGTTGTCTAAGGAAAAATTTTCTTTGGTGGGCAGCAGCATGCAACCACAACAAGGAACTTCCCTTCTCACAACCCCACACCGCCCAGACCCTCACCACAGACGCATCAGACTATGCCTTGGGTGCACACCTGGACGGCAGGTGCATTCAAGGCCATTGGAGCCCAAATCAAATACATCTGCACATCAACCAAAAAGAGATGCTAGCTGTTCAGCATGCCCTAACAGCTTTCAGACCCCTACTCTCCCCGGGGCCTCTACTGATCAAAACAGACAACCACCACAGTGTTGTGGTATGTCAACAAGCAGGGAGGGACTCACTCTTATCCTCCCTGCAGGCTCGCCATGACCCTTTGGCACACGGCCTCAGCCATGCAGCTACAGCTGCTAGCACTATTCCTGCCTGGCTCCCTAAATTCTCTGGCAGACAATTTAAGCAGAAACCTGCTAGACAAACACGAGTGGCAGCTAGACCACAGAAACTTCACCCTTGTAACCCAGAAATGGGGCACTCCGAAGGTGGACCTCTTTGCCTCCCACTCCAGTCATCAGCTCAGCAAATTCTGCACCAGGAAAACTCGCAACAAGGCTTGGAAAGTGGATGCTCTAGCCTTCCAATGGGTAAACCTCTCGGTCTATGCATTTTCCCCTCTGCCACTCATTTCAAGGGTACTGCTCAAAATGAGAGGAAAAAACGAGAGCAATCCTGATTGCCCCAGACTGGCCACGTCAGCACTGGTACCCACTACTGGGCAGCTGGTCACCCCTGCCACCATGGCAATTACCTCAGATCCCAACACCCCTGACCCAGAGGAATGGGGAATTCATGCATCCCCAATTGCAGGCCCTCAACCTGGCAGCCTGGCTTATTCCTTGACCTCTTCTAAAGCTGCCAGCCTAAGCAAACAAGTTCTAGATGTTATATGTGAGGCCAGATGCACCAGCACTAGAAAACCCTATGCTGACAAGTGGAAAAGGTTTTGCACCTGGATCCAGGCTAAGGGAGCCAGGATGGCACAACCCTCCCTACTTCTCATCCTGGATTACCTAGCAGACCTACTACACAGGGTTTTATCCTTCTTTTTTATTAAAATTCATGCCTCTGCCATCTCTGCTGATTACAACACAGAGCCACCTCTCTTCTCACACCCTCTCATCAAACAGTTCCTTAGAGGGGTTAACAACTTAAGGCCACCCAGAAGAGCTCCTACCCCAGCTTTGGACCTTAACTTTGTGTTGGAAAAGCTCACCCTACCCCCTTTTGAACCTGCAGCTTCAGCAGCGTTAAAATTTCTGTCTTGGAAGACAGCCTTGCTTCTGGCCATCACTTCAAGTAGAAGAGTTTCAAAGCTACAAGCACTCATGGCTGTAGAGCCCTTCATAATTTTCCATGCTGACAGGGTCTCCGTCAGGACTAACCCATCCTTCATGCCTAAAGTGGTGTCCAGTGTGGCTCTCAACCAATCCATTAATTTGGCCACCTTTTTCCCTAACCCACAAAACAAGTGGGAAAGGATTCTGCACTTTCTAGATGTGCACAGACAGCTCATATTCTATCTGGACAGGACTAAATCTTTTAGAAAAACTGATCAATTGCTAGTCAGCTTCACAGCAGGGGCAGAGGGCAAGGCTATATCCAATCAAACAATCTCCAAATGGATAGCACACTGCATCCATTTCTGCTACAAACAACACAGGAAAGTGCCCCCAAAGGGGGTCAGGATGCATTCCACTAGGGCAACCTCCACCTCTGCAGCTTTTCTCAGAGGGGTCACCACCAGGGACATCCTGGAGGCTGCAACATGGACATTTGTTCATACCTTCACCAAGCATTACCACCTGCCTATCTTCTCCAAATCCAGGGCAGGCTTTGCCTCCGCAGTCTTGCAGGGCTTCCTAGCCAGCCCACAGTCTTCTTGACTGCCTTCACCCTTTTCTTCAGCTTTGGGAATCAACCCAAATGTGATGACTGCAACAGTGAAACACGAAGAACATAGTACACTTGTGTAGACTTACTGTAAATGTAGATGTTCGAGTGTATTCATTGTTGCAGTCCTGGTCCCCCCCCCCCAACATCCCCCTTGTCTCTCTCGCTCTCTCTCTCCTTGCAGGGAATTTTTGGCATTTACTTTATACTGGTGGTGTTCTTCCACCATAACCTAGCTCCCTATTTGGGGGCTCCTGACAGTTAGGGCAAGAAAAAACTGATGTAATGGCGTTGGCTGCCTGATTTTATACCACTGACGGCCTGACGTCAGTCCTGGAGTGACAGCAACCGACGCAGAAATACTAAGCCTCTGGTATTCGGGCCGACTGAGGGCTACCCCTGGCAGGATAACCCAAATGTGATGACTGCAACAGTGAATACACTCGAACATTTACATTTATGATAAGTGTACGCAACTGTACTTTCTCTGCTTCTGCAGGATGGATAGTTCCTCCCCACCTCAGATCTCCCCTCTGAATCCCATGTCTGTGTGCCTTGAACCCCATCGTTCCACTCCACAGGGACAGCCAGCTCAAAGTCTCCAGGCTACCTAGCCGGGTATTAATATTTATTTCTTCTGATACTTCTCCGGACCACCCTGCCGAAGAAGTCCCTAGGAAGAGTAAGTGCAATAAGGCGCACTTGGACTCCCCACAGGCGTCCACCTCTGAAGATACAAATTTCGATGATGGGGAAGGATCCCCAAGATCTGCATCTAGAAATCCTTAAGCAGAGGGGGTGGTTGGTCCACCAGTAACCCTTCCAAGAGGAATCTGTATTCCTGGAGACCTTTGGGTCTAGCCTGTCTACCTCCTGCGTGGCTCCACCTGCTGATGAGCTCATTGATTTGATCTGTAAGCGGACATGGAAGGAACCTGACACAGTTGAGCTAGTCCCCAAAAGATCAGATCAGATTTTGGCACCACGTGCAGGTAAACAATTTTGGAGCAAGGGAGTTCCTGTAGATTATATGGTTGTGGCAGCAGCCACCAAAAAAGAACTCACGGAGCAGAGTTCTTCTGTTCATCCCCCTAACCGGGAGTCTAGGGTTTTGGACAGATTTTGGAAGCGTGTGTGTGCTTCATCGACATTTGCACTCAGGTCACTGAATTATTTGGCATACTTCACGAGATTACAGAGGGATCTGATTAAAGAGCTTTCAGACTCCCTCTCGGGGACCAGTACTCTTGAGGCTCAGTATTCTGTGGCCTCGCAGTTGGCTACCTTTAGTTGATCACTAACTTATTCATAAGACTCATCTCCTATGTGGGTGAAGGTACCTGGAGGGCTGCGGGCTCAGTCATTTCTAGTAGGAGAGGCATGCCTTTATACGCTTATGTGACATTCTGAAGCTCTTCAAGTCTTCTTTCGTCAGTGCTTCTTTTGACAGAAGCTCTTTATTTGGCCCTAAAGTTAAGGACACACTCTCCACGTGTGAGCAAGATGGCAAGACCTTGTCTGCAGTGGGTGTATTGTTTTCAACTTCTCAAAGGACCTTTTCCAGGAATCAACGAGGAGGTAGGAAAATGTGGTTCACAAAGTCCCTAGGTCCTTTCTAAGATCCACGTGGAGATAATTCCCCCAGAGGCAGAGGGAGGGAACTCAAATGAAAGACATCGCCCACATGGCAGAGGAGACCCACAGAACCAGAGGTCTACAGATTCTTTCTCCAGCATACCCTACCAGTGGACCTGAAAGGAGAGACAATTGTCCACCTCTGGAGACAATCTGGGGTAATTTATCCCTGCACCAGAGAGCCTGGCTAGACATTACAAAAGATTCTTGGGTGCAGATGATTATTTCCAGAGGTTATACAATTGCCTTTTTCCTACCACCTCCACCTGTATGCAAAATTCCTGATGTTCCATGCAGTCAGAGGAAAGCAGCAGCACTAGAAATACAAAAGCTGCTAGAACAAAGGAGTCATCCAAGAGGTCCCATCAAACCAGATAAAATATAGAACTTACTCAAGATTCTTTTTAGTACCAAAGAAAAGAAGGGACTGGAGACCTAATTGGAACTCAGCAGTCTGTAAACAAATCAGTTCAGCACACCAAGTTCTGGATGGTCACAGCTGAGTCAGTTCTGCCCTTTTTTTGCAAGGACAACTGGATGTGCTCGATAGACTTTCAGGATGCATACTATTACATAAAAATGAACAGGCAATCCAGAAGGTATTTACACTTCCAGCTGGGAGCCAGTCATTATCAGTTCAGAGCACTGCCCTTTGGCCTCACCACAGCCCCTAGGGTGTTCACCAAATGCATGGCAGTAGTAGCAACTCACTTGAGAGTGCAGGGATTCCGAGTGTTTCAGTACTTGGACAACTGGCTCATTACTGCCCCTACCAGGCATCTACTGATAAGAGCTTGAGATCAGATATTCCATACTTGCTCCAAGTTTAGGGATCACCGTATATTACAGCAAATCACAGCTAGAACAGAATCAGACTCAGGCATTGGAGTTCATTGGAGCAATTTTCAACACAGTGTCAGTGACAGCTTCACTTCCTCTCCCAAGAGTACAAACTATCAGATTCCAGGTCAGAAAGATTATTCACAGTTCCATAATCGATTCTACAACCCTTGGGATCAATGTCTGTGGCTATAGTTCTACTTCCCTTGGCAAGATTTCACATGAGAATTCTTCAATGGATGTTAGAGACACAGTGGTCTATTCTTTATCAACACAAGTCTGCCAAGATAAGGATTACCCAGGCATGCAAAAAATAACGGTGGTGGATATTACAAACATAGTTACAGATAAAGAACATAGTACATTCAGTAGATAACTAGCATCTGTTCTGTCCACGAAGTTATAGCAGATATTAGTAATTGTTGCAATAAGAAGTTACTGCCATATAATAAGTAGATAGGCATGGAAGTATCAGAGCTTGCTGTAATCAAAGGTAGTTTGTGGGGTGGAAGAGAGGTAGAGGGTAGATGGAGTGGGAGAAGTTAGAGGGGAAAGTTACAAGGGCATAGCCAGCATGTTTTAGGTGCGCTTTAAGTAAAGCTTTGAAGTGGGTGCATGATGGTAGAGAGGTTATTGTGGGTGGGGGGTGTTCCATAATTTGGCTGTAGCACTGGAGAATAGTGCTTCTCCAGCAGTGTTATTGGCTCTAGTAACCTGTAATTGATTTTTGTTGCTGGATCGTAGTGGTCTGGTGGTGAGATAGGGTTGGAGTAGATAATGGAGGGATGGGACCTTTAGAGGATGGTTAACCAGTTTGTGGTTGAGTGTGAGTTGATACCATTGAAGGAGGTGAGGGAGTTCTAGCCAGCCTAGTTCAGTAAGTGAGAGACAGTGGTGACTGTGGTAGGATGCCCCAGTGGCAAATTTGGTGATTTTGTTGTAGCAGGTCTCGAGTTTATTTAGATTGCATTGCCTTAGGTTGGTATATATTGGAGAGGCATAAAGTAGGGTGGAGATAAGGTGCAAATTTGCAACTGAAATCCTAGCTGCTTTGGTAAGGAGTTGCTTATTTTTGTATAACGCTCCTAGTTTTTGGTGGACTTTGTTTATGGTCATGGATATGTGAATGTCAAATCTGAGATTGTTGTCTGTTTCAACTCCTAGCAATTTGGTGTGATCTGTTGGGTGGATAGTGGTGTTGTCTTTTGCTGTGATGTTAAAGTGAGAGTTGTTTTGAGTATGTTTGGTGGGTTCGAAGATGAGGAGTTTAGTTTTGTTTGGGTTGAGTATTAACTGGGCATCGGATAGCCAAGTTTCAATAGAGGAAAAGGCATCCTGTGTGACCTTTTGCAGTTCAGATAGGGACTGGGCTGAGCAGATGATGTTTGAGTTATCTGCATATTGTATGAGTGTGCCATGTTTGGTGGCAGAGGCTAGATTATTGATGAAAATAGAGGAGTTAGGGGTCCAAGGATGGATCCTTGGGGAACACCAATAGAGACAGGTAGTTTGGGAGATGTGTCATTTTGCCATACAACAGATTGTTGGCGGTCAGACAGGTAACTTTGAAACCAGTTGGTGACTGACTGAGAAAAGGATAGGTTATTGAGTACAGAGAGGAGTTGTTTGTGTGGGACCATGTCAAATGCTTAGATAGATCTAGGAAAGTAGCAGAGGAGAGATGGCCTTTGTTTTTATGGTGAAGGATAGTGTTAGTAAAAGAGAGTAAGGCAGTGGTGGTGATATGGTTTGGTTGGAAACCATGTTGAGCATTAGAAAGGAGGTTGGTAGTAAGGAGGTAGTCTGAGATTTGAGAGTGAATGCATCTCTCTAGTATTTTGGAGAGTGGAGATAGAATCGCTATGGGGCAGCATTTTTATCTAGGGCTTCCATGGACAACATATGTGTGGCTGCAATATGGGCTAATTCTCATACCGTTATCACTCTTTGCAAATTGGATATGGTATAGAGGGGAAGAGCAGCCTTTGGGTCAACTGTGCTCAGGAATATCCTTCCTTAGAGTGTACCAAGGGTTTTAGTTAGCTGGGGACTCTGTCCCAACTGTTGAGGAAAGAATGAAAATTGACAACATCAGATAAAAAAAAAGTTATGTACTCACCATAACATTCCATCTGTATTGTCTAGTTTCATTCTTCCTGAACTCCCCTCCCTCCAACCCCCTACCTTTTCAACTAATGACTTCTGGAAGAGTGGGAGCTTATAAGGACACCACTGATATCCTTTTAGTCACATGTTACAGTATTCATAACCTTTGGTTTATCCTCCACTCTTCTACCTGAACTTCCAGCCAGTATACAAAAGCTTTAGTCCCTGCAAGGTACATGGGACATCTGACATTGGCCGTAGGGTGCATGGGCCATAAAAGTGCTATCTGCAGGTACCTTCCCAGAAATTCTGTGCTGCCAGTCGAACGCATCCTGCCGTCTCTGCAGTCAGATCCTTTGTGTTTAAGGTAAGTACCCCATTGGTGCCTTTTTTATTCTTATTTTGGTCACTGCATGCCTGCTCAGGTACATGTCATCCAGGAAAGTAAAGTCCAAGTGCAGACATCAGTTCCCCCATAAGGACGCCCATGACTTCTGCCTTTTCTGCCTAGGGCCCAGCCACGACCATAAAACCTGCACGATTTGTCAGGCCTTCGTTCCTAAGACTCTTTGCGTCGGACTGCATGCCTTAAACATCTGTTTGGAAAACCAGCGTCTTAAACGCCTGGCTCTGGTGATGGAAGGGCTATCCAATCAGACCGTCGAGCTACTAAAAAAGAAGGCCAAAGCTTCCAGGCCTGAATCTACTGCTGCACCTCCTCCACCCAACATTCCCCCTGTGGCTGACATTCGACTGGAGGAATGTGTGGAACCAACCAATATAGGGATAGCAGGTACTGTTTCAGAGGCCGCAGAACCTAGGGCTGAAACCACTTCCATGGAGGTTATGCTGACGTCAGGCGCCGATGACAAGGGGGAAGCTCTGTTCACAACAGACATCCAGACCAGCTCTTCCACTGGTATACAACCATCTGAACCTAGGCCCTATACACTCCAGGCCTGTCTCGTCCTTAAAAAGAAAACAAAAGGCAAAACATGTCTCTCCACCTTCTGAAAGCCTGCCTGATTGGCAGGCTTTCTCCCAGAGTTTATGTAATGCCTTCATGGCCCTTAAGCTTTCAGTGGCTGCTTCCCCTGTGGCTGCCTCTCCAGTTATCAGTCCTAGGGCTGAGACTGAAGATCCTCTTCCACTTGAAGCTGAAAACTCTTCAGATTCCTCTTCAGAGGACACCCTTTCCTATGCCTCTCAAATCCCTGTTGCTTTTGAATATGTTGAGGCAGACTCCCCTGAAGAGGACCTCACCTGTGGAGAAAACGTCTCTCGAATGAGAGAGTTTTTTTTAAATGGGACTCCACTGAAATTACTGAGGTTCAGAAGCAGTATTATGAACTCTTATAAATGGACACCCCTTCACCTTCTGCCATTCCACCAGTCTTGCCAACCTTTTTAGATGCCTTCTATGTATGCAGCCTCTAAATATCCTGAATACCAACCCCCTGCCCCTGGAAGGCCTGACAGGTTTTATAAGGTACAAAACAGTCACAGAAACCAGCACAAAGTAAACCATTGGAATAAAAAGTAGCAAAACAGAAAATAAATTCCATTTACGGACACATTGAGTCGAAAGGCAAGCAACAACATAATTTATTGATCACAGTTCACAAGGCTTTCGGGAAAATACCCCTATTCACTGTGTCACAATTCACAAAGCATTTGGGAAAAAAACCCTTCTTCGGGATTTATAAGCTCCCAGAAGGGGACAAATCTCTGCTCAAATGCCCTGTTGCAAACCCTGGCACTATTTCAGTCTCTGCAGACAAGCCCTCCAGACTACTACCTTCCACCTCTGTCCTTCCCACTGATAAGGACAGTGAGACTATGGAATGCATTCTCAAAAAGGTATACACCTCTGCCAAAAGAAGAAATACTTATCCCAGCTGAATGTAATCTCCCTGTCATCTCAGATGTCCAAGGGAGAGCCGCTCTCAGCAAAGCTAAAAACACAGCATCAATGGGACCTGACGGTATCCCGGGTTGCGTGCTACGTGAACTCCAAGAGGAGCTAAACCCGCACATAAAAATGCTATTTAACCTTAGCCTTACTACAGGATATGTACCTGAACACTGGCGTACAGCAACAGTGGTCCCACTCCACAAACGGGGTACCTCTACAGACCCTGGGAACTACCGCCCCATAAGCTTAACCAGCCTGGTCTGCAAAGCTATGGAAAGAATCATTATGGAACTCATAAACAGAGACATTGGGGACCTACAGACACTTGACCCCACCCAGTTCGGCTTTGTAAAGGGCAGATCCTGCCTTTTGAACCTGGTTGACTTTTTCGAAACAGTCACTAGAGCCATTGATGAGGGCAAAGCAGTCCATACAGCCTACCTGGACTTGGCTAAGGCCTTTGACACAATACCCCACTCAGGCATCATAGATAAGCTCAACAGCTTAAACATAAACCCTTATGTCACTAGATGGGTTGCAAACTGGCTAAAGGACAGAACCCATAAAGTTAAAATCACTGGAGCAATGTCAGACTCAAAGCCAGTCACAAGTGGTGTCCCACAGGGATCTGTCCTGGGACCCCTCTTGTTCGGCATTTATTTCTCAGATGTTAAAGCAAACATGGGAGGGTTGAGGCTGACAAAGTTTGCAGATGACTGCAAACTAGGCGCCATAGTCGATACACCAGCAGACACATACATCCTAACAAAAGGCCTCACAGAAACGGACAACTGGTGCCGGAGTCATGGCCTTAAACTAAATGCCAAAAAATGTATAGTCATCCCCTTTGGGAAAAACAAAGTACCCACAAATTATCACATAGACAGCAACTCACTGAGTACAGAAAAAGTAATCAGAGACCTAGGGACCCAAGTCGACAGCGACCTCTCATTTGACACCCACGTTGCCAAAGTGGTTAGAAAAACATTCTACCTTGCACACCTTATCATGAAGGGATTCACATCCAGATCCAAGGATGTCATTGTACCCCTATACTCCTCCCTCATCAGACCCATGATTGAGTACAATGCCCCATTTGATATGTACCTCACCCGGCATTTGCAACAGCTGGAGAGACCACAAAAGTACCTCACCAAGAGGATCAAGGGTCTCCAACATATGTCTTATTCTGCCAGACTAAAGAAACACCAGCTCTATTCAGTAGCATACCGCCTGCTCAGAGGTGATCTCTGCCTGACGTACAAGGCCATGTCCAATCAGGAACTGATGGACATGCTCCACCTCAAAAAATCCAAATCCATCAGAACCACGAGAGCTAAAGACTTAAACCTCGGCACAAGTATGAATAGGACATGCCGGAGGGATAGATTCATAACCCAGAGGCTTCCCATGCTCTGGAACAAGATCCTAGTTCATGTTAGGCAGAGCCCCTCACTGACTCTCTTCAAGAGAAATCTTGATGAGTGGATGGGAGATCGTAAGTTTATCCCAGGGGTCACATCTGTCTCACTACTAGACAGGGCACAGTAAACTAATTATATATATAAGGGGACTTTCACTGTGTCACTACTAGACAGAGGCACAGTATTCTAAATTTATTCTGTGCATTTTTGTACCATTTCATGGGATGGCGAAAGCCACATCACTATGGCTAGGCTTACAAATGCCCCAGGGCAGATAACCTAGTACTAAACTATGAAACTTTTGCCTCTAGGGCTGTTAACTACCAGACGCACATGTCTAAATATGCCCTGGTCCTTTTGACTCAGGTTTCTAAACTTTTGGCTCATCTCCCAGACTCGCCTACTCATCTCCTTGTCCTCTCAAATGACAAAGGGTCTAGATTATAACAACGAACGATCAAATGATCGAACATTGTTATATCGAACTCAAAAGTTCGAATTCACAAGACATTGAACAACCAGAACAGCGATTTTTTCCCAGGGGGAAAAAAATCGCTATTCCCAAAAAAAAAAAAGACATTAAAACATTGCATAAAGTGGGGGGCTTTGCCTCCCAACCCACCCCCAAACCCCCCTACTTAAATATACCAACTCCAAGATCATACTACAGTGCCAAAAATGGCAAAGTGACAGAAGCAGCCAAACGACTTCTTTCCCAGGGAAATAATTCGCTTATATGCCGCTTCATCATTTTGCCTTTTCGACATTTCAAGTTCGATCAGGTTATCTGATAGGAACCCGTGACAAGACACTCGGATTAGATGCAATTATGATGCTGCAGAGGCCTTGGCCAGATCTGCAGCTTCTGCCTCAGTGCTCACGAGGTACTCTTGGCTGAGACTCCAACCCCTATCTGACAATATCAGGGCTAAGCTTTTGGATGCACCCCTGGAAAATTGTGCCCTGTTTGGGACCAAAGTGGCAGAGCTTTTCAAGACCCTTCAGCAAAAAGGGAAAGAATTACAAGATTTAAAGCATTTGTTTGTCTCCAATTCCTACATTTCATAGAAATTATCCCACTAAGACATTCTGCTCCTACTCCTCATTCTAGGAGCAAAAAGTGCTCCAGGAAGCAACAGCCTCCTTCCAGGCCTGATCAGACTCCAGCTCAGAAACTTTGGTTTCAGGACAGGGCAGGTAGTTTGCGACTACCTGCCTTCTTCTCCACCCCTTCCAGATTCCATCCCCTTATCTCAAAGACTGTCTCTCTGTCTTCCTGTCTAGCAAAGCATTACCTCAGACAAGTGGGTCTTATCAATTGTAGAAAAGGTTTACTTCATGACTTGGATCATTCCTCCCTCCTTAAGTGGCATCCCACAGCCACCGAAGGACCAACTTCCCTTTTTTCAAACAGTTTTAGGCAGCCTCCTCTCAAGGCACTATCCAGCTTGTCCCTCTGTCAGAGAAAGGAAGGGACTTTTACTCCAGACTTTTTCTAGTCCCAAGGAAAGACAGCCTATGGAGACCCATCCTGGACCTCTTGCACCTCAGCCTCTTTCTGCAAGTACTCACTTTTCCCATGCTTACGTCTTTTTCCCCTGCTAATGCTTCAGGCATTTCTGGCCACTTTGGACATCAAAGATGCATACTTGCATATCCCCATAAGTCCAAATTACAGGAAGTATTTACGCTTCTCTGTAGTTCCTTGCATTTTCAATTCTCTGCTTTATCCTTTGGACTATCTACTGCTGTAAGGGTATTCGCCAAGTGTTTGGCTAAAGTGATAGCCTGTTGCAGGGTGAAGGGATTCAGATTTTTCCGTACCTGGACAACCTCCTGATCCAGGCAGATTGCTCCATTTCCCTACACATCCATCTCCAGAAAGTCATTTCTGTTCTGCAGTCTCTGGGTTTCAGCATCAGTTTCCTCAAGTCCACACTAAACCTCTCCCAGGACCAAGTTTTCCTGGGGTGCAGAATCAAGACATATGTTACGAGAGCATTTCTTCCACCCCAAAAGGTGGAAAGTCTGAAGGAATACCTGTGTCAGTCCTCCACACCACTGCAGTGTTACCAAGAGAATATATCGGACTCCTAGGATATATGGCCTCTACTATACCGATGTTGCCATTGGCAAGACTACACGTGAGGAAACTACAGTGGTACCTGAGGTCCACATGGACCCAAAACTCCCACCCCTTGAACCACACCATTCCCTTCTTACCATGCTTGAGGAAGGAGATCCTTTGGTGGATGGATGGAGTCTTTCTCAACTCAGGACTTCCCTTACAACCCCAGTCCAGGAGATGTGCACAGATGTCTCAGACCTATTCTGGGGAGCTGCCATGGGCAGCTGGAAGGTGCAAGGCACATGGACAGGCACCTTCAAGAGGGAACACATCAACATCAGAGGGATGAGGGCCATCATCTTTGCACTGTGGGCCTTCCAACACATTCTGAAGCAAGGACCTCTGAAGTTGTTCACAGACAACACTACAGTTCTCTGGTATGCGAACAAACAGGGCTGAAAAAAATTTTACTTGCTATGCAGACTTGCACTCCATGCCTGGGAATTGGCGGCCCAACATGGAGTCACCCTGTAGGCAATCTACATTCCCTCAGCTCAGAACACTCAGGCAGACACCTTGAGCAGGTCCGTGTCACAATCCCACAAATGGATGCTACACAGGGATGTGTTCCTGGACATAGTCCACAGATGGGGGGGGTACACCACAAATAGATCTGTTTGCCTCCCCTCTGAACAGACAACTTCCGTACTTTTGTACCAGGGCACCCAGCCCCCTACCGAGGGCATCGGACACCTTTTTTCTATGTCATGGAAGGGGATGATGTCCTTCTATTCCTATGTTGCAGTATTCTAGTTGTGGGATTTCCTGCCCTCAGTCAAGTCGCCTGAGGGCAGGAAATCCTACAACTAGAATACTGCAACATGGAAGAGAAGGACATCTATGGTTATGGTAAGATTTTACACAACTATTCTTTTCTCTATGCATTTTCCCCCTTCATATTCTTACAAAAAGTTCTGTTGAAAATTCAGCAGGACGAGCCAAAAACCTTGTCGATGACTCCCTTTTGGCCAAGACAGCATTAGTTCCCCCTCCTTCTGCATTTAACCAGGGGCAGTCATCACACGTTACCTCACAGAGTGGACCTTCTCACACAGGAAGGTTCTATGTTAGCTGTCTTAAAAGACAGCTAGACCAATTTGATGGTGAGATCCACTTAGTGCTGTCCTGCCTGTGTGAATTATTGTAGGCAGGGCTGGCATGTTCTTCTGTTAAGGCTCACCTGACTGTTATTTCTGCTTGTCTGCCTCTTGACTCTCCTATTGCCTTCTGACTTCCATTGAAGTTATTCCTAAAGGGAGTACTGCATCTCAGGCCCCACAGGAGACCAGTTCCACCGCTGTGGAACCTGAACTGCATTTTACGGAAGCACAGCATTTCCCCTTTTGAACCAATAGCTACAGCTTCTCTAAAATACTGCACTTGGAAAACTGTGCTTTTGGTAGCCCTGATATCAACCAGGAGAGTGTCAGAGCTTCAGGCCCTCATGGCCACCCCACCTTTTTTTAATCTTCCACAAGGATAAAGTGACTCTAAGGACTAACCCGTCCTTCAGGCCTAAGGTGTCAATGAACTGTCCCTGAACCAATGTATTCACCTCCCCACCTTTTTTCCACATCCCCAGAATGACAGTGAGAGAGTCCTGCATTCCCTTGATGTTCACAGACAACTAAGATTCTACCTAGACAAGACCACGTCCATTAGGAGATCAGAGCAATTGTTTGTCTCTTTTCACCCCAAATCTCTGGGGAATCCAGTGACAAAACAAGACTATTTCTGCCTGAATTTCCAAGGCCATCTCCTTTTGTTACACCTACCTTGGCAAACAACTAAACTCTAAAATTAAAGCCCACTTCACTAGAGTCATGGCCTCATCTGGAGCCATCATCAAAGGGCTGGACACTGCTTCCATTTTAGAGGCAGCTACTTGGACATCTGTCCATACCTTCACCAAACACTACAAACTGGACCACATTTCCAGATCTAGAGCAGGTTTTTCTAGGACAATCCTGCATTGATTCTTGGAAAACAGTTCCAAGCCACCCTCCTCTTTTTCTCTGAAATTTGGCACTCAACCCAAGGATGTTCTTCGTGTTTCACTATTGCAGTCATCATATTTGGGTTATCTGCTTGCAGTAGTCCTCAGTCGACCTGATTATCAAAGTCTTGGGTCCTGCGTCGGTTGCTGTCTCATCTTCCATGACGTCCGGTCGTCAGGGGTATAAAGCATGCAGCCAACGCCATTACATCAGTCTTTCTTGATGTGCGGTGCCCGAAGCAGAAGCAGTTCGCAAATGCCGGTTGACCGACTCCTGAAATTTTCATTTTCGAGTTTCAGAACCGAATTCTTCAACTAAAGCTAAGTACCCCATTGGGGAAACATTTTCTTTCTCTAAACCAATGTCAGTAAAAGTCAATAATTGTATTTCTTGTGGAAAGCAAATACCTCATAAAGATTTTCATTTGTACTGTATTCCTTGCCTAGGCCCTGACCACGACTTACCTGGCTGTCAGTTTTGTGCCTTATTTAAACCACGAACTATTCATCGTCGTTATGTTTTTGCTTCTAAATGTTTTGGTACTCTGTTCAATTATTCAGATATGTCTTTGGTAAGCCATCCAACTACCAACATTCCGAAAAAACACAAAGATAAAGACAGAGACAGGCCGCCTAGGTCCAGAACTGCCAACGGCGCTTCTCCTAAGCTAGTCTCCAGTTCACTGGTACTCAGTGAGGCACTTCCGCAGCTCCTGATACCCGCTACTTCAGATTTGCAGGCCTCTACTGAGACCCATTCAGAGTCCAGTATGCCGCGAGATGCTTCAAATGTGGAACCTGCAGATGTCTCTACCTTGGATGGGTCTGGAGCCACTGTGCAAGCACTGGCTTCTGAGGGTGTATTCAGGCCTACTGACTTGCTTATTAAACCAACGCCATCTTCTTCTTTAAGGTCTAAAACTCGAACCATGACTAGAAAACCAACTCCCAGACCGCATGGTCAGGCCTCTATGCCTAAAAAGCAAATGATAAGAATGGCTGAAGACCTTATTACTTTAATCAGAGGAAGCCAGCCTTCCCCTTCTCAGTCTAAACCCAGAACCAGCAGAACACCCAGGCTTCAGTCCCAGGGTATGCACAGGACTAAGCAGTGGGGGGCTCCCACTTCCAAATCAGGGAGTAGTAAGACTCCCCCTACTGGGAAAGATTGCTCTGCAAGCAAAAAACTGGGAACTCATTAACCAGGACTAAAGGATTTTAAATATAGTTTCCCAAGGAGACCGATTTCACTTCTGCATGTTACTAACCCCAAACGGTTGGCCAGATCTACTCCCAAATCAGTGGGCAGAGGAGTACTCTCTCTCTTAAGCTTAAAGGCTATTCAAATTATACCAGAAGAGGAAAAGGGACAAGGTTTCTACTCGAGACTTTTCCTGGTACCCAGAATAGACAACTCGTGGCGTCCTATCCTGGATCTTTCTATCCTAAACACCTTTTTGGTGATTCCAAAATTCAAGATGCTAACTCTTCACCAGTTGCTTCCTATGCTAGGCAAGGATGCCTGGTTAGCAACACTGGATTTAAAGGAAACCTGCCTGCACATCCCAATCTGGGAGTCTTGCAGAAGATACCTACGCTTCAAAGCATGCTTGTCAGTTCTCTGCACTGCCCTTTGGCTTATCTGCTGCGCCCAGGGTATTCACAAAGTGCCTAGCTCCAGTCATTGCATTTTGCAGGCAAAGAAATATTCAAATATACCCATACCTGGACGATTGTCTAATTCAGGCAGAAAGCCAGGACATACTTTTGAATCATCTGGCCTTTGTACAAAAGGTGCTAACTTGCCTGGGATACACCATAAACGAAAATAAATCAAATCTTGTACCCTGTCAGCAAATTATATTCCTGGGAGCAAGCTTGAACACAACTTCCCAGATGGCTTTCCTCACTCCAGAGAAACAAATTCATTTGACAACTTACTTCAAACTAATGGCCACAAAAACCCTGCTATCTGCAAGGCAAATACTGCAAGCCCTGGGGTTCATGGCCTCCTGCATTGTACTAATTCCAATTGTAAGACTGCATATGAGGAAACCACAATGGTATCTAAAAAGCCTATGGCGTCAACATTCTCAGGATCTAGAAGCAATGATTCCTGTCACTCTTGCCTACAGTTAAAGTTCCTTTGGTGGGCGGATGCCTGCCACCAAAACAAAGGACTACCATTCACTCTACCCCCTGCCACCCAAACCCTATCAACAGACGCATCAGACTATGCATGGGGGGCTCACCTGGCAGGGAAGTGCATTCAGGGCAAATGGAACCCAAGTCAAATGCACCTACATATCAATCAAAAGGAAATGTTAGCTGTACAGAATGCTCTGACAGCCTTCAAGGACCACATTCTTCCAGGACAATTAATGGTAAAGATGGACAACACCACTGTTATGTGGTACATAAACAAGCATGGGGGTACCCATTCATACCCCCACTGCACACTAGCCATGGCTCTGTGGAACACGGCCTTGAGCTACCAAGTGCATCTACAAACTCAGGTCCTGCCAGGAAAACTCAATACATTGGCAGATGAACTAAGCAGAAATCTCATGGACCCACACTAGTGGAAACTGGAACCAAAGACTTTCAACATGTTGGATAAACAAATGGGGGAGCCCAGATATAGACCTGTTTGCCTCTCCCCAGAGCTACCAATTGGACAAGTTCTGCACAAGGACTCCCCACAAACAAGCTTGGAAAGTGGATGCTCTGTCCTTCAGCTGGAAAAATCTATCAGTTTATGCCTTTCCTCCTCTGCCTCTCCTCTCCAAAGTACTACTAAAAATCAAACAGGACAAACCAAGGACAATACTGATTGCACCAGACTGGCCACGCCAACACTGGTACCCCCTCTTGCGCAGTGTGTCACTGCTGGCTCCATAGCACCTGCCTCAGACCCCTACCCTGCTGTCACAGCAGGAGAGCCAGATTCTGCACCCTCAGCTTCAAACCCTGAACCTGACAGCCTGGCTAATTACCTAATCTCTTCATTACCATCCCTCAGTAAACAAGTGTTGGATGTCATTTTGGAGGCAAGGAGACCTAGTACTAGAAAATCGTATGCTGAAAAATGGAAGAGGTTCTGTGCCTGGAACCAAACTCAAGGGATGGGCACAGCAGCACCCAATTTACCTCAGGTTCTTCAATGTTTAACTGAGATGCTTCACAATGGCCTTTCTTTTTCCTTCATCAAAATTCATGTCTCAGACATTTCACAGAACCACCCTCTTTTCTCATCCACTGCTCAAACAGTTCCTCAGAGGGTTCAAAAACTTAAGACCACCCAGGACAGCCCCAACTTCAGCCTGGGACCTTAACTTTGTATTGGAAAAACTCACTCTTCCTCCTTTTGAGCCAGCTGCAAGTGCAGAGTTAAAATTCCCTTTCTTGGAAAACAGCCTTCCTTTTAGCAATCACTTCAGCAAGAAGGGTATCTGAATCACAGGCCCTTATGGCAGTGGAGCCTTTCATCATCTTTCATGCGGACTGGGTGTCCCTCAGTACCAATCCCTCCTTCATGCCTAAGGTAGTATCCAGTGTGGCTCTTAATCAGTCCATTCATTTGCCAACCTTCTTTTCTAATCTACAGAACAAAGGGGAACGGATACTGCACTCCTTAGATGTGCACAGACAACTTATATTTTACTTGAACAGGACTAAACCTCAAAGGAAATCTGAACAACTGCTGGTGGCACTTGCTGCAGGGGCAGAGGGGAAGGCTGTTTCAAAACAAACCATTTCTAAATGGATAGGACATTGCATTCATTTCTGCTATAAGCACCGTGGAAAACCTATCCCACAGGGGATTAGACCACATTCAACCAGGGCTACATCTACCTCTACAGCCTTTCTCAGAGGTGTCCCTACCAGGGACATCCTAGAAGCTGCTACCTGGAGTTCTGTACATACTTTTTCACCAAGCATTATCATTTGCCAATTTTCTCTAAATCCAGAGCTGGTTTTGCACTGCAGTCTTGCAAGGCCTTATAGCTGGTCCTAATGCTATCTAAATTCCTCCTCCCATCCTTAGCTTTGGGAATCTACCCAAATGTGATGACTGCAACAGTGAAACACGAAGAACATAGTACAGTTGTGTACACTTACCATAAATGTAGATGCTCGAGTGTATTCACTGTTGCAGTCCTGGTTACCCTCCCTCCAGCCCCTGACTTCTTTTGGCTATACCTCTAGTCTCTTTTACCATGCTTAAAAGCTTTTTGGTGTATTTGCTTTTTTGTTGGAGGTATAACCTTGTGTGTGTGTGTGTGTGTGTGTGTGTGTGTGTGTGTGTGTGTGTGTGTGTGTGTGTGTGTGTGTGTGTGTGTGTATATATATATATATATATATATATGTGTGTGTGTGTGTGTGTGTGTGTATATATATATATATATGTGTGTGTGTGTGTGTGTATATATATATATATATATATATATATATATATATATATATATATATGTATATATTTAATTGCTTCCCATTGGGGGGGCATCTGACATCTGGGGCAAGAAAAACTGATGTAATGGCGTCGGCTGCATGCGTTGTACCCCTGACGACCTGACGTCATGGAAGATGAGACAGCAACCGACACAGGGCCCAAGACATTGATAATCAGGCCAACTGAGGGCTACTGCAAGCAGATAACCCAAATGTGATGACTGCAACAGTGAATACACTCTAACATCTACATTTATGGTAAGTATACACTACTGTACTTTATGAATACTGCAACATGTGAATAGAAGTGCATAGAATGGTTGTGTAAAATCTTCCCATAACCATAGATGTCCTTCTCTTCCATGTTGCAGTGTTCTATCCCACCCTCCTATCCCCTATGTGTGTGTGTGTATGTATGTATATATATATATATATATATATATATATATATATATATGTGTGTGTGTGTGTGTGTGTATGTATGTGTATATATATATATATATATATATATGTGTGTGTGTGTAAACTTTGCTGGAACTGGGGTCTCACTGGGGCATCCATTTCTGGGGATGGTAAGTGCAAACGTCACTTTTATGGCCCACGCACCCTACGGCCAACGTCAGACGTTCCACATACCTCGCAGTGACTAAAGCTTTTGTATACTGGCTGGACATTCGGGTAGAAGTGTGGAGGATAACCCAATGGTTTTGAATACTGCAACATGGAAAAGAAGGACATCTATGGTTATGGTAAGGTTTTACACAACTATTCTTTCCTTATGTTGAACTCCAGATATTAGTTTCTTCTAGCAGGATATTGATGGTAATATTTCTTGGGTTGTGTAAATCAGCAAACATAATCTGACATATATTAGCGGATAGGGCATTATGTGTAAGGGAGGAGCTCGAGGGTTTGCTAGTGGCCATGAGCTAAAATAATGGCCAAGTCGGATCTGAGCGTCAGATCCGAACCCACCTGTTGTGGAAGAGTGAAAATGGACAACACAGATGGAACATTATGATGAGTACATAACTTCTTTTTATTTCAGTGTATCATAGAACCAGTGCCTTCCTGCCAGATAGTCAAAGGGTTTATTCAAAGATATTTCTGGTGCCGAAGAAGTAAGTATGAAAGCTGTGGAAACTTCTTTCTCAATCATTTTGTCAGAGTCCCAAAGTAGAAAATGTTACCCCACCAGACCTTTTTACCTTTTATCCCTTTACTAACTTTCATGGCTAAAAACAGGCTTAAAAGATGTCTACCATCACATTTTCAGTGGAAAACATTTCACACATTTCTTAATATTTTATGTATGTACCTTACACTGTCAGTTCCGTCTTGTCCTTTGAACTCTCTACTGCTCCGTGAGCATTTACAAAGTGTCTGGCTCCAGTAATTGTTTATTGCATACTTCAAAGCATTCACATTTTCCATATTTGGGTGGCTATTTTATATTTCCAGACATTTTTCCCACTTGTTAGGATCTCCTACTCAATCTGGGACTTCAAATGAACTTACAAAAATCTTTTCATCCCTTCTCAAAATAGTTTTCATGGGATGTCCGCTAGATTCTGCCCTGGGAGGAGCTTTTCTTCCCCCTGACAAAGAAGAACTATACCAAAAGATCTTGGTGAGTTTTTTCAAACTCTGGTATCTGCCAAGGAACTTCTTGAGATTTTGGGATATATGGCTTCTATGATTTTTATGATTCCTTTGGCCAGACTTCACATGAGGAAATTTCATTGGCACCTGAGATCAGTCTGGACTCTGCACCAACACCCTCTATCTTTTCAAATCCCTATGCTGAGGTTTGTAAGGAGGGAGGTTCTACGGTGGATGGACGCAGTTCTGTTGAATTTCAGATCTTCCTTTCTTCCTTCTGCCTCCTCTTCAGGCTACCCCAAAAGATGCTTCGGACTTTACGCAGGGGGCTATTTTAAAAGGTGTGAAAGTGCAAGATTGTTAACAAACTGCACAAACAAGAGCAAATAAATGTCAGAGATGATTGCAGTAATTAATGCTTGAAAACCTTAAATCAGCTCTAGTTTCCAGGACCTCTGCACATTTTCACAGAGAGCAACAAAATGATGTACTTAGTGGTGTTACTGGATCTTACCCACTTTGCAGACTTGCTGGGACAGCCTGTGAGGTAGCAGCTTAGCTCAGTTTGCTTTTTAAGGCTTCATACATTCCATCAGTGCAAAACTTTGTAGCAGACAAGCTAAGCAGGACCAGAACAACCCTTACAAATGGAAACTATATACCCAGGGGTCTTTAGGAATTGATCCAGCTGTGGAGAGCACCTTAAATTGTGTTTGAAAGGAGGTAAACAGATCAGACGGTAAAATTAATTTGGTTTCAGAGTGCCTTACACATGGGCCTTGAAGATGGACAGGAATGTTCCTTTATGCTTTTTATTCTTTTCCACTGATACCAGGATTTTTCTAAAGATCCATGACTCTTCAGAGATTGTGGTGGTGACTCCCTTTTGGCCCAGGTTGCAGTGGGTTACCTGGATGGTAATGTTTTTCAAATAATTTTATTAATTTTAATATGTTTATAATATATACATATAAAGGAAAAAGGAAGATTTAAAAAAATATATATAACAGTAGACTTTTTTCAAATAATCAAAAAACAAACGTCAAAGTTGATTTTCATTATATTTCACTATTAACATCTTCACTCTGTCCCAACAAGAAGGTTTTAATAATGCCATTTTCAGATCTTGACGTTTTTACTTCCTTTTCATTATTAACATATAATACTGGGTAGTGATGGAATTGAGTCAGATTTTGTTTTCTAATTACTTTTCTAGAAATTGCTAGGAGACCCCAGAACATACTGTATAGATTGCTACTTACAACAGAAGGTATTGGAGCATTTGCGAAAATTGTTGCTCTTGTAAGGTCACATTTATCTGTCCATATTGCTTTAAATAGATTGTTTATATCCTTCCAGTACTTAACTTTTTCACAATCTACAATTACATCTATCCAATTTGCTTTGGTTATTTTGCCGCATCTCCAGCATTTAGAAATTTCTGACTTACTAAGTTTTGATATTTGGAATGGTATAACAGAAGTTCTTTAAATATATTTCCGAGTTAATATTTTCCAATATAAACTAGAGGATGATAAAACTATAGATTTTAATTTCAAAATTAACACAGTTTTCATTGGATAGATAATCTGCCTGTTTGGTTCAGTAAATTCCAAAATCTATTGTCATTGTTGTTTTTATTGTTAATTATAATTTTATAGGATTTACAGATGGTAGACTTTTGCTGTATTTCAGACATTTTTTTTGAGAATGTGCAAGAGGGTACTGAAGGAGGATAAAAACCTGCTACTAAGAAACATTGTTTGTGTAAATGGTAAAAGATTTTATAGTTTATGCGTTTCAAAGAACCAGGACCCTTTTATGGCCAGGTTTGCCCCAGGGTCTTTTGATTATTTGTGTGAGTTATTGCCCTCTGGCCTTTCTCACTTTTCTGTAAGGATTCTTCTGTCCGTCACTTCTGCTTATCTGTCCTTGGATCTCCTTTTTTTCCTGTCCTCAAGTCAAGCAGTTTTTGAAAAAAGGTTTTACTTATCCATCTGTCGCATGTCTCATGTATTCAAATGAGACAGTGAGGCATGGGATACATTCAAGTCGATTATTGTACATAAACACATCAGGAGCTGTAACTGGAACATATACTTCGACCTTCATATGCTTACTGACTGACTCATTACTTTTAACACACACATGTGTATCTCCATTCAAGCTTGCAGTCACACTGATTGACTATACAAAATTTCACTGATCTCGCACTTGCTTAGTAGTGGCTGACTAGGTTCAGTATACGCACTGATCTTACACCATCCACCTAGAAAACAGGTAGCTTCTCCTTTGGTTCTTAACTTTGTCCATGAAAAAACTAACCTTTCTTCCATTTGGACCAGTTTATCAGGATGATTTGAGGTTCTTAACATGGAAGACTGTATTACTCATTGCTCTGACTTCTGCAGAAATGGTATATGCGTTACAAGGTCTGATTTTGAGTCGATCCTGCCACGTTTTTCACACAAAGACAGGATTTCATTGAGAACAAATAACTTCTTTTTTGCCTAAAGCGTTTTCACAGTTTACCTTGAACCACTCAGTTAATCTCCTTGCCTTTTTTCTAAAGACTAAAAACAAGGGAGAACCACTTCTTCTTATTCTGGATGTCTACTGGTCGCTCAGATACTGCTAGGTCAGAACTCAGTCCTTCTTTAAAGCTGATCAGCTATTTGTTTCCTGTGAAGGAAAGCAAAAAGGACAACCAATGTCAAGGCAGACAGTTATGAGATGGTTTTATCATGCTATTCAACCTTAAGCCATTTAGCAGGCAACATTAGGGCTCACTCCATGACTCTTTGGCTTCTTATGTGGCATTCTGGAATGTGGTGTGCTCTAGAAGTATTCTAGAGGCAGCAACTTGGTCCTCTGTGCATACTTTTACAAGGCATAACAAACTAGATTCCTTTTCCAGTTCCAGAATAGGATTTCTTGGAACCATTCTCCAGGGGCTTCTGGATTCTTAATCTACTTTCTTCTCTTAATATATTACTTAGCTATGGTTAACTACCCTAACTGTTTGATGTTCATCGTGCATACAGCTGCAGTCATCACACTCGGGTTATCCTGCCGTCAGGCGGGTCCTTGGTCGGCCGAATTCCAAAGTCTAGGTCCGGCGTCGGTTGTCGTCGCTTCTTCCCTGACGTCAGTGCGGCAGGGATATAAAAGAGGCAGCCGACGCCATTTTCTTCAGTCTTTCTTGCCGCGCGGTGCCCGAAGCAGAAGCAGTTCGCAAGTGCCAGTCAGCCAGCTCCTGAGATTTACGAATAGTATTTCAGCCAAAGTCTTCTTTAAAGCTAAGTACCCCGTTGGGGAAACTTTTCTTGCCTCAGACCGATGTCAGACAAAGTTAATAATTACATTTCTTGTGGGAAGCAAATACCGCATAAGGATTTTCACTCTTACTGTATACCTTGCTTAGGGCCAGACCACGAAGTCTCGGCCTGCCGTTTTTGTGCTAGGTTTAACAATCGCAGTATTAAGCGCCGGGCGGAGTTCGCCCATCATTATTTTGGCAAAAAATTTAATTATATCATGTCGTCAGATGCATCGACGCCAGTTTTAGGCAAAAAACGCAAGGACAGGCATCCGAGGCCTGCACAGAGTACTGAGATCACGCTTAGACCGACTACTGGTTCTCCGGTTCTCAGCAAGGCACCTGCGCAGCCCCTGACCACCGATGAAACTACTTTACCGGCGACTGCAGTACCCGAAGTCGCAGGATCCTCTGTCTCCATTCCCACTGCAGATACCGACGCCACTCCTGGCGGGGAAACCGAAAATTTAGCGAGGCCTGCCATTTCTGAAGGCGTTTTCAGGCCTACCACCTCCTCTATTAAATTGTTCACTAAATCTAAAGCTGCAATGAAAATCAAAAAACAGGGTCCTCAGACCCCCACTCTAGGCCCCATGCCTAAGAAACAGATGCTTAAAATGGCTGAGGATTTGATAACTCTCATCAGGGGTTCTCAACCCCCCTCTGACAGAAGACCCAGATTGGAGGAAGACTACCCTTCCTCAGACCAGGCTTCTATTACCTCAGACCATTCTGAGGACCAGGATTATGCCTATTCCCCTTTTGAAGACTCTGATGCTGAGGAGTCTATTCCCTCAGTCCCCCCCCCCCCCGAGGACTACTCTTTTGGGGAAACCTTGCATACATTGAGAGAGCACTTCCACTGGGAAGGCCAAGATTACTCAGATTCCAAGAAAAGGCTCAGGGAATTTCTACTACTTCCCCAGCATAAGCCCCTGGCTATTCCTCCTGTCTTAGATATTTTGGATGATGTGTACGCAGAAGCCAGTCTTAATCCAGACTCATTACCTCCAGCCCCTGTTAAACCAGACAGATATTACCGGGTTCCTGATTCTCACCAGTTCCTTTATAAAAGCCATACTGCTGACCCAGAAACAATTTCACAGGGTCCCAGGGGGATTAAGGCCTCTACTGCTAAAAACTCTTTACCTTCAGAGAGAGATTCCAGAGCATTAGAAAGGTGGGGGGAAAAGGTGTATACATCAGCCACTTTAACCATGAGGGCATTAAACTGTATATTTCATATGTTAAAATACCAACAGTTCTTGCTATCTCAGCTGAAAAGCAAAATGACGCAAACAGAACAACCAGACTTGAAAGAGTTGCAGGATTTGTTGCATGGAGCAGAACAAATGGGGAAACATACCTTGCAGTGTGGTTTTGATGCTTTAGAGACCTCATGTAGAGCTGCTGTCACGGGGTCTGTCATACGTAGACATGCTTGGCTCAAAGAGCAAGCCTTACCAGATCATGTCCAAGCAAAATTATTAGATGCACCACTGCAAAAAGATGTATTGTTCGGTGTTAAAGCTGAGGAGGTACTAAAGAAAATGGAGGAAAAAGCGAAATCTATGCAAACAGTTAAAGATTTCCTGCAGGTACAGCCTCCATGCTTCAGCAGAAACTGGCCTTCAAAAAATTGGTCCTTTCCAGCCACGGACAGACCCCAAAGGGGCAGATACAGGCGCCCAAGGGGTAGAGGACAACCTCAAGGATCTTACAGAGCTAGACAGTGGCAAACACCAGCCCCAAGAGGTGGAGAAGATAGACCGCAGTCATTTAGAAAACAGACGCAATGACTTTCCCCTATGCCTGCCAAACAAAGCTATAATGGCAGCACCTTTGGGCGGAAAACTGGCCTTATTTTCAAAAAACTGGCACATTGTTACAAAGGACAAATGGATTCTAGATATTATAGACAGAGGCTACAGGTTCCACTTTCACACCCTTCCAAAAAAGAGAGGCATGCCAAACCTGCCACAAAATCAATGGGCAGAGGCACAAAGACAAATTTCCGCTCTCTTGGATATGACAGCAATTCGAGGTACCTGCAAAAGAACATGGTCAAGGTTTTTATTCAAGGCTATTTCTGGTACCAAGGAAGGACAAAGATTGGAGACCCATCTTAGACCTATCTATTCTAAACACGTATCTAGAGGTACCAAAATTCAAGATGCTCACATTACAGCAGCTTCTTCCCATGCTGGGCAAAGGAGTCTTGGCTGGTAACGTTGGACCTCAAGGAGGCATACCTGCATGTCCCTATCAGACAAGATTTCAGAAGATACCTCAGATTTCTTGCAGGTTCAACCCATTACCAATTTTCTGCATTGCCTTTTGGCTTATCTACTAAGCCCAGAGTGTTTACGAAATGCCTGGCATCAGTAATTGCCTTCTGCAGACAACGAGGAATCCAAATCTACCCATATCTGGACGACTGCCTGATCCAAGCAGACAGCAAGGACATTCTATTGCAACATCTGGCGTTTGTAATAAAACTGTTAAACTGCTTGGGGTACACAGTGAACAAAAAGAAATCAAAACTAATACCTTCTCAACAGATAATTTTCCTGGGTGCCAGCTTAAACACAACGACCCAGATGGCCTACCTCACACCAGACAAACAAGGGTAACTGTCTCAATACTTCAACAGAATGGCAACTTTAACCAGGCTAACTGCAAGGAAAATCCTGCAGGCTCTGGGGTTCATGGCATCTTGTATCCTACTAATACCATTTGCAAAGCTGCATATGAGGAAACTACAATGGTACCTAAAAAACTTATGGTCTCAACACAGCCACAGCCTGGAAACAATTATACCACTCATTCCATGCCTTCAAAAGGAATTTTTGTGGTGGGCTCAAGCATGCCAAAGAAACACGGGTCTTCCTTTCTGCTTACCACAAGCAACTCAAATCATCACAACAGACGCCTCAGACTACGCCTGGGGAGCACACATGGCAGGTCAGTGCATTCAGGGAAAATGGTCCCAAAAAGAGATGCACCTACACATCAACCAAAAGCAGATGCTAGCCGTGCAAAATGCTCTTATGACCTTCAAAGACCTACTGCATCCAGGCCAGCTATTAATAAGGACAGACAACACCACAGTCATGTGGTAAATAAACAAACAGGGGGGAACGCATTCATACCCCCTGTGCAGGCAAGCCATGACCCTGTGGAACACAGCACTGGAATTACAAATTCAACTACAGGCACAATTCCTGCCAGGAAAGGAAAACACACTGGCAGACAACTTAAGCAGACATATGACAGACCGACATGAATGGAAGTTGCATCCTCAAGTCTTCTCAAAGATAACTCGGGCATGGGGGCAGCCAGACATAGATCTATTTGCTACCCACAGAAATTACCAGTTGGAGAAATTTTGCTCAAGGACCTATCATCCACAGGCCTGGAAAGTGGACGCACTCTCTTTCAATTGGACAACATTGACAGTCTATGCCTTCCCGCCTCTACCTCTACTGGCGAAAGTCCTACTAAAAACCAGAGCAGAGGCGCCACAAATGATTCTCATTGCTCCAGACTGGCCATGACAGCACTGGTATCCTCTCCTAAAGAGCCTGTCACACTCACCACCATGGATCCTTCCACAAGTTCCTCTTCTTTTGTCCCAGCACAATTACAAGACCCTACACAGCCAGCTTAGAACTCTAAATCTAGCTGCATGGAGAATACCTTAATTTGCCAACCGACCCTCCTCTCCAAGGAGGTACAGGAAGTCATCTTGGAGGCCAGGAGACCCTCTACTAGGAAAAACCTACTCCGCCAAATGGAAACGATTTTGTTCCTGGAATCAAGCTAAGGGTCAGAATCCTTGGGTAATAAATATACCTCAGATTTTACAGTACCTAGCTGAGATGTTAAACAGTGGCCTGTCCTTCTCTTCCATCAAGATCCACGCTTCAGCCATTTCAGCACAATACAATACGGATCCTCCTTTATTCTCACATCCTCTTTTAAGGCAGTTCCTCAGAGGGGCAAAAAATATACAACCCCCACGGAAACCACCAGCTCCAGCTTGGGACCTCAACTTCGTATTGGAGAAGCTGACACTGCCTCCTTTTGAGCCGGCTGCTACAGCAGAGCTACAATACTTGTCATGGAAAACAGCCTTCCTTCTGGCTATTACCTCAGCATGCAGGGTTTCGGAGCTACAGGCCCTCATGGCTGTGCAACCATTCATCATTTTCCATCAGGACAGGGTTTCCTTATGAACCAACCCTACCTTCATGCCAAAGGTAGTATCCAGTGTGGCTTTGAATCAGACTATTCATTTACCTACCTTTTATCCAAATCCACAGAACAAAGGAGAAAGGCTACTACATTCCTTGGACATTCACAGGCAACTTCGTTATTACCTGGACAGAACAAAAGTCATTCAGAAAATCTGAGCAGCTCTTTGTGTCCTATGCTACAGGTGCTCAAGGAAAGGCTATTTCCAAACAGACTATTTCAAAATGGATAGCTCACTGCATACGCTTTTGTTATTCATTTCATGGAAAATCAGTGCCTGTATACATCAGATCCCACTCCACCAGGGCTACAGCTACCTCAGCAGCTTTCCTCAGGGGGGTCCCTACCAAGGACATTTTGGAAGCACCAACTTGGAGTTCAGTGCACACTTTCTCCAAGCACTACCACCTTCCACTATACTCAAAATCTAGAGCGGGCTTTGCCACAGCAGTCCTGCAGGGCATTCTAGCCCCTCCTAATTCCGCTTAGTACCAGCCACCCTTACTTAGCTTTGGGATTCTACCCAAGTGTCATGACTGCAGCTGTATGCACGATGAACATAGTACAGTTTTGTACCTACCATAAATGTAGATGTTCGAGTGCTCATACAGCTGCAGTCCAGGTTACCCTCCCTCCATCCCCTCTTAGGACAGGGCTTATGCCAAACACCTTTATCATACAACCTATTTGAGGTATTCCTTTATGGTGTATTTGCTTGCAACTACTGTTTTGATTTATCTACTTATGTATGTTTGCATAACATCATGTTTTGCCTTCCTTTCTGGGGCAAGAAAAACTGAAGAAAATGGCGTCGGCTGCCTCTTTTATACCCCTGCCGCACTGACGTCAGGGAAGAAGCAACGAAAACCGACGCCGGACCTAGACTTTGGAATTCGGCCGACCGAGGACCCACCTGACGGCAGGATAACCCGAGTGTGATGACTGCAGCTGTATGAGCACTCGAACATCTACATTTATGGTGGGTACAAAACTGTACCTTTAGGCTACGGCAGCAGCAGCATTCTAATATTGAACATAGTACAGTCGTGTAAGTAAACTGACCATAATCATAGATATTCTAATAGATCACTGTTGCAGTAGCTGACCCTCTCTCCGCTCCCTTGTTTGTTTTTATGTATTACCAGGGTGTGAGTGTATATACCCTTGTGTATATAGCTACTATTGTTTTACTTTTACTTTACTAGCATTTGTTTTCCTTTCTGGACTATTGCCTCCCTCCCTTCCTGGGAAAAGAAAGCTCTGAAAGTTTTGGCATGCTAACTACCTTTTGTAGTTTATTTATTTTTATTTATTTATCCTTCTGTTGACAGGATTAGCCCCACTGGACTAGCTGTCTCTTTTCAGAGGGAACATACGTGGTATTACTACTACTAGGGAAAATTTGGCCAGGGCATTGGGGAACTTCCCCCTACCGTTTTTGGTAGATGCCATGGGATCTTTTGCATCCACCTGAACTACCACCAATTCATGTAGATGGGACATCGGTTTAACATTTCAACCAAAGGACGTGGAGTTTTGCTTGAGCTCCCTGCAGTTAGGGAGCATGGAAGGTGCCCTTAGTCTTTGAAAAGCTGGTTGGTCATATGTATGGCAGGGTATAACCTAATAGCTTAGGCTGCTGCAACAGTGATCAGGTAATTCATGTAATGATATTGTTAAGTTTATGTGCACAGCTTTACTCTCTGAAGGTTTGGTGCCCTAACTGCTGACTTTATACTGCTCTGCTTGAGCTGGTCAGTGGTTAGGGCACATGGAAGGCACCCTAAAGTATTTGAAGCTAGACGGTTATCCTGTTCTTGATAGGATATGACCAATATAGCTTTGGCTGCTGGAGCAGTGATCTATTCGAACATATACTGTTCAGCTGTACTTTCTGAGGTTACTGAGTTTGCATCTCCCTTGTGTACACTCATGCTGCTGTTTGAGTGTTTTATTACAGTAGAGCCAGACTTTATTAGAAGTTGACTTATTTTCTAATCTTGACCATTGCTTGACAATGAGATTATAAACAGGCTGGATTAAAGGGATAAACTCCATGAAAGTGTTAAGCAGCTGAAAGATGACAGCAATCTGTTAGGATGAGTATGTCACATGCAGAAGTACTGTATAGCAGTTACTCACATAGCTGTTTATTTTACTAGTTCCTATGCTTTGATTGTGTTCTTTACTGTTAAAGGTACTGAGAGGCCAGCAGTATGGTCGAAGCTGTGATGTGTGGAGTGTTGGTTGTGTCATTATAGAGATGTCTTGTGCTAAACCCCCGTGGAATGCAGAAAAACACTCTAATCACCTTGCTCTAATATTTAAGGTAAGTTGTTTCAGGTAATACATATGGTCTTCCTTTGAACAGTTCTTAAATGTATGTTTTATGTTTATAGAAATTTTAAATATATTTGTTTGCAGTTTTTGACTAAGAAGTGTTTTTCATGAAAGAGTTCACATCATTTTCCAAACCAGAGCAAATGAACAGAGCATAACCACAGTGTGTAGATGTTTATCATAATGATCATCACTAAAGTGTAATTTGTAACGGCTGGGAATTGGCTACAAACATTTGCTCATCTGCCATGACTGTAAGAGCTGGGCTGGTTTCCCCTACACTGGCGACATCACTGGAATGCTTATTGAGAAGGGAGCGCAATCCTAACCATGATTGACTACCTTTTGCTGTGGCTCAATCATTAATCTGTGCTTTTCTTTCTCTCATCCAGATGACTTTTTGAGCTGTAATTAAGAAAATCAGTTGCACTTTCCTATGTAACTGCTTATGAACTATGTATGTATTGTGATTCTGGGCCTGTGGCCCCAGGCTGTGTTTGAAAATGGTCCAAGAACCAGTCCACCTACCCAGTCAACAGAAATAGATAAGTAAATTTAGTTACCTAAATTGAGATTTTATTTTGGTTTAGTTTAGCTTCTGTAGTTGTTATGTATTCTGTTCTTTTTTATTGACTGATTCTTTGGCTTTTTTGGCTGTTATTTATGGAAACTTTCTGAATTTAATGACTTCCATTGAAAAGATCAATTACTCCATTGAACGAGTAGCACTTTCATTCTCTCTTTTGTCCCAGTGAAAAGCATCCTATATTGCCTTGTGAATATTGAGCGCATTTCAAAAAGAAAACTATTCTCCATAGAACTAGGAAGGGTCTTTGTTGAACACCAGAAGCTTCTGGCTTTAAGTCAAGGTTTGTCTGTCCCTTGCTCTTTGTGAGCCTTCCTCTGGTGTGTAACATTTTAAAAAGTGCACCAATTTAAGACAGATAAACCTACAAAGTCTGTGACTAATGAAACTGCAGGCAAATTGTGTGAGCCTTTTGTGACTCTTGGTCCTTTGATGATCTGAGGGTACCATTCTTGGAGAGGCTCACTCTCGTTCTTCTCCACTCCCAACACTTGTTTCTTCTGCTTCATCGATGTTGGCTGCCACTTCTGAGGCCAATAGAAGGAAGGCATAATTACAGATTTCCAAGTCTGTGCAGATACTTCTGCAGTATCACAGCTGGACATTAGTCCCAGACATTTGATGAGGGCATGCAGAAAGTACTTCAATAGGGAACACCCTCCTGCTTTGGATGTTTTAACGGATTTCATTCAAGAACCCATGGATGGTCTTTGTATGGGTCACTGGCACACTGATTCATTACCAGTAGGAATGTTCATTAGATCACTGCTGCAGTAACCTTGGCTGTAAGGGTTATGTCATGCTAAGGATATGATATAACAGATGGACAGCTTTCAAAGTTTAAGGATACCTTCCCCTTGCCCAGACAATTAACCAACACAAATAGAGCTTTAGAAAAAGTGGTTTAGGCACTTAGTAACTTTCCTGCCACAGAAGAGTGATTTTCTTGCAGTCTTTCGAGGATAGAAGGTTAGCTAATGCTTCTCCTTTGATGGACAGATAAGTTCTCTTCAAAATTTAAAAAAAATCCACTTTTTTTGACACGCAATTAACCTTTTCTGTAAAAGTACTACTTTTAAGCTAGAAAAAAGTGCCTTTATAGACCATTGCTTGACTTTGTCATGTTTTTATCCAGAGTATTCCTTTTAATGTTTGAAGAAAAAAATTAATGTTTCCTGTTGAGTTAAAATTACTTTTGGGAGCTAGGGTAAGTAAAATGTTTTTCACTTTGTTTTTGGTGGAAACTCTGACTTTATTACTTACTTTTTTCACCAACTACTGCTTCTTGGCTTTGCAAGGATTCAGCCATGTTTTTTAGCTTAAATTTGAAACCACATCTTCAGTTCTTCCTTCTTCCTGCCACAAACAGAAAACTTCCAAGCTGCATTTGTCTTTTCAGCAGGCTAGTATATTGCCTCAGCCATAGATGGGTGACTGTTAGTCATTTCTGGTTCCATGGACCATGCATCTTTTTTCCTTGGATCCCTCTGGTGTAGTCCCTGCAGCCACCATGAACTAGGAATTAGACATGTCCTCATAGGCTGCTAGAGTTTTGGTGAGCAAGGGAGATGCACTGTTTTTGGTCTTGGAAGAAGGTCCAAGGGATACATCTCTGCCTAGCCAGACTGAGATGCCCGTCACTAAGGATATTTTGCTTAGCAAAAGTAGATCTGCTTGTTTAGTAATTTCTGTAAAAATAAGTTAGACATTTATCTTCATCTGTCTCTGTTACTTTTGGACAGGAATGATTTATTGGGCTTAGCTTAGGGCTTAGTTCAGGTTCTTGAACCTACCATTTGTGGTGTTATTGGTAGGAGAAAAGGAATTCTTCCATCTGCGGATGTTCAGGATATTCCTAATGGTTGTAAGGGGACAACTTCTGTTTTCCCTTCTCATGTTTTTGTATCTAAGGAGAATGTTTTTTCTGGTAGTCTCTTGGAGAGATTTTCTTTTTCTGAAGCCATATCCAGAATAAGTCATTTGTTTCGATGAGAACATAATGATCTTCCACTGTCATTAAAAAAAAAAATTATGATTTTTCTCAACTGGAATTTCATGAGCCTATTTCATTTTCTCCTATTCATCCAGCATTGGAAGATGTATGCATTATAGCCTGTAACTTGCCTGGTAGCCTTGCTGTCATAGATTGTATGAAGTTCCTCAGTGAATCCAGCTGTTACTAAACATCTGGTAAATGCTAATCGCTCCCGTCTTATTCTGATGGGAAAGCCTTTGAAAGATTTTTTGGGGAAAGTGCATTCTTCTGCAACTATTATTTTTAGAATTCTTAATTGTCAGCTCCCATGTTAAAGTATATGCTTGACTCTCTTGAGAAAATGAAGAGCATTATTGCTTCTTTTCCCTCTTCTGAAAAAAAAAAATCATCTTTATGTAATCTTGTTACTTCTGTGTTTCAAGTGACTAAAGATTTTTTGAAGTGTGTTTACTATTTAGCTGATGCCTCTTCCAGACTACTGCTACTGAAACGTTTATGAGGAGGTTTGCTTGGTTGCGTACACAAAACCTTCTTGAGAATATAAAAGCTGAAAATTTTAATTCTCCCTTAGATAGAGAGGTTGTATTGGGACCATCTGCTGCAGTTCTTTAAAAAGTTTAATGAGAGAGGGAAACTGATTCAGGGAACTTCTCAGTTTTTCAGCCTTCCTTCTCTGTCTCTCTCTGGCAACAGGTAAGTCTCAGAAAAATGGGTTCTGAGAATTATTTTATCGGGGTATAGATGGCAATGAGGTCTTTCCCTCCTTTTCAGAGATTCCTTCTCAACCAGGTCAAGCTTCTTTTTTTCCCTCCTGGTATTCAGCATCTGCAAATTTGTGGGTTATAGAAGCTGTCCCTCCTTTTTGGATAGAAGAAGGGTTATATTTAGGAATTGTCTGATGACAAAGCGTCAAGCATGGAGACCGGTCCTGGTTCTTTCCTTTCTAAACCAGTTGCGAAATTTTCTAAGTTCAAAATATTAACCCTTCACAACATGTTACCTCTCATTCACCAAGTTTTTTATGACCCTAGATTTTAAAGATGCTGTTTGCATTCTTGTAGCACCAGGTTTCAAGCATTTCTTAAAGGTTTTATATCTGGATCACGCTTTCAGTTCTTTGCATTAGCCTTTTGGTTATCCACTGCTCCAAGGGTATTCACAGTGTGTCTTGCTCCAGTGACAACCTACTGTAAATTGTAAGTTATCCACATTTCCTTATTTACACAACTTATCTTTGCAGAGTCTTTTTCAGAGTGTCAAGAATCCCTCACTTGGGAAAATATCTCCTGCACAGACTGAGATTTTGGGATAAGATCCAAAAGTGTTGCTTAACCTCTTCCTACAGAATTGTTTTCCTTGGATGTCTCCTACATGCCTCAGTTCACAGACTGTCTTCCACAGGAAAAAGTAGATCTATGGCAACATCTGTTCCTAAGTCTTTCCACTCAAACCAAGGTCACAGCAAGAGAATTTCTCAGGATACTAGGATTCACAGCATCCATGATTCTCATGATTCAATAAGCCAGACACCACATGAGAAAATTTCAAAGGTACTTGAAATCATTATAGTCCCAGTGTCAACACCCCTTGACATTCCAGATTCCTGCTCTGGGATTTGTGAAAGGGAACTTCTTAAGTGTCACGACCAGTTTAATCTAAATCCAAATCCCCCATTTCTCTTCCTGCTCTATCAAAGTCTGTGTCTGCGGACGCCTCAGATTTTGCTTTGGGAACAATGTATGCGGGACTAAAAACTGCAATCTTTAGATCAAAAAAGACAAACCAGAACACATAAACAAAAAAGAGACACCAATATTAAAGAATGATGTCAACACTCTCAATTGTCTATGGGTCCCAGAACCATTAGAAGTGGTTACAGACAACACCACAGTAATGTGGAACATAAATCGGGGGGGATGTATATCCTACCTCTATGCAGACTAGCCACGATAGCGCAGGATATAGCTTTTCTTCAGAGCCTCAGTCCACGGAAAAATGAACTACTGTTCCACTTCAACCAGCCCATCAGGCTGATTTTGGTTCTTAACACAGAAAACAGTTTTGCTGATTGCTGTGCAAGATGAGTATCTGAGTTGCAACTTTTGTTGCAGGTCAGCCTTATCTCATTTTCCACAAAGATAGGGATCTTTAAGAATTAATCCCTACTCCTTCATTTATATCTGGTTGTCTGAGTTTACTGTGAACCAAGCTATCCTTCTCCTTGTTTTCTTCCCAGAGCCTTAGGATGAGAAAGAAACAATCCGTCATATTTTGGATGTCCACAGACAACTCCAGTGTTTTGACAGAACTAAATATTTTAGGAACTGTTCAGTTATTCATTTCTTATAAAAGTAAGAAGAAAGGACAACCTGTGTCACGTAGAGTATCTCCAAATGGTTGTCTCATGCTTCTGTTATACCTACCACAATAAGGCAATTCCAGGCAAGGTCAAGGCATCCTCTACCATGGCCTTGGCTTCATCTGTGGATATTTGAAAAGTGTTGGAATCTAGAAGCAACAAATTTGTCCTCAGTACATATCTTTACAAAATACTACAAACTCGGTACTATCTCCAGGTCTAGGTCAGGCTTTGCTAGGACCATTCTCCAAGGGCTTCTGGACCTTCATTCTCTTCCTTCCTAGGAAGTTTAAGGTATGGTAGTCTGTCTATTTATAGAGCTAAGGCTGCTGTTACAGTGACCAAATGATGAACATAGTATAGTTATGTAAGTATACATACCATAACAGTAGATATTCAAATGGTTATTGCTACAGTAGTCACTCCCTCCGTTTCCCCTTATTTTTGTATGTTTTTGTTGCTATGCTGAGGATTTTTATTTTTATTTTCTTAGCATTTATGTTTTCAGGGCTCTAGCTTCCCTTTCTCAAGTGACATGAAACCTCTGAAGGGTTTGGCACCCAAACCACTCTTTTTCTTCTGCTTTGCTTGAGCTGGTAAATGGTTTGGATGGGTAGAAGGTGTCCTTAAGCTTTGAAAGCTATCCAGTTGTTATATATTTAGTAGGTTATAACCCATATAGCTAAAGCTACTGCATCAGTCATCATTCAGACATCTACTGTTATAGCAGTTTTACTTATTTCTGCAGAATAAATGTCTGGCCTGACCTACAGAGGTTTTTCACCCTTGTCTTCCCCAGCCAGGAAGTTAGCCACTTCCCTAAGACATCAGTACATTCATAAGTGTCATGATGTTCTTCGTGTTTCACTGTTGCAGTCATCACACTTGGGTTATCTGCCTGCAGGTAGCCCTCAGTCGGCCCGAATACCAGAGACTTAGTATTTCTGCATCAGTTGCTGTTGCTCCCAGACTGACATCAGGTGTATAAAAAACAGGCAGCCGACAGCATTACATCAGTCTTTCTTGCCGAGGAGCCCAAAGCAGAAGCAGTTTGCACGAGTGCCATTCGGCCACTACCTGAGTTTTCGTTTCTGAATTGAATTATCCTGAAGTCTTCTAAAGCTAAGTACCCTGTTGGGGACCCTTTTGTCTTGCTCTAACCGATCTCAGAAAAAGTTAACAATTGTCTTGCCTGTGGAAAGCAAATACCACACCAAGATTTCCATTCTTAAGACCACGACGTACCTCGTTGTTGGTTTTGTGCCTTGTTCAGTGCCCGAACTATTTGTCGTCGGGCCCTTTTTGTCGCTAAATACTTTCGATGTTCATCGTGTTTCACTGTTGCAGTCCTCACAAAATGGGTTATCTGGCTTCTGGTAGCCCACAGTTGGCCAGAATACCAAAGTCCTTGGTATATAACGTCAGCTGCCTTTGGTTTTAAGCTTGACGTTAAGTACAAAGCAAGGCAGCCGACGCCATTTCCTCAGTCTTTCTTGCTGCGGAGCCCGAAGCAGAAGCAATTTGCACGAGTGCCGGTCGGCCGACTACCTTCTTTTTGTATTACGACTGCTAAAGTTGAAGACATCCTCAGATAAGTACCCTGTTGGGGACACTCTTTTCTTGTTTTAACGAATGTCAGAGAAAGTTAATAACCGTCTTGGCTGTGGAAAACAGATTCCGCACTGTGATTTTCATTCTTACTGTATCACTTGAGCATGACGTCCCTAATTGTGATCTCTGTGCTTCTTTCAACCTGCATACCATACGCCGTAGAGCTAGGATCTTATATAAGCATTTCGGAGTTTGGCCTTAGTTCGTCAGTATGGTGTCTTCTGGTCTCCCAACTTCAGATGTTCCTAAGAAGCGCAAGGATAAAGACCGCGATAGGCCTAGGGTCAAATTAGCCGACGACGTTCCTGTTAAATTGGTTGTCGGCCTAGCGGTAGTCAGTGATGTGCTTTCTCAGCCCCTGCAGTCCGTGCATGTTCAGCAGCAGGCCTCTACTGAGACCTTTTCTGAGTCCTCCATACCGCAGGCTTCCACTTCGTCTTCTGACCCTCCCGCCAGTCGCCGCCTTTCATGGGTACGGAGCGGCTAAGCAGGCGCCTGCTTCTGAGGCCTCTTTTCTCTGCCCTGAGACCAGATCCAGACCAGCAACCTTGGTTCAGATTGTTGCAGTGGCTAGGCCTCCTGAGTCCCTCTGGCTTTCTAGCAGACCTTCCAGCCGCAAATTTACTCAAAAGCAGGCGCCAACCTCCCCTCAGATACCTCAGTCTCAGATGTTTAAAATGGCTAGTGATCTTTTGACCCTTATCAGGGGCTCTCAGCCACCTCCTTCTAAGAAGGCTAGGGAATCGTCCCCCAGAAGTTTTGTCTGCCTCAGACACTGAGGTTTCCAGCAACTCTGCCGATGAAGAGGGAAACTCTTAACTTTTTTCTGGATTTGAGGATTCTGATGCAGAAGACTCTATCCCTTCTGCCTCCCCTCCAGAAGATTTTTCTTTGGTGATACACTGAATACTCTTAGGGAGCATTTCAAATGGGAAAGTCAGGACTACCCTCGGTCTAAGAAAAGTATTAGGGAATTCTTGGATTTGCCACAGCATAAGATTTGGCTATCCCTCCGGTATTGGAAGTTGATGATGTTTTCATGGAGAATTCTTTGACTCCTAATTCTGTACCTCCTGGTCCCAGGAAACCTGACCGGTATTATAGAGTTCCTGATTCTCATCAGTTCATTTTCAAGAATCCTTCTGCTGATCTGGAGATTATTTCTCAGGGCCCTAAAGGTGTTAAAGCCACGGTTGCTAAAAATCCTGTTCCTCAGACAGGGAATCAAGGGCCTTGGATAGATGGGGTAAAAAGGTTTATACCTCCTCCACCCTTGCAATTAGGTCAGTTAATTGTCTTTTTCATATGCTTAAGTATCAGCAGCGTACTTTGGAGGCTGTTAAGGCTAAAATTGCTGGTGTTCCTTCCCTGATGGAGAGTAAAGACATGCAAGATTTATTGAATTTTGCCACTCTTGTCACTAAACATTCTCTACATTGTGGTTTTGAAACTTTGGAGGCGTCTTGCAGGGCAGCAGCCACTGGTTCCGTTATTAGTTATTAGAAGACATGCTTGGCTCAGGGAACAGCCCCTTTCTGAACCTGTCAAATCTAAATTACTGGATGTGCCTTTGCACAAGGACAATCTTTTTGTTAACAAAGCAGAAGTGTTGAAAAAGTTGGAGGATAAGGCCAAATCTATGCAAACTGTTAAGGATTTTCTGCAGGTTTAGCCTCCTCGCTTTAGTAGACATTACCCTTCTAAGAAGTGGACTATTCCTGATCCTAGCAAACAGGGTGGCACTAGGCCTAGGGGTTACAGGTCTTCTAGGGGATAGACTTCCACCCCTCAAAAGGCTAAGCACTGGCATGCTTCCTCTTCAAAATCGGGGAGTTCTAAGCAAACCTCCCAAAGCAAGCATTCCCAATGACTCTGGTCTTCCCCTGCCTGCCTTGCGGGCCCAGGGTTTCCTTTGGAGGGAAGGTTCGCCATTTTTACAGATGTCTGGTCCACCATCACAGATGACAAATGGGTACTCAAAATAGTATCCCAAGGCTACAAATTCTTCTTTCACACCTTCCCTGTCCCTCAAGGATACCCAGATATCCCCCCACATCAAAGGGCAGAAGCAGAAAAACAAGATGATGATCATCGTGTTACACTGCTGCAGTCATTACACTTGGGTTATCCTGCCGTCAGGCGGTCCCGCAGTCGGCCAGAGTTCCAAAGTCTTGGTCCGGCGTCAGTTGCTGTCGCCTCCTCCCTGACGTCAGTACGACAGGGGTATATAAGATGCAGCCGATGCCATTTTCTTCAGTCTTTCTTGCCGCGCGGTGCCCGAAGCAGAAGCAGTTCGCAAGTGCCAGTCGACCGACTCCTGAGATTTTCATTTCGAATCCAGAACCGAAGTCTTCTAAAAAACTAAGTACCCCGTTGGGGAAACTTTTTCTTGCCTCAGACCGATGTCAGTAAAAGTTAATAACTGTATTTCTTGTGGGAAGCAAATACCTCATAAGGATTTCCACTCCTATTGTATTCCATGCCTAGGCCCTGACCACGACGTCACTGGTTGTCGGTTTTGTGCTAGGTTTAACAAGCGCACTATCAAACGTCGGTTTGATTTTGCCCGACATTATTTTGGTAGAAAATTCAATTACACCATGCCGTCGGAAATTCTGACGACCACAATGCATAAAAAGCGCAAGGACAGGCATCCAAGGCCCAAAACTGACGACGAGGCCTCTTCTAGGCCGATCGCCGGTTGTCAGCGAGCCGCCTACGCAGCCCCTGATGACTGCTTCCACAGAACCAGAGACCGCATCTGACTCCCACGTGGAGCTGGCTGGGCCTTCAGACGCACTAGGCCTTCAGCTTACCGATCCTAAACCTACAGAGGGAATCGAAGTAGCTGAACAATCCACAGTTACAGAGGGTGATTTCAGACCTACCCAGTTAACCATTAACCCCTCTGTTAAGTCTAAGCCCCCTTAAAAGCCAAGAAACAGACACAACTCTCTCCAGGACAGGCTTCCATGCCTAAGAAACAAATGCTAAAAATGGCCGAGGACCTAATCACCCTGATCAGGGGGTCCCATCCCCCTCCTGATAAAAGGCCCAGACAGGATGCAGACTATGAATCTTCTGACCAGGTGTCCATTTCCTCTGACTCTTCCTCGGACCTAGGATTTTCTTTACCTCCTTATGAGGATTCTGATGCTGAGGAATCAATTCTGTCAGCCTCTCCACCTGAGGACTACTCCTTTGGGGAGATCTTACATACCATGAGGGAGCATTTCCATTGGGAAGGTCAGGATTACTCAGAATACAAGAAAAGGCTCAGAGACTTCCTTTTATTGCCTCAAAACAGACCCCTTGCTATTCTGCCAGTTTTAGACATTGTGGATGATGTGTACACTGAATCCAATTTGAACCCTGACTCCTTACCCCCAGCCCCAGTTAAACCTGATAGATATTACAGAGTCCCTGACTCTCACAAATTTCTGTACAAAAGCCCTGTTGCTGACTCTGAAACTATTTCTCAGGGACCCAAAGGGATTAAGGCCTCAAAAAACCCAGTTCCCTCTGAAAGAGATTCCAGAGCTTTAGACAGATGGGGAAAGAAGGTATATACGTCTGCAACTTTAGCAATGAGAGCCTTGAATTGCCAGTTTCACATGCTAAAATATCAACAATTTTTGATGTCTCAGTTGAAACAAAAGATGCTTCCAGATTCAGATCCTCTTAACTTAAAAGAAATGCAGGATTTATTGCATGCTGCTGAACAAGTGGGAAAACATACTTTGCAATGTGGGTTTGACTCCTTAGAGGCCTCCTGTAGAGCAGCAGTTACAGGCTCTGTCATTAGAAGGCATGCTTGGTTAAAAGAACATACGTTACCAGATCATGTTAAGGTAAAATTATTGGATGCACCTTTGCAGCGGGATGTGCTGTTTGGAGATAAGGCAGAGGAGGTATTAAAGAAGATGGAGGATAAGGCAAAATCTATACAAACGGTGAAAGATTTCTTACAGGTTCAGCCTCCTCGTTTCAGCAGAAATTGGCCAACAAAGAATTGGTCCTTTCCAGTCACAGACAGACCTCAAAAGGGCAGATACAGACGTCCAAGAGGTAGAGGTCAGACACAAGGGCCTTACAGGCCTCGACAGTGGGGCCTCAACCTTATAAAAAACAGACTCAATGACTTTCCACTACAGCTGCCAAACAGTTCTCTCTTGGCAGCCCCCTTAGGAGGAAAACTGGCACTTTTCTATCACAACTGGCATTGCATCACCAAAGACAAATGGGTTCTCAACATTGTATCTCAAGGTTACAGGTTCCATTTTCACACCCTGCCAAGGCTAAAAGGAATGCCAAATCTGCTACCAAATCAATGGGCAGAGGCTCAAAGACAAATTACAGCTCTCATGGACATGAGAGCCATTCAACAGGTACCACCACAGGAACAAGGACAAGTATTTTACTCAAGACTCTTTCTGGTTCCCAGAAAGGACAAAGTCTGGAGACCCATTCTGGACCTTTCTGCGCTAAATACTTACCTGGATGTACCGAAATTCAAGATGTTGACACTACAGCAGCTTCTTCCCATGCTGGGCAAGAAAGCTTGGCTCGTGACATTGGACCTCAAAGAGGCATAGCTGCATGTCCCTATCAGACAAAACTGCAGAAGATACCTCAGATTTCTAGCTGGTTCAATGCACTATCAATTCTCTGCACTGCCCTTTGGCTTATCTACTGCGCCCAGGGTCTTCACAAAGTGCCTGGCACCAGTAATTGCATTTTGCAGGCAAAAAGGAATTAAAATTTATCCATACCTGGACGACTGCCTGATTCAAGCAGAGAGCAAGGACATTCTACTGAAGCATCTGGCGTACGTAAAAAAGTTATTAAGTTACATGGGGTACACAGTAAACAAAAAGAAATCAAAACTAGTGCCCTCACAACAGATAATATTCCTGGGTTCCAGCTTAAGCACAACGGACCAGATGGCTTATCTCACGCCAGACAAGCAAGGACAACTGGCAAAATATTTTCAGTTAATGGCAACAAAGACCCAACTCCCTGCAAGAAAAATTCTGCAGGCCTTGGGCTACATGGCATCTTGCATACTACTAATTCCATATGCCAGACTGCATATGAGGAAACTACAATGGTACCTAAAAAGCGTATGGTCTCAACACTGTCAAAGTTTGGAAACAGTTATACCACTAATTCCTTGCCTACAACAGGAGTTTCGATGGTGGACACAAGCTTGTCTCCTCAACAAGGGACAGCCTTTCACTCAACCCACAGCCAGGCAAACACTGACAACAGATGCATCGGATTACGCCTGGGGAGCACACATGGCAGGAAAATGTATCCAGGGCTGGTGGCCCACAGAGCAAAGACATCTCCACATCAATCAAAAAGAGATGCTAGCTGTACAAAATGCTATTATAGCCTTCAAGGACCTACTGCATCCAGGACCATTACTACTAAAGACAGACAACACCACAGTTATGTGGTATATAAACAAGCAAGGGGGCACACATTCCTACACCCTCTGCAGACAAGCCATGACCTTGTGGAACACAGCTCTAAACTACCAGGTTCATCTGCAAGCACAATTCCTGCCAGGAGAAGAAAACACACTGGCAGATGACCTAAGCAGAAACATTATGGACCCACACGAATGGAAACTGAATCCACAAATATTCAGAATGATAACACAAAAATGGGGGAGCCCGGACATAGATCTGTTTGCTTCCCCAAATAACTGCCAATTACAGAAATTCTGCACAAGGAGCTACCATCCACAAGCATGGAAAGTGGATGCCCTCTCATTCAGCTTGAAAAAACTACAAGTATACGCTTTCCCTCCTTTACCTCTCCTCCCAAAGTTACTCATAAAAGCCAGGCAGGAAGAGCCAAAAATGATACTGATTGCACCAGACTGGCCACACCAGCACTGGTACCCAGTCTTAAAGAACTTAGCACAAGAACCACCCTGGATTTTGCCTCAAATCCCAGAGTTGCTGACACAGCACAACAATCAGATACTTCACAGCCAGCTAAAGACCTTAAACCTAGCTGCATGGAAAATTCCCTAGTCAAGCAAGCAGTGCCTCTCTCCAAAGCTGTTATGGATGTCATTCTGGAAGCCAGAAGGCCTAGCACCAGGAAAGCGTACTCGGATAAATGGAAGAGATTCTGTGCCTGGAACCAAGCACACAGCCTTGACCCTCTTGTCCCAAACATTCCTCAGATACTGCAATACTTAACTGAGATGCTGGACAAGGGCCTCTCTTTTTCATCCATCAAGATCCACGCCTTGGCTATCTCTGCTCATTACAACACGGATCCACCATTTTTTTCTAATCCTTTGCTCAAACAATACCTCAGAGGGGCTAAAAACATAAGACCCACCCCGTAGAGCACCTACACCAACTTGGGACCTCAACTTTGTTTTGGAAAAGTTAACTCTACCTCCTTTTGAGCTAGCTAACACAGCAAAAATAAAATATATCTCTTGGAAAACTGCTCTGCTACTGGCAATTACATCAGCATGAAGAGTTTCAGAATTACAGGCACTAATGGCAGTGGAACCTTTCCTCATCTTCTACCAGGACAGGGTGTCTTTAAGAACTAACCCTACGTTTATGCCAAAGGTGGTATCAAGTGTGGCTCTGAACCAAACTATTCACTTGCCAACTTTTTATCCAAAACCACAGAACAAAGGGGAGAAATTGCTACATTCTTTGGACATCCACAGACAGTTACGCTTCTACTTGGACAAAACCAAAGCTTTCAGAAAATCTGAGCAATTATTGGTAGCGTCCGCTGCAGGAGCACAGGGAAAAGCCATTTCAAAGCAGACTATTTCAAAATGGATAGGACACTGTATACGTTTCTGCTATACCCACCATGGGAAACCTGTAGCTAGCAGCATTAGATCTCACTCCACCAGGGCAACAGCCACTTCAACTGCCTACCTCAGAGGAGTACCTACCAAGGATATTTTGGAAGCAGCAACATGGAGTTCTGTGCATACCTTCACCAAACATTACCATTTACCTTTATACTCCAAATCCAGAGCTGGCTTCGCCACTGCTGTACTGCAGGGCCTTATAGCCACCCCTAATGCCTTATAGATTCAGCCTCCCTACCTCAGCTTTGGGATTCCACCCAAGTGTAATGACTGCAGCAGTGTAACACGATGAACACAGTATGGTTTTGTACCTACCATAAATGTAGATGTTCGAGTGTTGACACTGCTGCAGTCCATCTTACCCTTCCTCCTTCCCCTCTTACTTTCTGGTACTTACCTAGGACATCTACCCTTTTTACCTATGGGGAGTAACCTAAAAATGGTTGTTTGCTTTTCTTTTGTATTGTTTACTAGCAATTTGAATTGCCTACCTATTTGGGGGCACCTGACATCTGGGGCAAGAAAAACTGAAGAAAATGGCGTCGGCTGCATCTTATATACCCCTGTCGCATTGACGTCGGGGAGGAGGCGACAGCAGCCAACTCTGGACCAAGACTTTGGAACTCTGGCTGACGGCAGGATAACCCAAGTGTAATGACTGCAGCAGTGTCTTGGGGTAATCTGCTGGCAGGTTGCCCTCAGTCAGCCTGAATAACAAAGTCTTGGGTCCTGCGTCGGTTGCTGTCTCCTCTTCCTTGACATCAGGTCGTCAGGGGTATAAAACCCGATGCCATTTTATTCAGTCTTTCTTGCCGCGCAGTGCCCGAAGCAGAAGCAGTTCGCAAGTGCCAGTGAAATTTTCGCATTCGAGTTTCAGAACAGAAGTCTTCAAACTAAGCTAAGTACCCCATTGGGGAAACTTTTTCTTGTTCCTTACCGTTGTCAGTAAAAGTTAATAATTGCATTACTTGTGGGAAGCAAATACCTCATAAGGATTTTCATTTGTACTGTATTCCTTGCCTAGGCCCAGATCATAATGTGCCTTGCTGTCGATTTTGTGCTAGATTTAACCAACGCAGTATTAAGCGTCGGTATAGTTTTGCTTCTAAATATTTTGGATCAAGATGTAATTATCCCGAAATGTCATTGGTTAGCAATTCGACTATCGGAGTTCACAAAAAACGCAAAGAAAAAGACCGAGACAGACCGTCGAGGTCCAAAACCTGCGACGAAGCTTCTCCTAAGCCAGTCGCCAGTCCGCCGGTACTCAGTGAGGCGCTTTCACATCCCTGATACCCGCTACTTTTGAGTCGCAGGCCTCTACCGAGACCCATTCGGTGTCCGGTATGCCACGAGATTCTCAGAGTATTGAACCCGCGGATGTCTCTCCCTTGGATGGGTCCAGAGCCGCTGAGCAGGCACCGGCTTCTGAGGGTGTTTTCAGGCCTCAACATTTTTATATTAAACCACCAACCTCAAAAACAAGGACAAAAACATCTTCTATGTCTAGAACACCGACGCATGAATCATGTGCTCAGGCCCCTATGCCTAAAAACAGATGATCAAAATGGCTGAGGACTTAATTACCTTGATCAGGGGTTCTCAACCCCCCCTCCCCTGCTAAGAGGCCTAGGCAAGGCACTGATTATGAATCTTCAGATCAGGTTTCCATTTCTTCTGATTCCTCTTCTGATCAGGGATTTTCTATTCCATTTTATGAGGATTCTGATGCAGTGGAATTCATCCCATTTTCATCTCCTCCTGAGGATTACTCTTTTGGAGAGACTTTGCATACTTTAAGGGAACATTTTCACTGGGAGAGTCAGGACTTCTCTGAATCAAAAAAGAGGCTTAGGGATTTCCTTCTTCTTCCTCAGCATAGGCCTTTGGCTGTACCTCCTGTATTAGACATTGTATTTATGGTAAGTGTACACAACTGTACTTTTTCGATCTCCGTATTATGAAATGGCTTCGGTAAGCCGTCCGACTACTGGTCTTCTGAAAAAATGTAAGGATAAAGACAGAGGCAGACCACACAGGTTCAGAGCTGCTGACGACACTTCCGTTAAGCTAGTCGCCAGTTCGCCGGTACTCAGTGAGGCGCTTTCGCAGCCCCTGATGCCCACTTTAGTGGATTCTCAGGCCTCTACCGAAACCCTTTCGGAGTCCAGTATGCCATGTGACTCTTCTACGACTACAGAACCTGTGGATGTGTCTTCCTTGGATGAGTCCGGAGCCGTTGTGCAGGCACGTGATTCTGAGGAAGTTTTTCGCACTACAGATGTTCGACTCAAACCGACGACTTCTTTCGTTTCTTCAGTTCTGTCTAAAACAACCGAGTTTCTAAGGCCAAGATTACACACTACACCTAAAAAAAGATGACCAAAGCTCATGCACCTGCTCCCTTGCCACAACATCAAATGCTTAAAGTGGCAGAAGACCTTATTATGCTGCTTAGGGGAAGTTAACCTTCCCCTGCTAAGAGAAAAAGAGACCTGTCCCCAGCAGCTTCAACAGACCAAGAGTCCGACGACTCTGAGGTATCTGATTATGAAGACATGCCCTTATCTGCTTATGAGGATTCAGATGCAGAGGAATCCATTCCTTCGGCTTCTCCTCCAGAAGATTTTTCTTTTGGTGAAACCTTACATACTTTAAGAGAGCAGTTCCACTGGGAATGCCAAGACTATCCTCAGTCCAAAAAGAGACACAGAGAATTTCTAGATTTGCCACATCATAGGCCTTTAGCAATACCACCAGTCTTTTGTGGATGATGTCTTTATGGAGTCCAGTTTAACTCCTGATACTTTACCCCCTGCTCCTAGGAAACCAGACAGGTACTACGGAGTACCTGACTCTCACAAATTCCTTTTCAAAAATCTTACTGCTGACCCAGAGGTCATCTCCCAGGGGCCTAAAGGTATCAAAGCAACGACAGCTAAGAATCCCACCCCTTTGGACAGGGATTCCAGAGCTGTGAACAGTTGGGGTAAGAAAGTATATACCTCTGCAACTCTCGCCATTAGGGCGTTGAATTGTCAGTTTCACATGCTGAAGTACCAACTACATGTTATGGAACTTATTAAGCAAAAAATAGCTACCTTTACAGACTGTGCAGAAAATAAAGAATTGCATGAGCTTATGCATTCCACAAGCCAAGTCAGCAAGCACACATTACAGTGTGGGTTTTATGCCCTAGAAGCAACTTGCAGGGCAGTAGTCACTGGTTCTGTACTGAGAAGGCATGCTTGGCTTAAGGAGCAGACCTTGCCAGACTATGTCAAATCAAAGTTATTAGACACTCCTTTGAACAAGGACAATCTGTTTGGCACCAAAGCAGAAGAGGTTCTTAAAAAGATGGAAGAAAAAGCTAAATCTATGCAGACAGTCAAAGAATTCTTGCAAGTACAGCCTCCTAGATTCAGTAGGCATTGCCCCTAGAAACATTGGTCCTTTCCAGCCCCCTCAAGGCCATCTCAAACTAGATGCAGGGGAAACAGACTCCCCAGACTACAGTCTCAGGGTATGCAGAGATCTAAGCAATGGAGTGCCTCCACCTCTAAAGCAGGGAGTGCTAAACCACCCCCTTACAGAAAGAATTCCCAATGACTTCTCAACTCCACTCGCCACCTCTGCCCAACTGCTTGTGCCCCTAGGAGGAAAACTTGCCCTTCATGCAAAAAAATAGTTTTCCATCACCAAGGACCGATGGGTCCTCAACATTGTATCCCAGGGGTACAAATTTTACTTCTACTCACTGCCATCCCCAAAAGGGTTCCCAGACCTTCCTCCAAACCAGTGGACAGAGGCACAAAGTCAAGTTCAATCCCTGCTTTCTATAAGGGCAATTCAGCCTGTTACTACAGAACAGACAGGTCAAGGATTTTATTCCAGTCTTTTCCTGGCACCCAGAAAAGCGGGCACTTGGCACCCAATCCTAGATCTTTCAATTCTCAACAATTTCCTGGTGGTACTAAAATTTAAAATGCTCACCCTGCAGCAGCTTCTGCCTATGCTAGCCAAAGATGCCTGGTTAGTCACCCTAGACTTAAAAGAAGCCTATCTGCACATCCCTATAAGGGAGTCATGCAGGAAATATCGACGCTTCAGGGCAGGATCTATGCATTATCAGTTCACTGCACTTCCCTTTGGCTTATCCACTGCTCCCAGAGTATTCACAAAATGCCTGGCTCCAGCCATTGCTTACTGCAGACAGAGAAATATTCAAATTTACCCATACTTGGACGACTGCCTGATTCAGGCAGACAGTCAGGAAATGCTGTTGCAGCACCTGACATTTGTAAAAAGCCTTCTAACCTCCCTGGGGTACACCATCAACGAAAAGAAATCAAAACTAGTCCCCAGACAAAAGTTTGTATTCCTGGGAGGAAGCTTGGACACAGCATCCCAGATGGCATTCCTCACTCCAGAAAAACAAGCTTATCTGAAAGACTATTTTACTGAAATGGCCACCAGATCCCAGCTATCCACAAGGAAAATCCTGCAGGCCCTAGAGTTCATGGCCTCATGCATCCTACTAATTCCATATGCCAGACTGCATATGAGGAAACTTCAGTGGTACTTAAAAAGTCTTTGATGCCTTCACTCTCAGGACCTGGAAACCGTCATTCCTGTAATGCCCTGTCTAAGGACAGAGTTTATTTGGTGGGCAGCAGCATGCAACCACAACAAGGGACTGCCCTTTACTCAACCCCATGCTGCCCAGAACCTAACCACAGACGCATCACCCTGGGGCGCACACATGGATGGCAAGTGCATTCAGGGCCACTGGAGCCCAAGTAAAATTCATCTGCACATCAACCAAAAAATAGATGCTAGCTGTGCAGCACGCTCTGACAGCTTTCAGATCCCTACTGTCACCAGGACATCTGTTAATAAAAACAGACAACAACATAGTTATGTGGTACATCAACAAGCAGGGCGGAACCCACTCTTACCCACTCTGCAGGCTAGTCATGGCTCTGTGGAACACGGCCTTGAGCATGCAGGTCCATCTGCAAGCTCAATTCCTGCCAGGCAAACAAAACTCACTGGCAGACGACTTAAGCAGATATCTCCCAGACCCACACGAGTGGCAACTAGTGCCCAGCACCTTCAACCTTCTGATTCAGAAATGGGAGACGCCAGAGGTGGATCTCTTTGCCTTCCCCTGCAGTCACCAGCTCTGCAAATTCTGCATCAGGACACCTTACAGCAGGGCCTGGAAAGTGGATGGCCTATCCTTCTAGTGGATAAATGTCTCAATCTATGCCTTTCCACCCATGCCCCTTCTCTCAAGAGATTTGCTCAAGATAAGACAGGACAGACCAAAGACAATTCTGATTGCCCCAGACTGGCCACGCCAGCACTGGTACCCTCTCCTGTGCAGCCTGTCACCGGTGCCATCCTGGCACCTACACCAGAACCCAACCCTGCTCTCTCAGCAGGGGGGACGGATCTTGCATCCACAACTGCAAACCCTAAACCTTGCAACCAGGCTTATTCCTTGAACTCTCCCCCAGTAACCAGCCTAAGCAAGCAGTTGCTGGACATCATTCTTGAAGCCAGAAGACCCAATACAAGGAAATCCTATGCTGATAAGTGGAAAGGGTACTGCTCCTGGATTCAGTCTAAAGGAGAGGACACAACTCTGCCCTCCCGACCTCTAATCTTGTATTACTTAGCAGATCTACTCTACAGAGGCCTATCCTTCTCCTCCATTAAGATCCATGCCTCTGCCATTTCGGCTCATTACAACACTGAGCCACCGCTCTTCTCTCACCCTCTTACCAAACAGTTCCTGAGAGGGGCAAACAACTTAAGGCCACCTAGGAGAGTACCCACCCTTGCTTGGGACCTTAACTTTGTACTGGAAAAGCTCATGCTACCCCTCTTTGAGCCTGCAGCATCAGCAGAGTTAAAATTCCTCTGTTGGAAAACAGCCTTGCTTCTGGCTATCACTTCAGCTAGAAGAGTGTCTGAGCTACAATCACTTATGGCTGTGGAACCTTTATTTATTTTCCGTGCTGTGACAGGGTTTCCCTCAGGACTAACCCTTCCTTTATGCCTAAAGTGGTGTCCAGTGTGGCTCTCAACCAATTTATCCATTTGCCAGCTTTCTTCCCTAATCCTCAAACTAAAGGGGAAAGGATCTTGCACTCCTTGGACGTGCACAGACAGCTCAGATTGTACCTTGATAGGACTAAGACCTTCAGGAAATCTGACCAGTTACTAGTCAGCTTTGCACCAGGGCAAGGCCATTTCAAAGCAAACAATTTCCAAATGGGTAGCACACTGCATCCATTTCTGCTACAAGCACCATGGGAACCAACCCCTCAGAGGGTCAGAACACACTCCACTAGGGCAACATCCACCTCTACAGCATTCCTCATGGGAGTCCCTACCTGGGACATCCTGGAAGCTGCTACCTGGAGTTCTGTACACACCTTCACCAAACATTACCACTTGCCTATCTTTTCCAAATCCAGGGCGGGTTTTGCAACAGCAGTCCTTCAAGGCGAACTAGCCAGCCCCAGCATTTCTTGACTGCCTCCACCCTTCTTCAGCTGTGGGAATTTACCAAAGTGTGATGATTGCAACAGTGAAACACAAAGAACATAATACAGTTGTGTACACTTACCATAAATGTAGATGTTCGAGTGTATTCACTGTTGAAGTCCTGGTTTCCCTCCCTCCAGCCCCCTTGTCTCTCTCCCCTCTCTATTACTCACCCCCTTCCGGGGTCTTGGTATTTACTTTTTACTGGTGGTGTTTTCCCCGCCATAACTTAGCTCCCTAAATTGGGGGGGGCTCCTGACATTTGGGGCAAGAAAAACTGATGTAATGGCATCTGTTGCCTGTTTTTATACCCCTGACGACCTGACGTCAGTCCTGGAGCGACAGCAACTGACGCAGAAATACTAAGTCTCTAGTATTCAGGCCGACTGAGGGCTACCTGCAGGCAGATAACCCAAGTGTGATGACTGCAACAGTGAATACACTCCAACATCTACATTTACGGTAAGTGTACACAACTGTACTTTTCCCTGTGCCATCCTTAGTTTTTTCTTGCCACATTGCAGTTTACACCGTATGTATGGTTAATGTCAACAGTCCAACCTGGTATTGAAGTACCCTTTTGGGCAGCCATTTTATATAAATGTATGTATGTATGTGGTCTGTATAGATGTAAATCTGTACTTACATATAAACGTATACTTTGTGTGTACTCTTTTGTCTATATATAAACGTATACTTTGTGTGTACTCTTTGTATATGTGTGCGTGTGTGTGTGTCTATATACATTTATATATATATATATATATATATATATATAGAGAGAGAGAGAGAGACACAGAGAAATTGAATGTGTGTGGATTTATTTGTACATATCAAGAAAAAAAACGTTCACATTAAACTTGACAGCAGTAAAAAGACTGACACAGCAGTGGAGAAAAGGGAAAACTCCCTAAACCTCACTGTGCTCCATTCCCAAACTGGATACCAGGTTATATCCCACAGTGTAAATTCTTCAAATTGTAACTCTTCTAAAGTAGGCAGCCCAATTCCAGACCTTTGACAAATTGAAAGAAATACATATGTACATGTTGTAGTGATGTCTAGGGAGGCTGTGCCTTTTTATCCCAAGGAAAACAGCTAGTTAGGGCTCTTAAGAAACCATTGTGGCTGCATATGCAGGCATAATGCAAAAGTGATACTCCTGCTAATAAAGTGAGTTTCCAGGGAATGCAAAGGAATCCATTTAAATAAAAAAGTGGTTATACAAGCTGTGTTGGAGGAATTGTTATCCTGTGTGTTTGAAAAACTGTTTTGTTGTATGAGTAGAGTAAATTCTACTGAATGCTGGATGAAGTATAATCAGTTGTGGTTTCAGTCAGTACTGAACTGTTTTTGGAAAAGCAATACAAGCATGTGTCAGAAAGCAGTAACATGAACTTTAAACATTTCTGCATTTAAGTGCTTCTTGAAGAATTATTCACATGTTATTTCTGTCCTGATATATGTTCTACCCTAAGCTAAAAAAACATTTCATCCCTATAAATAGACCTGAATTTTGAAGCCTTACAAAGCTGGCTATCATATTAGTTTTCTACTGCAGGATCAACAAAATTGCTACATTGATGGATTTTGCTGGGCAATGTGTGTTTGCTTGTTTTTTTTTATTGAGTTTTTGTAATACTATGGACTGTGATCCTGTGCTACCTACAGTCAACCAGAAGAATTTCTCTGCAGTAGTTCCCACCCAAGAACAGAATGCAGTATTGCTGTTATGACTTAGAGATAATTGCTGATTGTGAAAACTAAGGCCTGCTTTGGCTCTTGTTGCCATCTGTCTGGATACTTGTTTTCACTATTCTTGTGCAAATCCATTTTTGGTGCTTTTCCCTTGTGTCCATAATGAGAACCCACTTTAGGAACAAGATTCTCATAGCAATATTTTTTTTCTGTTAGACACTAGCTTCTGTCTGTGTATTTACTGCAGTGATCTCTACTAGTGTCCAGATGGAAAATCTGTGTAACATTTTGGTGAAGGGTCTCACACCTTCTCAGGAAAGAAGTGCTATGCAGTATCTGCTAAACATGCAACAGCAGCTCAGCATACTGTAATCAGCAGCCTACTTCACAGGGTGACGCTCTGAAAAGCATGGATTAGAGGACGACGTTGAGGCTAGCTTAGTATCATTTGAATGATATGGTGTTAGAGAAAATTGGCCCCAAGGGGAGTGGGACAAATTACTTTATTTCTGTCTGACTGGATACTCCCTAACAATCTGGATGGACTTGAAAGGAGCTAATGGGCATAATTATCACAAATTGAGAAATGAAATATTAGCAAGAAGTAATTCTTTACCAGAGGCCACAGGCTTTCAGGTTCAGTAACTAGGCAATCATTATGGACAAATCAATAGGATTAGAAATTATTGTTTTACGGCATAATTTAAAATTATATTAGAACCTGATGTAAGAAAAAAGTAGAAATACTGGCTATAGATTAGCTACTAGTGCCTTTTTAAATTTAAGAAAGTGGATGTTCAAAAGTGACCCTAAATCTTCTGAAATGTTAATTGTTTCATGTTGTTTCAGTAGAACACTTGTTGTTAACATAATTCACAAACTCTTAAATCTGATTTGCATGCACCTAGTGCTGATAACAGGCCCTCACCTAACCATATGACTGCCTGTAAACAAAAATAATTACAATCTGATTTAGATTATTTTAAATATTCCATTCCAGGACTCCTAGCAGAATATTATTTATTTATTTATTTATTTTACATTTGTTGAGCAGGAATGTCTGACTGAGCCGAAGCCCTTTTTCAGCAGAGGCCTGGGGAGAAAAGCTCCAGTGTATACAGATTATATGTAGTGATTATACAGATATTATATAAGTAGAAAATGGCAAACAGCTAGATGACTGCAAGAACATTTTTAAAAGTATACAGATTACATGTAGTCGTATTCCGCAGTGGTACAGCGGTAGCGTTGTTACCTCACAGCAAGATGTTCTCCCGTTCGATTCTTGGCTTGGCTTGGGAGTGCCTTCTGTGTGGAGTCTGCATGTCCTCCCTGCGGTTGGGTAGCGTTCGAAAGACATGCGTGTGTAAATGGGCGTGCCTTCGTTGAAGATTGAGCATCGAGCTGGCACCTCGGCGTTTCGTAAAAAATCTACTGCCAATCATTAGCAGACCGGAGTTCCGCTGTGGCGACCCCTTACCGGGAAAAAGCCGAAAGACAAACAACAACAGCAACAGATTACATGTAGTCATTATACAAATATTATGTAAGTAGAAAAGTGGCAAACAGCTAGATTTCAGCAACAGCATTTTTAAAAGTAGTAGTAAATATAAAAAAGCAACATAGGAGTAAAGTGTTTTTTTTTTTTTTTTTTTTTTTTTGCTGCAATTGAATCATACAGGATAACAGTAAAGTATAAGAGAGAGGAATACATAGATTAGCAGAGTGTTGTCAAGGTGGGTTTGAGCATTGGCAAATCCAGTGCCCTTTGAAATATTCTTTTACAGTTAGTTTAAATTGTTTGGGATGTGTGTGTGTTCGAATTTCAAGAGGAAGTTTGTTCCATTCAGTAGAGGGGTGGTAGCTATATAAGTTGCACCCTGCTTTAGACTTGGGCTTATAGATATTTAAGAGGTCTTGGGAAGAGCTGCGGAGGTTTCTTGAAAGTGCATAGTGGGAGATGACAGAGTGTAAGGCTGGACAGAAAGATGGCTGGTAAATAATTGAGTGTATGGTTTGAAGCTGAGAGAGGAGGAGGAGGTGAGGCAGCTCAAGCCAGTTTAAATATTTTAGAGAGACAGTGGTGAGATCTATAGGATTATCGAGTTGCAAATCTAGCTATTTTGTGGTATGTAGTCTCAAGTCTAGTAAGGAGAGAAGAGTTGAGGTTAGTAAGGATTTGTGAACAATATGTTAAGCAGGGGAGAAGGTAAGCTTGAGTGAGAGCAATTCTTGCTTCCTGAGTGAGAATTTTTTTATTTCTATATAGTTTAAGGTGAGTTTTCCTGATACAATTATTTATGTGGAGATCAAATTTTAGTTGATCGTCAATTGTGATACCGAGGAGTTTTGAGCTAAATTCAACTACACTATGGGTATTATTAAGTGACTGAATAGGAAAAAGAGGTCTTAATGTGGTTGGCTGTTTTAGGGAGGAAGAGTAGCAGTTTTGTTTATTTAGGGTTGCAAAATTAATGGTAAGTTGTACCTGAAAAAAAGTTATCTTAGCCCACAGGCTATGGTAAAAGACAACTGTACTGTTTGTGTACCACACTGAGCATTCCATCCTTTTTCTCAAGTTGTGGTTCCATCTTCTAATACTTACGAAGTAAATTGCCTCTAGTACCTTTTCTGTTGTGCCGTTGACAGGTCGAATCACCATAGCCCTTTGAGCCCACAGTGGTCTTTTCACAAGCATCCTTCCTTGTCTTCAGGCATGGAGTCGGGCCTTCTGCCTAGCATTCCCTTAGTACTCTATCTCCTTTCTGATCCTGATATTCTCTGAATTCTTCCTTTCAGATGGTGGTACTGCTCCTGATATTCTCCAAATTCTTCCTCAGATGGTGATACTGCTTAGAATTCAGACCAGTAGAAGGGCCCATAATGGAGGGGCATTGATGTTGGCTGTAAACAGATAATCTGTGAAGGGGATCCTCTTTTGGTCATTCCACCCTGCCTTAGGTTGGTGATCTGAACAGATGCCCTTGTCTGATGGGTTTCCCTGGAAGACCGGCATATCCATACTTGTTAGTAATGGGGGGTACCAGCTCACTTTTGTTTTTGAATGTGTATATATAGGTGGGTGCTGGCTAGAGGTAGGGGTAAACTTGAAGGCGTAGGAGATAAGTAGCCTCACTTGGGTAGTGTGGTCTCAGTGCATGCTTGTTCGTAGTCATGAACCTGGAAGATTCTAGAGGAGGAAACAATGTCAACTGCTGATTGGTGGGGTGAATAAACATGGAGAAATCATCAAGGAAGGTTCTTTGTAGCTCATCTGATACATTAAGTAGCTGTTATGTATGTCCTACTTTTAAAGCATTTAATGTGTGATTATTTCATACTGAAGGTCTGAAACTGAAAGCTTTTTGTGATTCTCTTTAAGCATTTGTTTTATTTCTACATTTTTTTGCAGATTGCCAGTGCAACAACTGCTCCATCAATTCCTCCCTATCTTTCCCCTGGCTTGCGTGATGTTACTCTTCGGTGTCTGGAACTCCAACCTCAGGATAGGCCTCCAGCACGAGAGCTTCTAAAACACCCAGTCTTCCGTACTGCCTGGTAGAAAATACTGTGAGAAAATAAAAGCTGTGCAAGATATGCTACTGAATACAGGAAACCAGGTGAATTCAAAGTTCTCTGGAGCTGTATGCGGTGTTCGGATTGTTGGCCTTAATGGTATGCTGCAGATAGCAGGGCCATGTGAATGCTTGTATCAGCACTTGGCTGATATTGCAATACTTTAAATTTATTACCCTAATGTGGTAAATTCATTACCTTAATGTGGTATGCAAAAGTGACACAAGTTTCACTTAAATAAGTAAACTGTGCCTTTAGTGATCAGGCCTTTGAGGAAACAAGAAAGCAGCTCTTACTACGAAAAAAGTTGATAGTTGTAGGGCAAGTAATGCCTTCTCTTATTAGAGCACTTTTTGGCAATATTAGCAGCTGAGGAATGCAGAACCTTTTTTTTTTTCGTTGTTGAGTACCACTATTGTCATGTAGCATGGCACACTGTGGTTCACTAGCAGGGAGGAGTATTATGTGTGCCAGCAGAGTTTAAAGCATTTTTCCCACCATCATTCTGTTGAGCAGACTACTGAAGTTATAATTTTTTCTGATTGTAAAAAGAATTATGAAATTGTCAAATTTACTAGCCTTTTTCACTTTGTTTCAAATTTGATTTGCCTTCTTTATCATAAAAGATGATTATGCTGCACTTTGTGCAATTTACTGTCAAGTCTTGCAAAACTACATGTAATAACCTTTTTAAGTTTAACATTCAGGGAAAGGTGATCCAATATTTAAAAAAGAAAAACGAGCGTAGATGCAAAGAACTGCTGCAGTCACTTCAAAGGGTTGATAAGGAAACTGCATATTTTTTCAGCAGGTCAAAGCTTTTAAAGCTTTGAAAGTGCATTAAGGACTTAAGTTGCATTTTCCAGTCCTCTGTTGTGATAAAGCCTGCATAAAGCAGGATTGAGGCTACTGTTATTTGGAGTATGTGTTACTTGTTGAGCCTTTTTTAAATTTACATATGTGTTTCCTGTTTAGATTTCACAGAAGTTTTTCTAAGTCTTACTATTCAACATTGAGAAACAACTTAAATGGTTTCTGAACTGCAACTCAACTGGTAGTATTTTCTTTCTGCAGTACACCATGTTCTGCATCATTTCTTGTTAGATCATTTTTGTTTGTCTTGAAGTTCCCCAATCTGTCATACCATTGTCTGTATTAATTTAATAATTTTTGTAGTAAAAGGAATACTGTACTTTTTTACTTGAAATGTAATGACATGCACGTCATTTTAACTTTTTTTTTCATTGTCGGTATTTCAGTGACGTTTTTTCTTGTGTGTGTGTATGTGTGTAGATTTATTTTTTTACCGGTTTCTTTTCATAACTTCACTGGATGTAGTACTGAAGGAAAGTGGCAGATCTCTATTGTTGCTTTTTTCCCTTTTTTAATCAAATTCTAAGCATATTAATTATGTTGCTGTTTATTTAATCACTGTACAGAACATGTAATTTTAACTCTTCAGGTGCCAGATACCTTTTATGATTAAATTAAACTTCCACAGTCTCAGGAGTGCCTAATAAAATTTAAAGCACTATAAGCTAAAGTACACAATAAAGTGTATACGATTGGAAACTTCAGTATTCTGTAAGCGTTTACAAGAATATTATTATCCTGATATTTAAAAAATGTGAATGTATTTTACAAAAAAAATGTACATTCCTTAAGAAGGCACACTGGCTGAAATTGAAGAGTTAAACTTTGCTGAAATGTGAAGTTTGGTAGCTAACTTTATTGTACTTGACTTTTGACCACTTTTTCTTTCTTTCTTTTTTTATTTGGTTTTCTTGTGGTTCTTGTAAGAGGTTTTACAAGCTTGTATTGTGTAAGCTTTAACTGATGCAATCTTGCCATTTTATATACTGGAAAACCACTGTCTCATCAGATTGACTCAGTCTCTGGCATAATGTTAAACTGATGAACCTCAGTTAATCAGTATTACCTTAGATCGCAAAGTCTACCATGTGTCAAACTCTGCCTTTAGAGTTTCATTACTTTTTTGTGCATTTCCCTCAGCTTGCTGGTAATTGTGGTGTTTTAAATGCATTTGTGATGTATATTCTTTTGTTTTTGTTTGTTTTTGGATCAAAGCTGGATTGAAATTGTATTGTATAATAATTTGTGTGCCATTCTTAATGTTATTTGGTACTTCCTGTGTTGTAAATAATGCCTACTGCTGTTTATTCCAGTTTCTACTACCTCAGGTGTCCTTATAGAATTTCTTCTACCAAAGTTCACTTTCATGATGAAACTGTATTTGCTATATGACTATTACTTCTAAGACTTCCAGGGCTTAAGGGCTAACTTCTATTAGCTCCTTACTGTGCAAGCAATCTTTACAGAAATCTCTGGGTTAAGAAAATCTGGCTTAAATGTATCCTTTGTAATTTTAAATATATCAAGATATTTTAATTATTGAAAAAAAAAGTTTTTTACCCCATTTGAACCAATTTTATAGTATAATTTGGACCTATTTTGGTGTTTGTCTTCATAGTAAATAAACATTTTTTGGATAAATGTCTGATTTGTCTTTTCTGGAAATCACAGGCACAGTTTGTTTCTGTTACTGCTGAAGATATGGAATGTAAAAAAATATGTACTACTTTTGAAGTGTAGGCTTAAGTGCAAATGAAAACAAAGCAAGCACGTTTTGCAGCATCTTTGTCACGGAGTCACTAGGAGGATTCTTTTCATACAGGTAGAGATTTACAAGGTCACACAACATATAGGAAGTGGCTGCAGATGAATTATACCAAACTGGTTTGTACAGACTGGAACTTCACTGCCAGAAACACTTTTTCATTTATTCTTATTTTGGACTTTGTAACGTTTTTTTCTGAACTGTATTTTTCAATGCATTAGCTTTACTATTGTTTTATTACACTTCCCAAATAGTTTTACATGCAGGAGTATCTTAGCTGAAAATTGTTAGAGCATACTTCAGGTGACTACGGTACCAAAATAATAACTTTAGGGCTTTACATTTGTATTTCTAGAGGCCACATCATCATGCCAAGTCTAGCTCCCAAAGACTGTCATTAAAGGAAGTCAACACACCACTTCTGTTTCTTCCAAGGTGTTCAGGTCTGTAGTAATTGGAGGGAAGTGTCCACAACTGATGCTGAAAAAGTAAATAGCCCTAGCATTATAAGTGCTGTTGTAGTTTCCAGCTAACCAAACAGGACCATTGGCAGCGCATTCATATTTTGATTGAGCTTCTTTTATGATGTCAGGTATTGCTGTGTGTCTCTCATTCAACCAACTTACGTGATGCTCCGAAGAAAAGCCAGATGTCTTCCTCAGTGTGTATTACCATGTGGAGATGAGACAGTTATAAGGCAGCTGTCTGAAGGAGCAGCCTTCTGACGACCAGAGTGAGATCTGTAATATGAAGAAAGCCAAACCAAAGTCTGTGGTTCACAGTCCTGTTTAGGATCTGCATCGAGTCAGCCTTTGCAGTTCACTTCTTTCATGTAAGAGGTGAATCTCCTAGATTCATAGGTTCATAGGTAGATGTTCATCGTGTTTCACTGTTGCAGTCATTACTCTTGGGTTATCCTGCTGGCAGGCTACTCTCAGTCGGCCAGAATTTCAAAGTCTAGGTCCGGCGTCGGTTGCTGTCACCTCTTCCCTGATGTCAGTGCGCCAGGGGTATAAAAGATGCAGCCGACGCCATTTTCTTCAGTCTTTCTTGCCGTGCGGTGCCTGAAGCAAAAGCAGTTCGCAAGTGCCGGTCGGCTGACTCCTCTGAGATTTTCAAATCCGAATTTCAGAACCGAAGCCTTCATTAAAGCTAAGTACCCCGTTGGGGAAACTTTTTTCTTGCTCCAGTCCGATGTCAGAAAAAGTTAACAATTGTATTTCTTGTGGGAAGCAAATACCTCATAAGGATTTTCACTCTTACTGTATTCCTTGCCTAGGCCCTGATCACAACGTTGCTAGCTGTCGGTTTTGTGCTAGATTTAACCAATGCACTATTAAGCGTCGGTTCGATTTTGCATTTCATTACTTTGGCCAAAGATTTAATTATATAATGCTGTCAGACCAGCCGACAACCGGAGTTTACAAAAAATGCAAGGAAAAGGATAGGCATCCGAGGTCCAAAACTGACGACGAGGCCTCTGCTAGGCCAGTCGCCGGTTCTCAGTGAGGCGCTTTCGGAGCCCCTGGCACCCTCTACCTCAGAGCCACAGGCCGCTTCCGACTCCCACGTGGAGCCGACTGGGCCTCTGGATACTCAAGGTATTGGACGCTTGGAAATCATTCCCTCAGATGGGTCCGGAGCCACTGAGCAGGCATCGGCTTCTGAGGGTGTCTTCAGACCTACACAACTATATATTAAGCCATCTTCAGCTTTAAAGACAAAGACTAAAGCAGCTCTAAAGACAAAGAAACAAGTACAGCATTCTCCTGCTTCAGACTTCCATGCCTAAAAAACAGATGCTCAAAATGGCTGAAGACCTAATTACTTTGATCAGGGGTCCCCATCCCCCTCCTGATAAGAGGCCTAGGCAAGAGACAAAGTATGATTCTTCTGATCAGGTTTCTATTTCCTCTGATTCCTTTTCTGAACAGGATTACTCCATGCTTCCCTATGAGGATTCTGATGCTGAAGAATCCATTCTTTCAGCCTCTCCTCCTGAAGATTATTCTTTTGGGGAAACCCTGCATACCATGAGGGAGCATTTCCACTGGGAGAGCCAAGAGTATTCTGAATCTAAGAAAAGGCTCAGAGACTTTCTGCTACTTCCTCAGCACAGACCCTTTGCTATTCCACCTGTTCTAGACATTGTAGATGATGTATTTTCAGAGTCCGGCTTGTCCCCTGACTCTTTACCCCCTGCACCTGCTAAGCCAGACAGATACTACAGGGTCCCGGATTCTCATAAATTCCTATATAAAAACCCTGCTGCTGACCCAGAAACTATATCTCAGGGACCCAAAGGGGTTAAAGCTTGCACTGCAAAAAACCCTGTCCCCTCTGATAGGGATTCTAGGGCTCTGGACAGATGGGGGGGAAAGTCTACACTTCTGCTACCGTGGCTGTAAGGGCTTTAAATTGTCAGTTTCATATGCTTAAATATCAGCAATATTTAATATCACTGCTTAAACAGAAATTGTTGACAAATACTGAAATTTCAGAGAACAAGGAATTGCAGGATTTATTGCATGCAGCTGAACAAGTGGGAAAGCATACTTTGCAATGTGATTATGATTCACTGGAGGCCTCTTGCAGGGCCACTGTTACAGGATCTGTTATTAGAAGGCATGCTTGGTTAAAGGAATAGAATCTGCCTGATCATGTTAAAGCAAAATTATTAGATGCACCATTACAGCATGATACTTTGTTTGGTACTAAAGCAGAAGAGATGTTGAAAAAAATGGAGGATAAAGCAAAATCCATGCAGACAGTCAAGGATTCCTTACAGGTACAGCCACCCAGGTTTAGCAGGAACTGGCCTTCTAAAAAATTGGTCCTTTCCAGTGTCAGACAGACCACAAAGAGGCAGATACAGGCGTCCCAGAGGCAGATCTCAGCCCCAAGGCTCAGACAGGCCTAAACAATGGGGTGCTCCTACCTCCAAAAGCGGAGAAGACAAATCACAGCCTTACAGGAAACAGTCCCAATGACTTTCCTCTACCAGATCCAAGCACTTTTCTTTTGGCAGCCCCCTTTGTGGGAAAACTAGCACTTTTTTCATCAAATTGGCAAATGGTTACCCGAGACAAATGGGTCCTGAACATAGTGTCCCAAGGCTACAGGTTCCATTTTCACACTCTACCAAGGTCAAAAGTTATGCCAGACCTGCCACACAATCAATGGGCAGAGGCAGAAAACACATTACAGCCCTCATGGACATGATGGCCATTCAGCAAGTACCACAACAAGAGCAGGGGCAAGGCTTTTACTCCGGACTTTTCCTAGTACCCAGAAAGGACAAAACCTGGAGACCAATACTGGACCTGTCTATACTAAATACATTTCTGGAAGTTCCAAAATTCAAGATGTTGACTCTACAACAGCTACTGCCCATGCTGGGCAAGAAGGCTTGGCTCGTAACTTTGGACCTAAAAGAGGCATACCTGCATGTCCCAATCAGACAATCTTGCAGAAGATACCTCAGATTCATAGCTGGCTCAATGCATTACCAAATGTTCATCGTATTTCACTGTTGCAGTCATGACTGTAGGGTTCTCCCCTGTCGGCAGGCAGTCCTCGGTCGGCCAGAATCCCAAAGTCTGGGTCCGGCGTCGGCTGTTGAGCCATGCTCCCTGATGTCAGAGCGCCAGGAGTATAAAGCTGACAGCCGACGCCATGTTCTCCAGTCTTTCTTGCCGTGCGGTGATAGCAGTTCTCATTTGCCGGTTGGCTGACTCCTGACAATTTTTGCTAAACGTACTTCAGTCCGAAGACTTTCTTCTCCTACTCAAAGCTAAGTACCCCGTTGGGGAAACTTTTTCTTGCTCCAGTCCGATGTCAGAAAAAGTTAATAATTGTATTTCATGTGGGAAGCAAATACCTCATAAGGATTTTCATTCTTACTGTATTCCTTGCTTAGGCCCTGACCACGACGTAGCTAGTTGTCGGTTTTGTGCTAGATTCAATCAACGTACGATTAAACAAAGGTACGATTTTGCATTTCATTACTTCGGTAGGCACTTTAATTACAAAATGTCGTCGGATTCGGTTCCGGCTACCGGAGTTCACAAACGACGCAAGGATAAGGACAGGCCTCCGAGGTCCAAATCGGATGATATTGTACAAGCAGAGCCAGCTTCAGGTTCGGCCGTCGTCAGTGAGGCGCTTTTGCAGCCCCTGTCATCGGCCATTTCGGAACCGATGGCCAAAACGGACTCCCACGAGGAGCCAACTAAGCCTTTGAATATTTCTGTTGCAGGACCTTCGGACAATGCTCCTTCAGATGGGTCCGGAGCCGCTGTGCAGGTACCGGCTTCTGAAGGGGTTTTCAGGCCTACTCAGCTTCTAATAAAGGCAAAGACAAAGGCAAAGACTCCTTCCAAATCAAAGACTACAGCTCAGGCCTCTTCTGATCCGGCACCCAAGTCTCAGAAACAGTTGCTTAAGATGGCGGATGACTTACTTACTATGATTAGGGGTTCACATCCCCCTCCAGATAAAAGGCCAAGGCAGGAAGTGTATTATGACTCCTCTGATCAGGCTTCTGTTTCTTCAGTTTCTTCTTCTGACCAGGAATATTCTTTCTCTCCTTATGAGGATTCTGATGCTGAGGAATCCATTCCTTCAGCTTCTCCCCCTGAGGATTTCTCTTTTGGGGAAACTTTACATGAAATGAGGTAACATTTTCACTGGGAAGGACAGGAGTACTCAGAATCTAAGAAAAGACTTAGGGATTTTCTTCTTCTTCCCCAACATAGACCCCTGGCTATCCCTCCTATTTTGGATATTGTGGATGATGCTTTTTCGGAGGCTAACTTAACTCCGGACTCTTTTCCTCCAGCTCCTGCTAAGCCAGACAGATATTATAGGGTTCCTGATTCCCACCAGTTTTTGTACAAGAATCCTACTGCTGATCCTGAAACCATTTCTCAAGGTCCTAAGGGGGTTAAGGCCGCTACTGCTAAAAATCCCAGTCCCACTGAGAAGGACTCCAGATCTTTAGAAAGGTGGGGCAAAAAAGTATACACTTCTGCTACTTTATCTATTAGGGCTTTAAACTGTCAATTTCATATGCTGAAATACCAGCAATTTCTTCTGTCTGTTTTGAAACAAAAGCTTACTTCCATTTCTGCTTGTGCAGATGATAAGGAATTACATGACTTAATGCATGCCACTGAACAAGTTGGGAAACATGGTTTACACTGTGGATTTGATGCCTTGGAGGCTTCTTGTAGGGCTGCTGCCTCTGGTACAGTCATTAGAAGGCAAGCTTGGTTAAAGGAACAAAACTTGCCAGATCAAGTAAAAGCTAAGTTATTGGATGCGCCTGTCGAGCATAATGTTTTGTTTGGACCTAAGGCTGAAGAGGTGATAAAGAAGATGGAGGACAAGGCAAAATCCATGCAAACGGTTAAAGATTTCTTACAAGTTCAGCCAGCAAGATTTAGTAGGAATTGGCCTACAAAAAATTGGTCCTTTCCCAATTCAGACAGGCCTCAGAGGGGGGTAGATACAGACGCTCCCGAGGAAGGCCTCAAACGCAAGCCTCTTATAGACCAAGACAGTGGACTGCTTCCACCCCTAGGGGAGGAGAGGACAGGTCGCAAGCTGATAGAAAACAGGCTCAATGACTCCCTCTGTTGGGCTGCAGGAACTTCTTGCCTGGAAGCCCCTCTCGAAGGAAAACTTTCTCTTTTTCACCTAAATTGGACTCCTATAACCCAAGACAAGTGGGTTCTGGATGTGGTTTCAAGAGGTTACAAATTCCATTTTCATACCCTACCAAGACCATGCGGATGGCCGGATCTTCCAAAACACCAATGGTTAGAGGCCTTAAACCAGGTGGAGGCTCTCTTGGCTATGAAAGCCATAGAACTGGTTCCACTTTCAGAGATGGGCCAAGGTTTTTACTCAAGGCTCTTTCTAGTCCCCAGAAAGCAAAAATCTTGGAGACCCATTCTGGATCTGTCAGTCTTGAACACTTTTCTCGAGATACCAAAATTCAAGATGCTTACTCTACAGCAGCTACTTCCAATGCTGACCAAAAATGCATGGATGGTAACTTTGGATTTAAAGGAGGCATATTTACACATTCCCATCAGGCAGGAATGCAGAAAATACCTCAGGTTCAGGGCCGGATCGAGGCACTATCAATTCTCTGCGCTGCCGTTTGGATTGTCTACTACGCCCAGGGTCTTCACCAAATGCCTGGCTCCAGTAGTAGCTTATTGCAGACTCAAGGGAATTCAAATTTACCCTTATCTGGACGATTGTCTAATTCAGGCAGACAGCAAGGATGTCTTACTCCAGCATCTAGAATTTGTTCATAACCTTCTCAAGTTCCTGGGATTCTCTGTAAACATAAAAAAGTCAAATTTGACACCCTCACAACAGATAACTTTTCTGGGTGCTCTTCTAAACACCACAACCCAGATGGCATTTCTGACATCCAAAAAACAATTACAGCTGGCTTCAACTTTCAAAACCTTGGCAACTTTAGCTCAGCTTTCTGCAAGGAAATTCCTGCAGGCTTTGGGTTACATGGCCTCCTGCATCCTTCTCGTACCATATGCAAGACTACATATGAGGAAAATTCAGTGGTACATAAAAAGTGTATGGTCTCAGCATTGCCACAGTTTAGACATACAGATCACCGTCCTGCCTTGTCTCCAACAGGAATTCCTTTGGTGGTCCAAGGCATGCACTCTAAACATAGGAAAAGCCTTCAGTCTGCCTCCAGCCACTCAGATACTAACCACGGATGCTTCAGATTATGCATGGGGAGCCCATTTTCAGGGCAACTCTCTGCAGGGCCTTTGGACAAAGGATCAGAAACTCCTGCATATCAATTTAAAGGAAATGTTAGCCGTACAGAACGCTGTATTGGCTTTCAGGAATCTTCTACAACTAGGACAGCTACTAATACGGACAGACAACACCACAGTTATGTGGTACATAAACAAGCAAGGGGGATCTCATTCCTATCCCCTTTGCAGACTAGCCATGAATCTATGGAACACAGCTCTAGCTTACAAACTGGAACTTCAAGCTCAGTTTCTACCAGGGAAGCAAAACTTCCTGGCTGGCAGTCTGAGCAGAAACCTGTCGGATCCACACGAATGGATGCTGGACACCGAAATATTCAGGATGATTACAGCAGTCTGGGGATGTCCTCACATAGACCTCTTTGCATCCCATCTCAATCATCAACTACAGATTTTTTGCACCAGGACTTTCCACAAACTAGCTTGGAAAGTGGATGCACTATCATTCAGTTGGAGAAACCTCTCGGGGTATGCCTTCCCGCCTCTACCTCTTCTTCCACGGGTGTTATTAAAGATCAAACAGGACAAGCCCAAGATGATAATTTTGCTGGCCCCAAATTGCCCTCGACAATTTTGGTACCCAACTCTGGAAAAACCTTTGTCTGGAGCCTCCCTTGGGTATTACCTCAGACTTCGAACCTTCTGTCCCAGCACCAGGGTCAGGTTCTGCACTCCCATGTCAAAACTCTCAGCCTGGTGCCTGGTTAATCCAGGGTCCTTGATTCATTCTCTCCTAACCAAGCAGGTTATGGATGTCATTTTAGAAGCCAGACGTCCTAGCACTAGAAAATCTTATGCAGGAAAATGGAAAAGATTTTGCACCTGGATGCAGGCTCAGTATTCAGATCCTCTTCTTCCTAACATTACTCTGATTTTACTTTACCTGACAGACCTCTTACATAAGGGTCTCTCTTTCTCTTCCATAAAGATCCATGCTTCTGCTATTTCTGCTCATTATAATACAGACCCTCCTATCTTTTCCCATCAGCTCATGAGACAGTTTCTCAGAGGAGCTAAGAACTTAAGGCCCCCTAGATCTCCTCCCATTCCTGCTTGGGATCTCCACCATGTTTTGGAAAAACTCACCTTACCTCCTTTTGAGCCTGCTGCCACTTCTGACATCAAGTTTTTATCTTGGAAGACAGCCATTTTGTTAGCTCTGACCTCTGCCAGGAGAGTTTCAGAGTTGCAAGCTCTCATGGCTGTGGAACCTTATATTATTTTTCATCAAGACAGGGTGTCTTTAAGGACTAATCCTTCTTTCATGCCTAAGGTGGTTTCCAAAGTGGCTTTAAATCAAACTATTCACTTGCCAACTTTTTTCCCCAGTCCTCAAAATAAGGGGGAAAGGATATTGCATTCCTTGGATGTACACAGACAACTACGTTTTTACCTGGACAGAACCAAGGACATCAGGAAATCAGAGCAATTGTTTGTTTCTTATGCTTCAAGTTCCCAAGGTAAAGCTATTTCAAAACAGACCATTTCTAAATGGATTGCTCATGGAATCAGATTTTGTTATTCACATCATGGAAAGCAAATCCCAGGGAGTATAAGGACTCACTCTACCAGAGCTGCTGCCACTTCGGCTGCCTTCCTCAGAGGTGTTCCTACCAAAGACATTTTGGAAGCTGCAACTCGGAGTTCAGTGCATACTTTTCCAAGCACTATAATCTACCTCTTTACTCTAAGTCTAGGGCAGGCTTTGCTTCTGCTGTCTTGCAGGGCCTTTTAGCCGCCCCCTCTTCTTTATGACCACCTCCCTTTTTATTCTGCTTTGGGATTCAACCCTACAGTCATGACTGCAACAGTGAAACACGATGAACATAGTACAGTTGTGTACACCTACCATAAATGTAGATGTTCGAGTGTCTTCACGGTTGCAGTCTGGGTTTCCCTCCCTCCTGTCCCCTCTTATTTTTTCTTTTGTGTGGTTCCCTTTTTTCACCCTTCTTTTGAGTTGTATTTGCAAAGGGTATGGGATCTTACTCATTTTAGAGCACCTGACATCTGGGGCAAGAAAAACTGGAGAACATGGCGTCGGCTGTCAGCTTTATACTCCTGGCGCTCTGACGTCAGGGAGCATGGCTGAACAGCTGACGCCGGACCCAGACTTTGGGATTCTGGCCGACCGAGGACTGCCTGCCGGCAGGGGAGAACCCTACAGTCATGACTGCAACAGTGAAGACACTCGAACATCTACATTTATGGTAGGTGTACACAACTGTACTTTCTCTGCACTGCCCTTTGGCTTATCTACTGCGCCCAGGGTCTTTACAAAGTAATTGCGTTTTGCAGACAAAAAGGAATTCAAATATATCCCTACTTGGACGACTGCCTAATTCAAGCAGAGAACAAAGACATTCTTCTAAAGCATCTGGCGTTTGTAAAAAGATTACTAATTGGCCTAAGGTACACAGTAAACGAAAAGAAATCAAAACTAGTGCCCTCTCAAGAGATAATATTCCTGGGTGCAAGCTTAAATACAACTGCCCAGATGGCTTATCTCACGCCAGACAAACAAAAGCAACTGACTACTTACTTCAAGAAATTGGCAACAAAAACCCACTTATCTGCAAGGAAAATCCTGCAGGCCTTGGGTTTCATGGCATCCTGCATTCTACTAATTCCATATGCCAGACTGAGGAAACTACAATGGTATCTAAAAAGTGTTTGGACTCAGCATTGCCACAGCCTGGAGACAGTAATTGCACTCATTCCCTGCCTGCAACAGGAGTTTCGATGGTGGGCAGAAGCCTGTCACCACAACAAGGGTCTGCCATTCAGTTTACCCACAGCCAAACAGACACTGACAACGGATGCATCAGATTATGCCTGGGGGGCCCATATGGCAGGAAAATGTATTCAGGGCACATGGCCTGCAAACCAGATGCATCTTCACATCAATCAAAAAGAGATGCTAGCTGTTCAAAATGCCCTGACAGCTTTCAAGGACCTGCTTCACCCAGGACAGTAAATGATAAAGACAGACAACACTACGGTCATGTGGTACATAAACAAGCAGTGAGGTACACATTCCTACCCCCTCTGCAGGCAAGCAATGACCTTATGGGACACAGCATTGGCTTTTCAAGTTCACCTGCAAGCACAATTCCTGCCAGGAAAAAACAAATAATGTGGAAGACGAACTAAGCAGAAATCTCATGGATCCCCACGAATGGAAACTGGATCCACAAGTCTTCAGCATGATTATAAGGAAATGGGGATGCCCAGACATAGATCTATTTGCCTCCCCTCACAACTGCCAGTTGCAGAGATTTTGCACAAGGATTTACCACAAGTAAGCATGGAAAGTGGACGCCCTATCCTTCAGCTGGAAAAATCTAACAGTATATGCTTTTCCCCCACTGCCTCTCCTTCCCAGGGTACTTCTAAAGGTCAGACAAGAGAAGCCAAAAATGATACTGATTGCACCAGATTAGCCACGCCAGCACTGGTACCCAATCCTAAAGAGCTTGTCTCAAGGTTCAGCATGGATATTGCCTCAAACTTCTCACTTGCTGACCCAACAAAACAATCAGATCCTGCACAGCCAACTCAGGACCTTAAATAAGGCAGCATGGCGAATAATGTAGCCATTCAGAACACTCCTCTTTCAAAAGCTGTTATGGATGTTATCTTGGAGGCCAGGAGACCCAGTACCAGAAAATCTTATGCAGAAAAATGGAAGAGATTCTGTGCTTGGAACCAGGAACAAGGCATTGACACGTGTGTACCAAATATCCCTCAGATTTTACAATACCTAACTGAGATGCTGAACAAAGGCCTTTCTTTCTCATCAGTTAAGATTCATGCCTCTGCCATTTCAGCCCACTACAATACGAAACCACCTATCTTTTCTCATCCTTTAATAAGGCAGTACCTCAGAGGGGCCAAAAACTTTAGGCCTTCAAGGAGAGCACCAATTCCTGCCTGGGACCTCAGTTATGTTTTGGAAAAACTCACACTGCCTCCTTTTGAGCCAGCATCAACAGCAGATATAAAATTCTTGTCCTGGAAAACAGCTCTGCTCCTAGCAATAACCTCTGCAAGGCGAGACTCGGAGTTACAAGCACTAATGGCTGTGGAACCTTTCACCATTTTTCATCAAGACAGGGTTTCTCTGAGGACAAACCCTACATTTATGCCTAAGGTGGTGTCCAGTGTGGCCCTCAGCCAAACCATTCACTTGCCTACCTTTTGTCCAAATCCACAGAACAAGGGTGAAAAAATTCTGCATTATTTTGACATACACAGGCAGTTACACTTCTACTTGGACAGAACTAAAGCTTTCAGAAAGACTGAGCAACTGTTAGTGTCATATGCTGCAGGATCACAAGGAAAGGCTATCTCAAAACAGACTATTTCTAAATGGATAGGCCATTGCATCCGCTTCTGCTATTTTCAACATGGCAAATCAGTGCCTAAGGGCATTAGGCAGCCTTCCTAAGAGGAGTACCAACCAAAGATATCTTAGAGGCTGCAGCTTGGAGTTCAGTGCACACCTTCACAAAGCGCTACCACTTACCTCTTTTCTCTAAGTCCAGAGCAGGCTTTGCCACTGCAGTTCTGCAGGGCCTCATAGCCTCTCCTAATCCTATTTAGCCCAACCACCCATCTTCAGCTTTGGGATTCAATCCAAGAGTAATGACTGCAACAGTGAAACACGATGAACATAGTACAGTTGTGTACCTACCATAAATGTAGATGTTCGTGTGTATTCACTGTTGCAGTCCAGGTTACCCACCCTGTATCCCCATTTTCGTTGCTGGGACTTATCAGCACTTCTGTATCCTATACAACCTATTTGGTGTATTTGTTTGTAGATGAAGAAAATGTTATTTTTGTGCATGCATTTTTATTGGCATATTTTTCAGCCTACCAATTTGGGGGACACCTGACATCTGGGGTAAGAAAACTGAAGAAAATGGCATCGGCTGCATCTTTTATACCCCTGGCGCACTGACGTCAGGGAAGAGGCGACAGCAACCGACGCCGGACCTAGACTTTGGAATTCTGGCTGACTGAGGGTAGCCTGCCAACAGGATAACCCAAGAGTAATGACTGCAACAGTGAATACACTCGAACATCTACATTTCTGGTAGGTACACAACTGTACTTTACTAGACTATCGGCCCAAGGGCCTACGCAAGCCTAGCCAACAAGGTTCACCACTCAAGAAAGTTATTTTCCTGTGCCACTGTCGAGCAGAGACACAGAAGTGATCCCCGGGGTGTATTTCCTGTTTCCCATCCACTCATCAAGATTTTTCTTGAAGAGTGCTAATGAAGAACTTTGCTTGACATAGATGGGTAGCCTGTTCCAGAGTGTGGGAAGTCTTTGGGACTGGAGTCTATCCCTCCAGCATGTCCTGTTTATTGTGGTGACAAGGTTTAGGTCACTAGAGCGTGTAGCTCGGAGGGCTTGGGATTTCTTTAGGTGTAGCATGCCCAACAGCTCTGGGTTTGACATAGCTTTACATGTTAGGAAGAGATCACCTCGGAGTTGGCGATATGCTACCGAGCAAAGCTGGAGTTTTTTGAGGCGGTCAGTGTAAGGCATTTGTTTGAGGCCAGTAATCCTCTTTGTGAGGTACTTCTGTGGCCTTTCCAGCTGCTGCAGATGTCTTGTGAGGTACATTCCAAAAGGGGTGTTGTACTCTATAATGGGTCTAATGAGTGTCGAGTAGAGGGGAACAATGACCTCTTTTTTTCCTGGATGAGAACACTTTTATGATGAGGTGTGCCACGTAGAAGGACTTCCTGACTACTGTGGCAATGTGACTATCAAAGGAGAGACTACTGTCCACCTGGGTCCCAAGGTCTCTTATCACGTATTCAGTGTTAAGTAGATTGCTGCCTATGTGGTAGTTCATGGGTACAGAGTTTTTACCAAAGGGGATGACGCTGCACTTTTTGGCATTGAGCTTGAGGCCATGGCTCTGACACCAGGCATCTGTCTCAGCGAGGCCCTTCTGTAGGATGTCCACATCATTTGGGGACATGACTATGGCTCCTAGTTTGCAGTTATTGCAGTTATCTGTGAACTTCGTTAGCCAGAGGCCTTCTGTGTTAGCCTGTACTTCTGAGAGGTAGATACTAAACAGGAGCGGTCCCAGGATGGAACCCTGTGGTACTCCACTTGTCACTGCTTTGAGGTCAGATTTGGAGTCTGCAACTTTTACAGTGTGGGTTGTGTCAGTGAGCCAGTTGGCAACCCATCTTGTGACGTAGGGATTTATACCTAGTTTAGTGAATTTAGCTATAATTCCAGAATGGGTGATGGTGTTGAAAGCCTTGGCAAGGTCAATATAGGCTGTGTGAACCACCTTACCCTCATCTACGGTTTTGGTGACTGCCTCAAAGAAGTCGATCAGGTTCAGGAGGCATGATCTGCCTTTCACAAACCCGAACTGGGTGGGATCCAGAGTTTGGAGGTTACCAATGTCTTTGTTTATGAGCTCCGTGATTATACGTTCCATGGCCTTGCAGACCAGGCTCGTCAGGCTAATAGGTCGATAGTTCCCGGGATCAGTGGTGGCTCCCCCTTTGTGGAGTGGGATAACTGTTGCTGTGCGCCATTCAGTGGACACAAAGCCTGATGCGAGGCTATTATTGAACATGGTGCTTAAGTGGGGAGCCAGTTCGTTCTGAAGTACGTGTAAAATGCAGTCTGGGATGTTGTCTAGTCCCATGGATGCTGTGTTTTTGGCTTTAGAGAGTGTAGCTTTTACCTGTGTAGTTGTGATTACAGGGACTCTGCATTCTTCCTGTATAGATATTGGCCCCTTAGGGGGTGAGGGGGGAGTAAAGTTAGCACTGAACCTATCTGCCAGGATGCTGGCAGTATCAGTTGGTTCTGTAATTTTCGTGCCTTGGTTCTGTAACTCAGAACAGATCTGGGTGTTGCCAACGAGATTCTTGACATAGCTATAGAATGCTTTGTGGTTGTCCTTAAAATTAGTGGTGATTGTGTTTTTGTAGCTAGTTTTGGAGGATCTTATAAGGGATCTCAGCTTCTTACTGAGGCTGACCAGGGAACTCCTCCACTCATGGGATTTTACTCTCTTTTGCAACAGTTTCTTCCTTCTGTTGTACAGTTTGTTTATGGCATGGGGACCACCAGATTGGCTTCCTTTTTTTGGAGGATAGCGTCTTGGTTCTGTTTGGGATAGCACGATCCATGCACTCGTGTAAGTGATTATAGAGGGCATTTGTGTAGGATTCAGCAGTTGGAACTGGGAACAATTTCAATTGTTGTCTTCTCAGTTATGTCTAGTTCTGTGACATGAATGACCAAGTTTAGAAGCTCCTTCTGTAAACCAGCAGTTGAGACTGCTGTCTGTAGAAGCCGCAGCATTTCCATTGTCCCTCTGCTTCTCCTTCAAATATATAGTTACCTCTGGGGCAAACTGCAGACGCAAATATTCAGGAGCTTCAACCATGCATACAAATATTTCAGGCACGGGCATTAATGCCCTTCTAGCTTGCCAATATACCAAAACACTTGTTCCCATAATAAGTGTCCAGTTGTTCCTAAAAATATCTAAACTAGTACTTGCTTTAATGTAATTTGATAGTCTATTCCATGGATCAGCTACTGTGCCAGAGAACCAATTAGTACACTTCTCATTCCTACAGTGTCTTCTACATAGGTTGCCTGATGATTCTCTAGTACTTTTTGATACCCCAAACATTCCCAGAGGTACTTGTCTGTAAATGTCCTATATACCTGAATAAGGTCTCCTCTTAGATATCTATAAGCGACACTGTACAAGTTCAGATATTTTAGTCTTTCATAATAACTTAAATGTTCACATCCCTGGATGACTTTGGTATATTTCCGCTGTACTCATTCCAGTTTACTCGTTTTTTTTTTTTTTTTTTTTTTTTATATAGGGTTTCCATATTGTTATTCCATACTCAAGTTTTGGTCTAATGTAACTAACAAACATTGACTTTTTTTGGGATTTCCTCGACTTTATAAATTGTTTTATACAACTTACAGTCTTGTAACTATCATTAACCAATTGGTTGATATGATTAGAAAAACTCATAGCTGAATCTACCCATATACCCAGGTCCTTAAATGAGTCTACAATTTCAATCACTGTGTGCTGTATTAAATGTTCACCTTTCAATTTATCTCCCAAATCTCATATGCTTATTTTTTGATGTATTTATCAGCATATTATTCTCCTGTGCCCAAATGGTCATTGTAGTCAAGTTGTTTTGTAAACATGCCTCATCTGTAACACATATTAGTTTACCCAATTTCAAGTTGTCTGCATATAGGCTGTAGAACACCTCAGATGAAAAAGTTAGGTCTGAAAGATACAATCTAAACAAGTAAGGGGCTAGGACAGAGCCCTGTGGGGGGACACCCTGACTGTAAGCAAGAATTTCACCTGTATAGTTGCTGTATGATACTTGCCATGTCCTATTTGTAAGCCATGCAGCTCTCCATCTTATCAAGAGTACATCAATACCTAGTTGTACTAATTTATTGGTTAGTGTTTTGTGTATGGCCATGTCAAATGCTGAAGTTAAATCTATATAAATTACATCACAGCACAATTTTTCATTCATAGCTGTTATTATATTGATGTTCATCGTGTTACACTGCTGCATTCATCACACTTGGGTTATCCTGCCGTCAGGCGGTCCTGCAGTCAGCCAGAGTTCCAAAGTCTTGGTCCGGCGTCGGTTGCTGTTGCTTCTTCCCTGATGTCAGCGCGCCAGGGGTATATAAGGTGCATCCGACGCTATTTTCTTCAGTCTTTCTTGCCGGGCAGTGCCCGAAACAGAAGCAGTTCGCAAGTGCCGGTCGGACGACTCCTGAAATTTTCAAATCGAATTTCAGACCGAAGTCTTCAATAAAGCTAAGTACCCCGTTGAGGAACCTTTTCTTGCCTCAGACCGATGTCAGAAAAAGTTAATAATTGCATTTCTTGTGGGAACCAAATACCTCTTAAGGATTTTCATTCTTATTGTATTCCTTGCCTAGGCCCAGACCACGACGTCACAGGTTGTCGGTTTTGTGCTAGGTTTAACAAACAAACTCTTAAACGTCTGTTTGATTTCGCCCGACATTATTTTGGTAGAAAATTTAATTATGCCATGCCGTCGGAGCAACCGATGACCGGGATGCATAAAAAACACAAAGATAAGGACAGGCATCCGAGACCCAAACCAGACTCCGAGGCCTCTGCTAGGCCAGTCGCCGGGTCTCCGGTTTTCAGTGAGGCACCTACGCAGGCCCTGACGACCACTAATTTAGAACCCCAGGCTGCATCTGACTCCCAAGCGGAGATTGCTGGGCCTCCATAGCCTTTATCTTTAGGCCCTTCCGACTCCATGGCCGAAGGGGATTCTGGTGCAGTTGAAACGCCTTCAGTTGCTGAAGGTGTCTTCAGACCGACTACACTTACTATTAAATCCTATGCAAAGCTGAAAACTCCTTTAAAAGTAAGGAAGCCTGTACAGCAGTCTCCAGTACAAGGCCCCATGCCTAAGAAACAGATGCTTAAAATGGCTGAAGACTTAATTACCCTAATAAGGGGTTCCCATCCGCCTCCTGACAAAAGGCCTAGACAGGAGGAGGACTACGCTTCGTCTGACCAGATTTTCATTTCCTCAGATTCTTCTGAGGAACAGGAATACTCTTTTTCCCCTTATGAAGACTCTGATGCTGAAGAGTCTATTCCTTCAGCATCTCCCCCAGAAGACTACTCTTTTGGGGAAACTTTACATACCATGGGGAACATTTCCACTGGGAAGGCCAGGATTACTCTGATTCTAAGAAAAGGCTCCGAGAGTTCCTTTTACTACCCCAGCACAGACCCCTTGCTATTCCACCCGTGTTGGACATTGTGGATGATGTTTATTCAGAATCTAGCCTTAACCCAGATTCATTACCTCCTGCACCAGCCAAACCAGACAGATACTACAGAGTCCCTGACTCACACAAATTCCTATATAAAAGCCCTGTTGCTGACCCAGAAACCATTTCCCAGGGTCCCAAAGGGGTTAAGGCCTCTATTGCTAAAAATCCTGTACCCTCTGAAAGGGATTCTAGGGCACTAGACAGATGGGGAAAGAAAGTATATACCTCAGCTACTCTAGCTATAAGGGCCTTAAATTGCCAGTTTCACATGCTGAAATATCAACAATATTTGATGTCTTAATTAAAACAAAAAATGATCACACATACAGAGCAGCCTGATTACAAGGAAATGCAAGATTTGTTGCATGCAGCTGAACAAGTGGGAAAACATACTTTGCAATGTGGATTTGATTCATTGGAAGCTTCTTGTAGAGCAGCAGTAACAGGGTCTGTCATTCGTAGGCATGCTTGGTTAAAAGAACAAACTTTACCTGACCATGTTAAAGCAAAGTTATTGGATGCACCATTACAGCAGGATTTTTTATTTGGTGTAAAAGCAGAAGAGGTTTTAAAGAAAATGGAGGATAAGGCAAAATCTATGCAGACGGTCAAGGATTTTTTAAAGGTTCAACCCCCTCATTTCAGCAGAAATTGGCCAACCAAAAACTGGTCCTTTCCAACTTCTGACAGGCCACAGAGGGGCAAATATAGACGCCTAAGGGGCAGAGGTCAGCCCCAAGGCTCTTACAAGCCTCGATAATGGGGTGCCACAACCCAGAAAGGAGGAGAAGACAGGTCTCAAACTATCAGAAGACAAACAATGACTTACCCCTCAGACTGCCAAGCAAATCCCTCTTGGCAGCTCCCTTGGGAGGAAAACTTGCACTTTTTGCAGACAACTGGCACATCATCACAAAAGACAAATGGGTCCTAAATATTGTATCTCAAGGATACAGGATCCACTTTCACACTTTACAAAGGATAAAAGGAATGCCAAACTTGCCACCAAATCAATGGGCAGAGGCTCAAAGACAAATTACAGCACTCATGGACATGAGAGCCATTCAACAGGTTCCTACACAGGAGCAAGGACAAGGATTTTACTCAAGACTCTTTCTGGTTCCCCAAAAGGACAAAGCCTGGAGACCCATTCTGGACCTTTCAATTTTAAACACATACCTGGAAGTACCCAAATTCAAGATCCTAACACTACAGCAACTTCTTCCCATGCTGGGCAAGAAGGCTTGGCTAGTAACGTTGGACCTCAAGGAGGCACACCTGCATGTCCGTATCAGACAAAATTGCAGAAGATACCTCCGATTTATAGCAGGTTCAACTCATTACCAATTCTCTGCACTGCCCTTTGGCTTATCTACTGCGCCCAGGGTCTTCACAAAATGCCTGGCACCAGTAATTGCATACAGCAGACAAAGAGGAATTCAAATATATCCACTGCCTCTTCTGGCAAAGGTGCTGCTGAAAGCCAGATTAGAGAGGCCACAAATGATACTCATTGCTCCAGACTGGCCACGCCAACACTGGTATCCAATACTAAGGAACATGGCTCAAGGCCCACCATGGATTTTACCTCAAATTCCTCACCTGCTGACTCAGCAAAACAATCAGATTCTACACAACCAGCTCAAGACTTTAAATCTGGCTGCATGGCAGATTACATAAACAACCAGTCAACACTTCTCTCTAAAGCTGTTATGGATGTCATTCTGGAGGCCAGGAGGCCCAGACCTAGGAAAACCTACTCAGACAAATGGAAAAGATTCTGCGCCTAGAACCAGGCTAAAGGCCAAAATCCTCTTGTCCCAAATATTCCTCAGATTCTGCAATATTTAGCTGAGATGTTGCACAAAGGCCTTTCCTTTTCATCTATTAAGATCCACGCTTCAGCTATTTCAGCTCATTACAACACGGATCCTCCTATATTTTCACATCCATTACTAAGACAGTACCTCAGAGGGGCTAAGAACATAAGACCGCCCCGGAGAGCACCAACACCAACTTGGGATCTCAATTTTGTTTTGGAAAAACTTACACTACCGCCCTTTGAACCAGCTTTTACAGCTGATTTACAATTTCAATCATGGAAAACTGCCCTGCTGCTAGCAATAACTTCAGCACGAAGAGTCTCAGAGCTACAGGCCCTAATGGCAGTGGAGCCTTTCATCATTTTTCATCAAGACAGAGTTTCTTTACGAACTAACCCTTCCTTTATGCCAAAGGTGGTATCCAGTGTGGCTCTAAACCAAGCCATTCATTTGCCCACCTTTTATCCAAACCCACAGAATAAAGGGGAAAGGCTCCTACACTCTTTGGACATTCACAGGCAATTACGTTTCTACTTGGATAAAACTAAGGTTTTCAGAAAATCTGACCAGCTCTTTGTATCCTATGCTGCAGGATCACATGGAAAGGCTATCTCAAAACAGACCATTTCAAAATGGATAGGACATTGTATTCGTTTCTGCTACACACACCATGGGAAACCTGTACCTGGTAACATTAGGCCCCATTCCAACAGGGCTAGAGCAACATCAGCAGCCTTCCTCAGAGGGGTACCAACCAAGGATATTTTGGAGGCTGCAACTTGGAGTTCAGTGCACACCTTCACCAAGCACTACCACTTACCTCTATACTCAAAAACCAGAGCTGGCTTTGCCACTGCAGTTCTGCAGGGCCTACTAGCTTCTCCAAACCCTGTATAGTACCAACCGCCCAGCCTTAGCTTTGGGATTCAACCCAAGTGTGATGACTGCAGCAGTGTAACACGATGAACATAGTACAGTTTTGTACCTACCATAAATGTAGAAGTTCGAGTGTTTACACTGCTGCAGTCCAGGTTACCCTCCCTCCATCCCCTCTGTCCTAGCTGGACTTACCTATACCTTTCTATCCTGTACAACCTTTGTGGTGTATTTGCTTGTAACTGAAGGTATTGTTTTTATTTCTATATATGTTTATTAGCAATATGTATTGCCTACCTACTTGGGGGCACCTGACATCTGGGGCAAGAAAAACTGAAGAAAATGGCATTGGATGCACCTTATATACCCCTGGCGCACTGACGTCAGGGAAGAAGCGACAGCAACCGACGCCGGACCAAGACTTTGGAACTCTGGCCGACTGCGGGACCGCCTGATGGCAGGATAACCCAAGTGTGATGACTGCAGCAGTGTGAACACTCGAACATCTACATTTATGGTAGGTACAAAACTGTACTTTATAGAACATCATGTTACGGGTGATAGTAGATCTGTTTTCAACATATTCTTGCTGATGTATGGTTTCAAGTCCCAACCTATCCAGTTCTGACAATAACTTATACAATATTACCTTCTCCATTATTTTTCCACAATATGAAAGTAGACTTAAGGGACTGTATGATTGTGGGTTTGACCTACACCTCTTTTCCTTAAAGACAGGTTTAATAAGCGCATGTCTCCAATCTTGACAAATCTCCCTATTATTTATATGACCTAGTGAATAACAGATGTAATGGTACTGTAAGTTCTTGCTGAAATGTCCTCATGTCATTGTTACTAATTCTGTCTCCTCCCTGCACTTTGTTTGGATGCAGCTTGCTCAGTTCTTTTTCAATATAATCTGATTCAAGTATCTGGGGTTACCTGGATGTCACTAGGACAACTTATCAACCCTTTTGAAGAGCCAAACTGTTTTGCATAAGATTTTGTAAATATATCTATAATCTGTTGTGTCTGAGAATAAATTTTAGAATCTGCACAGTTTATCAGTTTGTGTGTCTCGACTCCTTCCACATCTTATGTGTCTATAAAACCGTTTCCTATTATGCTCAATATCTTTATATAAATTTTCTTCAAATTATTCTTGATCTTGTCTCACACTGTGCTTAATCTGTTTGTCCAACGTTGTTTATTTCAGTTTTCAAAGTTGTATTTCGACCTGTCTTCCATTACTTATATTTTTTGTCTCCCCCCTCAGTCAGATATCTTGCTCTTATAGAAATATATCCCCAGATGTTGGATGCTTAGATCCTGATGTTAAACATTTTTTTTTGATTTTTTGCACTCAGTTTCTTTTTCAAAACTTTCCATATTCCATCTGCAGTTTTTACACTGAACATCTCACTCCAGAACATCTCACGCCAGATAGTTTTGCATATGCTTCCATATAATCTGTGACTAACCTTCTGTGCATTGGTTAAGATTTCAGTTTGGCAGAATTATCTAGTAACAAATTAACCTTTATAACCCCATGATCACTGCACATCAATGGTGGTAAAACTTGACTTGAAGTTACAGTAATTTCTTTGGGAACACAAACAATGCCTAGTATGATGTTCATCGTGTTTCACTGTTGTAGTCATTACACTTGGGTTATCCTGCTGGCAGGCTACCCGCAGTCGGCCTGAATTCCAAAGTCCTGGTCCAGCGTCGGTTGCTGTTGCCTCTTCCCTGACGTCAGTGCGCCAGGGGTATAAAAGCAGCCAAAGCCATTTTCTTCAGTCTTTCTTACTGCGCGGTGCCCGAAGCAAAAGCAGTTCGCAAGTACCGGTTGGCAGACTCCTGAGATTTTTAAAACTGAATTTCAGTTCCGAAGTCTTCATTAAAGCTAAATACCCCGTTGGGGAAACTTTTTTCTTGCTCCAGGTCGATGTCAGAAAAAGTTAACAATTGTATTTCTTGTGGGAAGCAAATACCTCATAAGGATTTTAATTCTTACTGTATTCCTTGCCTAGGCCCTAACCACGACGTTGCTAGCTGTCGGTTTTGTGCTAGATTTAACCAACGCACTATTAAGCGTCGGTACGATTTTGCCTTTCATTACTTTGGCCGAAGATTTAATTATATAATGCCGTCGGAACAGCCGACGACCGACGGTTATAAAAAGCGCAAGGAAAAGGACAGGCATCCGAGGTCCAAAACCAAAGTCGCCGGTTCTCAGTGAGGTGCTTTCGCAGCCCCTGATGCCCGCTACCTCAGAGCCACAGGCCGCTTCCGACTCCCACGTGGAGCCACCTAGGCCTCTGGATACTCAAGGTATTGGACACTCAGAAACTATTCCCTCAGATGGGTCTGGAGCCGCTGAGCAGGCATCGGCTTCTGAGGGTGTTTTCAGACCTACACAGTTATATCTCAAGCCAACTTCAGCTTCAAAGGCAAAGACTAAAACAGCTCTAAAGACAAAGAAAGAAGTACAGCATTCTCCTGTACAGACTTCCATGCCTAAGAAACAGATGCTTAAAATGGCCGAAGACCTAATTACTTTGATCAGGGGTTCCCATCCCCCTCCTGATAAGAGGCCTAGGCAAGACACAGAATATGACTCTTCTGATCAGGTTTCCATTACCTCTGACTCCTCTTCTGAACAGGGATACTCTCTTCCTCCCTATGAGGATTCTGATGCTGAAGAATCTATTCCTTCAGCCTCTCCTCCTGAGGATTATTCTTTTGGGGAAACCCTGCATACCATGAGGGAGCATTTTCACTGGGAGAGCCAAGATTACTCAGAATCTAAGAAAAGGCTCAGAGACTTTCTTTTACTACCTCAGCACAGACCTCTTGCTATTCCACCTGTTCTAGACATTGTAGATTATGTATTTTCAGAGTCCAGCTTGTCTCCTGACTCTTTACCTCCTGCACCTGTTAAGCCAAACAGATGCTACAGGGTTCCAGACTCTCATAAATGTCTATATAAAAACCCTGCTGCTGACCCAGAAACTATTTCTCAGGGTCACAAAGGGGTCAAGGCATCCACTGCAAAAAAAAAACCCTGTCCCCTCTGATAGGGATTCTAGGGCACTGGACAGATGGGGGAAAAAAGTTTACACTTCTGCTACCTTGGCTGTAAGGGCTTTAGATTGTCAGTTTCATATGCTTAAATATCAGCAATACTTAATGTCACTGCTAAAACCGAAAATGTTGACATATTCTGAATGTTCTGATAACAAGGAAATTTAGGATTTATTGCATGCAGCTGAACAAGTGGGAAAGCATACTTTGCAATGTGGTTTTGATTCACTGGAGGCCTTTTGCAGGGCCGCTGTTACGGGTTCTGTCATTAGAAGGCATGCTTGGTTAAAGGAACAGAATCTGCCTGATCATGTTAAAGCAAAATTCTTGGATGCTCCATTGCAGCATGATACTTTGTTTAGTGTTAAGGCAGAAGAGGTTTTGAAGAAAATGGAGGATAAAGCGAAATCTATGCAGACAGTTGAGGATTTCCTACAGGTACAGCCACCCAGATTTAGCAGGAACTGGCCTTCTAAGAATTGGTCCTTTCCAGTGTCAGACAGGCCACAGAGAGGCAGATACAGATGCGCTAGAGGCAGATCCCAGCCCCAAGGCTCATACAGGCCTAAACAATGGGGTGCTTCTACCTCCAAAAGCGTAGAAGACAAATCACAGCCATACAGGAAACAGTCCCAATGACTTCCCTCTGCCAAAGCCAAGCACTTATCTTTTGGCAGTACCCTTAGAAAACTAGCACTTTTTTCACAAAATTGGCACATTATCACACAGGACAAATGGGTCTTGAATATAGTGTCTCGGGGCTACAGGTTCCACTTTCACACCCTTCCAAAGACAAAAGGTATGCCAGACCTGCCACACAATCCATGGGCAGAGGCACAAAAGCAAGTTTCATCTCTCATGGACATGAGGGCTATTCAGCGAGTACCACAGCAAGAGCAGGGACAAGGATTTTACTCAAGACTTTTCTTGGTACCTGGAAAGGACAAAGCCTGGAGACCAGTAGTGGACCTGTCTATTCTAAACACTTTTCTGGACGTTCCAAAATTCAAAATGTTCACTCTGCAGCAGCGTCTGCCCATGCTGTCAAGAAGGCTTGGCTTGTAACTTTGGACCTCAAAGAGGCATACCTGCATGCCCCAGTCAGACAATCTGGCAGAAGGTACCTCAGATTCATAGCTGGCTCAATGCACTACCAATTCTCTGCACTGCTCTTTGGCTTATCTACTGCACCCAGAGTCTTCACAAAATGCCTGGCACCAGTAATTGCATTTTGCAGACAGAGGAATACAAATATATCCTTACTTGGATGATTGCCTTATTCAAACAGAGAACAAGGACATTCTACTGAAGCATCTGGCGTTTGTAAAAGATTACTAATTTGCCTAGGGTACACAGTGAACAAAAAGAAATCAAAACTGGTACCCTCTCAAGAGATAATATTCCTTGGTGCAAGCTTAAATACAACTGCCCAGATGGCTTATCTCACCCCAGACAAACAAAGGCAACTGACTTTTTACTTCGAAATGATGGCAACAAAGACCCAGTTATCTGCAAGAAAAATTCTGCAGGCTTTGGGCTTCATGGCATCCTGCATTCTACTAATTCCATATGCAAGACTGCATATGAGGAAACTACAATGGTATCTAAAAAGTGTTTGGACTCAACATTGTCACAGCCTGGAAACATTAATTACCCTCATTCCCTGCCTGCAACAGGAGTTTCGATGGTGGGCACAGGCCTGTCACCACAACAAGGGACAGCCATTCACTTTACCCACTGCCAGGCAGACACTAACAACAGATGCATCAGATTATGCCTAGGGGGGGCCCACATGGCAGGAAAATGTATTCAGGGTACATGGCCCGCAAGCCATGTGCATCTTCAGATCAATCAAAAAGAAATGCTAGCTGTACAGAATGCCCTGACAGCCTTCAAGGATCTACTTCATCCAGGACAACTGCTGATAAAGACAGACAATACTACAGTCATGTGGTACATAAACAAGCAAGGAGGCACACATTCCTACCCCCTCTGCAGACAAGCCATGACTTTGTGGAACACAGCATTGACTTATCAAGTACACCTGCAAGCACAATTCCTGCCAGGAAAGACAAATACTCTGGCAGACAAACTAAGCAGAAACCTCATGGATCCTCATGAGTGGAAACTAGATCCACAAATCTTAAGCATGATAACAAGGAAATGGGGATGCCCAGACATAGATCTATTTGCCTCCCCATACAACTGCCAACTACCGAGATTCTGCACAAGGACTTATCACAAACAAGCATGGAAAGTGGACGCCCTATCATTCAGCTGGAAAACCCTTACAGTATATGCCTTTCCTCCACTGCCTCTCCTCCCCAAGGTAATCCTAAAGGTCAGACAAGAGAAGCCAAAAATGATACTGATTGCCCCAGACTGGCCACGCCAGCACTGGTACCCAGTCCTAAAGAGCTTGTCTCAAGGTCCAGCCTGGACATTACCTCAGATTCCTCATTTGCTGACCCAACAAAACAATCGGATCCTGCACAGCCAACTCAGAACCCTAAATCTGGCTGCATGACTGATAATGTAACCATTCAGAACACACCTCTCTCTAAAGAAGTTATGGATGTTATTTTGGAGGCCAGGAGGCCCAGCACCAGAAAATCTTATGTAGAAAAATGGAAGAGATTCTGTGCTTGGAACCAGGCACAAGGAATGGACACGCTTGTACCAAATATTCCACAGATTTTACAATACCTAACTGAGATGCTGGACAAGGGCCTATCCTTCTCATCAATTAAGATCCATGCCTCTGCCATTTCAGCTCATTACAGTACGGACCCACCTATTTTTTTCACATCCACTGCTAAGGCAGTACCTCAGAGGGGCCAAAAATATAAGTCCTCCAAGGAGAGCTCCAACGCCTGCATGGGACCTCAATTTTGTCTTGGAAAAGCTCACACTGCCTCCTTTTGAGCCAGCCAATACAGCTGAGATAAAATACTTATCATGGAAAACAGCTCTGCTCCTAGCAATAACCTCAGCAAGAAGAGTCTCAGAGTTACAGGCACTAATGGCTGTGGCACCTTTTATTATTTTCCATCCGGACAGGGTTTCTCTAAGGACAAACCCAACATTTATGCCTTAGGTAGTGTCCAGTGTGGCTCTTAACCAAACCATTCATTTGCCTACCTTTTTATCCAAACCCGCAGAATAAGGGGGAGAGACTTCTGCATTCTTTGGACATACAGACAGCTACGCTTCTACTTGGACAAAACTAAAGCTTTCAGAAAGACTGAGCAACTCTTAGTGGCACATGCTGCAGGATCGCAAGGAAAAGCTATTTCAAAGCAGACTGTTTCAAAATGGATAGGCCACTGCATTCGTTTCTGCTATTCACAACATGGCAAATCAGTGCCTAAGGGCATTAGGCCACATTCAACCAGAGCAGCAGCCACTTCAGCAGCCTTCCTCAGAGGAGTACCAACCAAGGACATTTTTCTAGGCTGCAACTTGGACTTCAGTGCACACTTTTACAAAGCACTACCACTTACCTCTTTACTCTAAATCCAGAGCAGGCTTTGCCACTGCAGTTCTGCAGTTGTGCAGGGCCTCATAGCCACTCCTAATTCTATTTAGGCCCAGCCATCCAACCTCAGCTTTGGGATTCAACCCAAGAGTAATGACTGCAACAGTGAAACACGATGAACATAGTACAGTTGTGTACTACCATAAATGTAGATGTTCGAGTGTATTCACTGTTGCAGTCCAGCTTACCCTCCCACCATCCCCCTTTCGTTGCTGGGACTTATCTGTACTCCTCTATGCTATACAACCTATGTGGTATATTTGCTTGTAGATGAAAGTAATGTTTGTTAGTGCATGCATTTTTGTGAGCAGAATTTTTAGCCTACCCTTTTGGGGTCACCTGACATCTGGGGCAAGAAAAACTGAAGAAAATGTTGTCTGCTGCATCTTTTGTACCCCTGGCGCACTGACGTCAGGGAAAAGGCGACAGCAACTGACGCCGGACCAGGACTTTGGAATCAGGCCGACTGCGGGTAGCCTGCCAGCAGGATAACCCAAGTGTAATGACTGCAACAGTGAATACACTCAAACATCTACATTTATGGTAGGTACACAACTGTACTTTGTCACCTGATAATTTTTTTTACAATCTGAAGCAGTTGTTCCTGAGTATGTGCTGTGAAAAATTTCTTTACTAACATTGTCGAATCAGTATTATTACAGTCTGTTTTTGGTAAATTTAATTCCCCAGCTAATATTATTCTTCCCTCCTGTGTTTCATGCAAGAAATGTATGAATTTCTCTAGGTCATCTGCACTTGACTTTGGTGGTCTATACACTCCAACAGTTAATATATGTTCCAGGTTTGACATTTCTTCTTGCGCATGTGACCATGTTTTGAGGTTCAAGCATTGTTCCTGCCTCCAACCACTTTATGTGCTCATACAGGATCTGCACAAACTGCAGACCCCCTCTGATTGCCGGATTTTGAGCCACTTAACTGTAACTTTTTTTTTTGTCTTGATGGGAAAATGGCTGAGAGCACAGGAGAAGCATTCTACATATTATTAAGACTCCTTCCACATCATCTCCCCACGCACAATGTACTTCACTAGTATGTCTCCACATTAGTGTCAGAAGTTCTTCGTGTTTCACTGTTGCAGTCATTACATTTGGGTTATCTGCTTGCAGGTAGCCCTCAGTCGGCCTGATTATCAAAGTCTTGGGTCATGCGTTGGTTGCTGTCTCATCTTCCATGACATCAGTTAGTCAGGGGTATAAAACATGCAGCCGATGCCATTACATCAGTCTTTCTTGCAGTGCAGTGCCCGAAGCAGAAGCAGTTTGCAAGTGCCGCTCGGCCGACTCCTGAAATTTACGTTTTCGGGTTTCAATACCGAAGTCTTCAAAAAAGCTAAGTACCCCGTTGGAGATCCTTTTTCTTGCTCTAAACTGATGTCAGTAAAAGTTAACAATTCTATTACTTGTGGAAAGCAAATACCTCATAAAGATTTTCATTCGTACTGCATTCCTTGCTTAGGCCCAGACCACGGCATCCCTTGCTGTCGGTTTTGTGCCTTATTCAATCCCCAAAGTATTCGTCATCGGTTCATTTTCGCATCAAACTATTTCTGTATTTGGTTCAATTATCCAGAAATGACTTTGGTAAGCCATCCGACTACCGACATTCTGAAAAAAACGTAAAGACAGAGAACAGACTGCATAGGTCCAAAGCTGCCGACGGTGCTTCCGTTAAGCTAGTCGCCAGTTTGCCGGTACTCATTGAGGCGAATTCGCAGCCCCTGATACCCACTACTTCAGATTCACAGGGCTCTACTGAGACCCATTCGGAGTCCGGTATGCCGCGAGATGCTTCTTCGACTATGGAACCTGCGGATGTCTCTTCCTTGGATGGGTCCAGAGCCGCTCTGCAGGCACCGGCTTCTGAGGGTGTATTCAGGTCTACTGGCTTGCATATCAAACCAACGCCATCTTCTTCAAGGCCCAAAACTTGATCCACGCCTAGAAAACCAAAGCCCAGATCGCATGGTCAGGCCCATATGCCTAAAAAACAAATGAGAAGAATGGCTGAAGACCTTATTACTTTAATCAGGGGAAGCCAGCCTTCTCCAAGAGACCTAGAACTGATTTTCCTTCTGATTCTTCTGATTAGGATTCTGAAATTTCTGATGTTCTTCATGTTTCACTGTTGGCAGTCATTACATTTGGGGTAATCTGCTAGCAGGTTGCCCTCATTCGGCCTAATTAACAAAGTCTTGGGTCCTGCGTCGGTTGCTGTCTCCTCTTCCACGACATCAGGTCGTCAGGGGTATAAAACATGCAGCCGACACCATTTTATTTAGTCTTTCTTGCCGCGCGGTGCCCGAAGCAGAAGCAGTTCGCAAGTGCCGATCGGACGACTCCTGAAATTTGCGTATTCGAGTTTCAGAACCAAAGTCTTCAAACTAAAGCTAAGTACCCCATTGGGGAAACCTTTTCTTGCTCCTTACCGGTCAGTAAAAGTTAATAATTGCATTACTTGTGGGAGGCAAATACCTCATAAGGATTTTCATTTGTACTGTATTCCTTGCCTAGGCCCTGATCACAACATGCCTTGCTGTCGGTTTTGTGCAAGATTTAATCAACGCACTATTAAGCATCGGTATATTTTTGCTTCTAAATATTTTGGTTCAAGATTTAATTATCCTGAAATGTCGTCGGTTAGCAATCCGACTACCGGAGTTCATAAAAAACACACAGAAAAAGACAGACCGTCGAGGTACAAAACCGACAATGAAGCTTTTCCTAAGCCAGTCGCCAGTACTCATTGAGGCGCTTTCGCAGCCCCTGATACCCACTACTTTTGAGTCGTAAGCCTCTACCGAGACCCATTCGGAGTCCGGTATGCCGTGAGATTCTCAAGAGTATTGAACTCGCGGATGTCTCTCCCTTGGATGGGTCCGGAGCCGCTGAGCAGGCACCAGCTTCTGAGGGTGTTTTCAGGCCTCAACATTTTTATATTAAACCGACGCCAGCAACAAAAACAAAGTCAAAAACAACTTCTATGTCTAAAAAACTGACGCATGAGCCACGTGCTCAGGCCCCTATGCCTAAAAAACAGATGATCAAAATGGCTGAGGATTTAATTACCTTGATTAGGGGTTCCCAACCCCACCCCCTGCTAAGAGGCCTAGGCAAGGCACTGATTATGAACCTTCAGATCAGGTTTCCATTTCTTCTGATTCCTCTTTTGATCAGGAATTTTCTGTTCCACCCTATGAGGATTCTGATGCAGAGGAATCCATCCCATCTGTGCATCTCCTCCTGAGGATTACTCTTGGAGAGACTTTGCATACTTTAAGGGAACATTTTCACTGGGAGAGTCAGGACTTCTCTGAATCAAAAAAGAGGCTTAGGGATTTCCTTCTTCCTCTGCTTAGGCCTTTGGCAATACCTCCTCTATTAGACATTGTTGATGATGTGTTCTCGGAATCAAGCATGGCTCTTGATTCCCTGCCTCCGGCTCCTAGTAAGCCAGACAGATATTACAGGGTGCCTGACTCCCACAAATTTCTTTTCAAAAATCCTGCTGCAGATCTTGAGACTATTTCTCAGGGTCCCAAGGGTGTAAAGGCCTCTACAGCCAAAAATCCTACCCCTTCTGATAGAGATTCCAGGGTGCTGGATAGATGGGATAAGAAGGTTTATACGTCTGCAACCTTGGCAATCAGGGCTTTAAACTGCCAGTTTCATATGCTTAAATATCAACAGCATGTTATGGGCTTACTGAAACAGAAAATGATGTTGATTTCTGATTGTGTGGAAAATAGAGAGATGTTCATCGTGTTACCCTGCTGCAGTCATCACACTTGGGTTATCCTGCCGTCAGGCAGTCCCGCAGTCGGCCGGAATTCCAAAGTCTTGGTCCGGCATCGGTTGCTGTCGCCTCTTCCCTGACGTCAGTGCGCCAGAGGTATATATAATGCAACCAACGCCATTTTCTTCAGTCTTTCTTGCCGCGCGGTGCCCGAAGCAGAAGCAGTTCGCAAGTGCCGGTCGGCCAACTCCTGAGATTTTTGAATTCGAATTTCAGACCGAAGTCTTCTATAAAGCTAAGTACCCCGTTGGGGAAACTTTTCTTGCCTCAGACCGATGTCAGAAAATGTTAACAATTGTATTTCTTGTGGGAAGCAAATACCTCATAAGGATTTTCATTCTTATTGCGTACCTTGCCTAGGCCCAGACCACGACATCACTTCTTGTCGGTTTTGTGCTAGGTTTAATAAGCGTACTATTAAAAGACGCTTTGATTCCGCACGACACTACTTCGGTAGGAAATTTAACTACAACATGCCGTCAGAGCAACCGACTACCGGCGTGCACAAAAAACACAGGGATAAGGACAGGCAGCCCAGGCCTAAGCCAGATTCCGAGGCCTCTGCTGATCCGGTCTCCGGTCCTCAGTGAGGCTGCAACGCAGCCCCTGACTACCGCAGTTCTGGAACCCGAGACCGCTAAGAAAATTTTGACGGAATGTACCAGGCCGACGCAGCCTTTTACTTCAGGCCCTTCCGACGACTTTGCTTCAAAAGACGTCGGTGCTACAGAAATGCCATGAGTTTCTGAAGGCGTTTTCAGACCGACTACTGTCACCATTAAAACATTTTCCAAGTCGAAGACTCCTTCTAAATCTAAAAGGACTGCACTTCAGTCTCCTGTTCAAGGCCCTATGCCTAAGAAACAGATGCTCAATATGGCTGAAGATTTGATATCTTTAATCAGGGGTTCACAGCGCCCTCCTGACAAAAGGAAGATTTTGCTTCCTCTGAGCAAATGTCCATTTATCAGACTCCTCTGAGGACCAAGACTATTCCTTCTCTCCTTATGAAGATTCTGATGCTGAGGACTCTATTCCCTCAGCTTCTCCTCCTGAAGACTACTCCTTTGGGGAACATTTTCACTGGGAAGGTCAAGACTACTCTGATTCTAAGAAAAGACTCAGAGAGATGTCCTTCATGGATGCATCTGCAGTCATAACAACTGGGTTGTCCTGTCGTCAGGCAGCCCTTCGGTCGGCCGGATTCCAAAGTCCAGGTCCGGCTTCGGCTGATGTCGCACTTCACCCGACGTCATCTCTGCTGGTCTTCGGGTATAAAGGCATCAGCCGACGCCATTTTCCTCAGTCTTTCTTGCCGCGTGGCGCCCGAAGCAGAAGCTGTTCGCAAGTGCCGGTCGGTCAGATCCAGAGATTACTACTACCGAATACTACTTCGAAGACTTCTAAAAGCTAAGTACCCCGTTGGGGACTCTTTCTTGCCTCAGCCGATGTCAGAAAAAGTCAATAACTGTTTAACTTGTGGGAAACAAATACCTCATAAAGATTTCCACTCTTACTGTTTGCCTTGTTTAGGCCCAGACCACGGCGTAGCAGCCTGTTCGCCTGTGCTTCATTCAACCGACGAACGCTTAGGCGCCGGTCGGAGTTTGCTTAACAGTTTTTCGGCTCAGATTTTGCGTACATTATGCCGCCGGATCCTCCGACTACCCAAATTGTTAAAAACGCAAAGAAAAGACCGACACTCGCGGTCCGCGGTTTCGGCGAAACCATGGTTAAGCAAATCATGAGTGTCTCGGTTTCGCCGAAACCGAGAAAACTGATCAAAGTACAGCCGAATCAATGACTACTACTGAGGTTCCTGCTACTTTACTTGAATCGGCCTCAGAAATTTTACCTACAACAGTGGTTACTAGTGACTTATCAGACACCATCCCTTTGGATGTCTCTACCCCAGCACGTGGTGCTGCTAGGCCTCCTGCAGCCATGTCTATTAAGGCCTTTGCCAGGGCTAAAGCAGCCAAATCTACTAAATCAGTGCCTGTTAAACCCCCTCAACCAGGCCCACTTCTAGTTCACAAATGCTTACTCTGGCAGAAGATTTAATATCCTTAATTAGGGGATCTCAATCTCACCCAGACAGGGCCTCTCAGCCCCCAGAAAAGAGACCTAGAGCAGAGCTCCCCGAGCCTGTGTCCTCTGATGATTCTGCGGATGACTCAGATATTACAGACCAGCCAGAGGCTCCTTTCTCCAATTATGAAGACTCAGATGCTGAAGAATCCATTCCAGCTGCTTCTCCACCACAAGAATTCTCCTTTGGGGAAACCTTACATGCCATGCGAGAACAATTCCAATGGCAGGAACAGGATTTCTCAGATTCCAGAAAAAGACTTAGGACTTTTCTGCACCTACCACAACACAGGCCCTTAGCTATACCTCCTGTCCTCTGTCGTGGACGATGCATTTAATGATGTCTGCACTGCACCAGATTCCTTACCTCCAGCCCCTGCCAAACCAGATAGATTTTACAGGGTGTCAGACACTCATCATCACCTATACAAGGCCCCACTTGCAGACCCCGAAACTATATCCCAGGGGCCTAAGGCAGTAGCCTCGACCACAGCAAAAAACCCTATTCCTTCTGAAAGGGAAGCCAGGTCTTTAGACAGATGGGGCAAAAAAGTTTACACCTCAGCTACTCTCTCAGCTAGAGCTTTAAACTGTCAGTTTCACATGATACAATACCAAGAGTTTATGCTTGATCAGTTAACTAAAAAGCTATCCTCTGATGACTCTATAGATAAGAAATATGTATTAGAAATGGTAAATAACATACAACAGGTTAGTAACCATTCCTTAAAATGTGGCTATGATGCACTGGAGGCTTCATTTAGATCAGCCATGACTGGCACAGTGATAAGAAGACATGCATGGCTCAAGGAACAGGTCTTACCGGATCATGTTAAAGCTAAGTTATTAGATGCTCCTATGGATAAGGCCAGTTTGTTTGGTACACCTGCCCAGCAGGTAATGAAGAAAATGGAAGAAAAGGCAAAATCTGTACAAACGGTTAAAGATTTCTTGCAGGTTCAGCCCCCAAGGTTTAGCAGGAACTGGCCTGCCAAAAATTGGTCCTTTCCTGACTCCACAAGATCCCAAAGGGGCAGGAATAGACGTTCCAGAGGCAGAAATCAATCTAGAGGGGGTGCCTACAGAGGACGACAGTGGCAAGGTAATAACAGAGGCACAGACACAGCCACTACCACTACAACAGCACAATCACAGTGACTTGATTCTAACTCCGCCTACCAGGGAACAAATAGCACCATTAGGCGGAAAATTAACCTTATTTTCGAAGAACTGGCACTATATCACAAAAGACAAGTGGATTTTGCAAACCATAGACCAAGGTTACCGGTTCCACTTCCACACTTTACCAGTCAAAAGAGGAATGCCAAACCTGCCTCCAAATCAAAAAACAGAAGCTCTACAGCAGATAATGCAATTAACAAAGATGAGAGCTGTGGAAAGAGTACCAATAACAGAACAAGGCAAAGGATTCTACTCCAGACTATTCCTAGTTCCAAGAAAGGAAAAAAGTTGGAGACCTATTTTAGACCTGTCCACCTTAAACACATACATCATTGTCCAAAAATTCAAAATGCTGACCCTACAGCAACTTCTTCCCATGCTGGGCAAGGAGTGTTGGCTGGTAACTCTAGATCTCAAGGAGGCATACCTGCACGTCCCCATTCGACCAATTTGCAGAAGATACCTCAGATTTCTTGCAGGATCAGAGCACTATCAATTCTCAGCATTGCCCTTTGGCTTATCTACTGCGCCCAGAGTATTCACAAAATGCCTGGCATCAGTAATCGCCCACTGCAGACTACAGGGAATCCAAATTTATCCATACCTGGACGACTGCCTGCTACAAGGGGACAACAAAAGCAAGCTGACAACAGATTTACAAAGGGTCATTTACTTGCTACAAGGACTGGGATACACAGTCAATTTACAAAAGTCAAGGCTGATACCATCCCAAACAAAGACATTAGGTGGGCTGAATTGGACACAGTAAAACAAATGGCATTCCTAACTACAGAAAAACAAAAGAACTCCCTCTTTACTTCTTGGCACTAACAAAACAGAACAAGCTAACAGCAAGAAAAGTTCTGCAGGCCTTGGGCTTCATGGCATCATGCATAATCTTGGTTCCACATGCCAGACTGCATATGAGAAAACTACAGTGGTACCTAAAGAATTTATGGTCCCAACACAGGCACAGCCTAGAAGCAGAAATTCCACTAATCCCATGCCTAAAACAGGAGTTCCTATGGTGGGCTCAAGCATGCCAGTCAAACCCAGGCCTACCCTTTCACAACTATCAAGCAAGCCAAACCATCACAACAGACGCCTCAGACCTAGGATGGGGGGCTCACATGCTGGACAAATGCGTACAAGATTGTGGACGCAGGACCAGCTTCACCTGCACATCAACCTAAAAGAAATGCTGGCAGTAAAACTGGCAATCCAAAAATTCAGACCATTTCTCAAAGAAGGCCATTTGATGATAAGGACAGACAACACCACAGTCATGTGGTACATCAACAAACAGGGAGGCACTCATTCATACCCCCTATGCAGAATGACTTTGGACCTTTGGAATCTGGCACTCAGCTACAACATCCAGTTACAGGCAATATTTGTACCGGGAAAGGAGAATACTATAGCAATGTTAAGCAGAACCACCTCGGATGCTCACGAATGGATGCTACACCCGGACATCTTCAAGACCATCTCAAAGAAATGGGGAATGCCACAGATAGATCTATTCGCTTCCCCTCTCAATCACCAGCTCAAGAAATTCTGCACAAGGACATTCCATCCACTTGCATGGAAAGTGGATTCGCTCTCCTTCAGCTGGAAAGGTCTGACAGCATATGCATTCCCACCTCTTCCCTTGATACACAAGGTATTACTAAAAATCAAGGAGGAACGCCCAAGGATAATCCTGATAGCTCCGAACTGGCCAAGACAACACTGGTACCCATTGCTGAGGAGCATGTCTCGGGACAAAATGTGGTCAATACCGCTGATGCCTTTGATGTTAACTCAGAACAACTACAGCATCATGCATCCAAACCTAAAAACTTTGCAACTGACTGCATGGAACATCACATAGCAGCAACTAATCCAGATCTTTCCCAAAGGGTTAAAGACATTATCCTTGAAGCCCGCAGACCTTCAACAAGAAGGAACTATGCAGGAAAATGGAAAAGGTTTGTCATTTGGAGTGCTGAAAGAGGAAAAGATGTGTCGAATATAGATATTGCTAACATTCTGGAGTACTTGGCAGAGCTTCTACATACAGGCCTGTCCTATTCCTCCATCAAGATACATGCATCAGCTATTTCAGCAGAATACAGCTTTGATCCACCTGTCTTTTCACATCCTCTACTCAGGCAGTTCCTCAGAGGGATCAAGAATGTAAAACCTCCTAGGAAACCACCATTGCCAGCTTGGGATTTGAACTTTGTGCTAGAAAAGTTGACACTGCACCTTTTGAACCAGCAGCAACAGCAGACCTACAGCATCTATCATGGAAAACTGCTTTCCTACTGGCAATAACCTCAGCAAGGAGGGTTTCTGAACTTCAGGCCCTAATGGCAGTACAACCCTTCCTAATCTTCCACCAAGATAGAGTGTCCATGAGGACTAATCCTACATTTATGCCTAAGGTGGTATCCAGAGTGTCTTTAAACCAGGCAATCCACCTACCTACCTTCTTCCCCAACCCACAAATCAGAGGGAAAGAATGCTGCATACCTTGGATGTACATAGACAGCTACGCTACTACCTGGACAGAACAAAAGTAACAGAAAAACTGACCAGCTTTTTGTAGCCTATGCAACAGGAAGGGAAGGAAAAGCAATTTCCAAACAGACAATCTCCAAATGGATAGGAAATTGCATACGATTCTGTTACTCCTTCCATGGAAAACCAATTCCACAGAACATAAGGCCTCATTCTACAAGGGCAACAGCCACTACCACAGCCTTCTTACGAGGAGTGGCAACCAAGGACATTATTGAGGCGGCTACTTGGACCTCCGTGCATACATTTGCCAAGCATTATAATCTACCTCTGTATTCCAGATCCCGAGCAGGGTTTGCCACTGCTGTACTGCAAGGGATCCTAACCACACCATAATCTATTCTTCCGAATCCCCTAGTTGGCTATGGTATTCTACCCAGTTGTTATGACTGCAGATGCATCCATGAAGGACATAGTACAGTTTTGTACCTACCATAAATGTAGATGTCCGAACTGGATAGCATCTGCAGTCAGGATTACCCTCCCTCCTTCCCCTCTGTGGTACTCCTAGGGTATTTACCCTCCTAATAGCTAGCTGGTGGGGGGAGTCTCTTATGGTGTATTTGTTTGTATATATGTACATACATGCTTATTTTTTGTGTTTGCCTTCTATCTTTTGGAAACATTGGCATTTACCCAAAATTTAGCCTTCCAAGAGGGCAACTGGCATCTGGGGCAAGAAACACTGAGGAAAATGGCGTCGGCTGATGCCTTTATACCCGAAGACCAGCAGAGATGACGTCGGGTGAAGTGCGACATCAGCCGAAGCCGGACCCGGACTTTGGAATCCGGCCGACCGAAGGGCTGCCTGACGACAGGACAACCCAGTTGTTATGACTGCAGTTGCTATCCAGTTCAGACATCTACATTTATGGTAGGTACAAAACTGTACTTTTCTTTTACTCCCCCAACACAGTCCACTTGCCATCCCACCAGTTTTGGACATTGTGGATGATGTCTATTTAGAATCCAGTTTCAACCCAGGCTCTCTACCTCCTGCTCCGGCTAAGCCTGACAGATACTACAGAGTGCCTGATTCCCACAAATTTCTTTACAAAAGCCCAGTAGTTGACCCAGGGACTATCTCCCAGGGTCCCAAGGGGGCTAAGGCTTCTATGGCTAAAAACCCAGTACCTTCCGAGAGGGATTCCAGAGCACTAGACAGGTGGGGGGAAAAGGTTTACACCTCAGCCACACTAGCTATGAGGGCACTGAATTGTCAATTTCATATGCTTAAGTATCAGCAATTTCTAATCACTCAGTTAAAGCAAAGAATAACCACTCTCCCTCAATAATCTGAATTGAAAGAAGTACAGGATCTGTTGCACGCCACTGAGCAGGTGAGCAAACATACCTTACAATGTGGGTTTGATTCTTTGGAGGCCTCCTGCAGAGCAGCTGTCACTGGGTCTGTTATACGTAGGCATGCTTGGTTAAAAGAACAAACTCTGTCTGATCATGTTCAAGCAAAACTACTAGATGCTCCCTTACAACAGGATGTTCTTTTTGGAGTTAAAGCAGAAGAAGTTTTAAAGAAAATGGAAGATAAGGCAAAATCTATGCAGGCAGTCAAAGATTTCCTACAAGTACAACCCCCTCGCTTCAGCAGAAACTGGCCAACAAAAAATTGGTCCTTTCCAGCCACTGACAGACCTCAGAGGGGTAAATACAGACGCCCAAGGGGCAGAGTACAACCACAAGCCCAGTATAAACCTCGCCAATGGGGCACTACAACACAGAAGGGAGGAGAAGACAGGTCTCAATCCACCAGAAGGCAAACTCAATGACTTGCACCTCATCTGGCCAAGCAATACTCTCTTGGCAGCCCCCTTGGGGGGAAAACTCACACTTTTTGCAGACAACTGGCACATAGTCACAAAGGACAAATGGGTCCTAGACATAATTTTACGAGGATACAGATTCCACTTTCACACCTTGCCAATGAAAAGAGGAATGCCAAACCTGCCACAACATCAATGGGCAGAGGCACAAAAACAAATTACAGCTCTCATGGACATGAGAGCCATTCACCTGCTACCTACTCGAGAGCAAGGCCAAGGATTTTACTCAAGACTCTTTCTATTGCCCAGAAAGGACAATGCCTGGAAACCAATTCTGGACCTTTCAATTCTAAACACTTACTTACAAGTACCCAAATTCAAGATGCCAACATTACAGCAGCTACTTCCCATGTTGGGCAAGGAAGCATGGCTAGTAACGTTGGACCTCAAGGAGGCATACCTGCATGTCCCTATCAGACAAAGTTGCAGAAGATACCTCTGTTTCATTGCAGGTTCAACCCATTACCAATTCTCTGCACTGCCCTTTGGCCTATCTACTGCACCCAGAGTTTTCACAAAATGCCTGGCACCAGTAATTGCATACTGCAGACAAAGAGGAATTCAAATATATCCATATCTGGACGACTGCCTCATCCAAGCAGAAAGCAAAGACATTCTCTTACATCATCTGGCCTTTGTAAAGCATCTACTAAACTGCCTGGGGTACACAGTAAACGAAAAGAAGTCAAAACTAGTACCCTCACAAAAAATGACATTCCTGGGTGCCAGCTTGAATACAATGGCCCAGAAGGCTTATCTTACGCCAGTCAAGCAACTACAACTGACTCAATATTTCAAGACAATGGCAACAAAGACCCAATTAACTGCAAGAAAAATTCTGCAGGCTTTGGGCGTCATGGCATCTTGCATACTAATAATACCATTTGCAAAGCTGCATATGAGGAAATTACAGTGGTACCTAAAAAGCGTATAGTCTCAACACAGCCACAGCTTGGACACAATGATATCTCTCATTCCCTGCCTACAACAAGAATTTCTATGGTGGTCACAGACATGTCACCTCAACAAGGGTCAGCCTTTCACCTTGCCCCCAGCCAGGCAGACTATCACAACAGATGCTTCAGACTACGCCTGGGGGCACACATGGCAGGACAATGCATTCAAGGCCTATGTACTGCAGATCAAAGAAATCTGCACATAAATCAAAAAGAGATGCTAGCTGTACAGAAAGCTCTGACAGCCTTCACGGATCTATTACATCCAGGACAACTTGCAATAAAGACGGACAACACCACAGTAATGTGGTACATAAACAAACAAGGGGGTACTCATTCCTACCCTCTATGCAGGCAAGCAATGATCTTATGGAACACAGCTCTGGCCTACCAAGTCCAGTTACAAGCTCAATTCCTGCCAGGACAGAAGAACACATTGGCAGACGACCTCAGCAGAAACATCAAAAATCCCCACGAGTGGAAACTAGATCCACAAATATTTGCAATGATAACTCAAAAATGGGGCCTTCCAAACATAGACCTGTTTGCCAGTCCTCAAAACTACCAACTGACAAAATTTTGTACAAGGACATTCCACCATCAAGCTTGGAAAGTGGACTCTCTCTCTTTCAGTTGGAAAAACCTGACAGCATATGCCTTCCCTCCATTACCTCTCCTCACAAAGGTTCTTTTGAAGGTCAAAAAGGAGAGGCCACGACTGATTCTCATAGCCCCTGACTGGCCACGCCAGCACTGGTACCCGCTATTGAAAACTGTGGCCCACAGCCCACCATGGATATTGCCTCAAATACCCCATTTGCTCACACAACAAAACAAACAGATTCTTCACAGCCAGCTCAAAACTTTAAATCTGGCTGCATGGCAAATCAACTAAACATCCAACCAGCTCCTCTTTCACAAGCAGTTATGTATGTTATTCTGGAAGCCAGGAGGCCATGCACCAAGAAGGCTTATTCGGACAAATGGAAAAGGTTTTGTGCCTGGAACCAAGCTAAAGGCCAAGACACAATTCAGCTTCACATGCCCCACATTCTACAGTATTTAGCTGAGATGTTGCACAAAGGACTTTCCTTTTCCTCAATTAAAATCCATGCTTCAGCTATTTCAGCTCACTACAACACAGATCCACCTTTATTTTCACATCCTCTTCTAAGGCAGTTCCTCAGAGGGGCAAAAAACATTAGACCACCCAGGAGAGCTCCTACACCAACGTGGGACCTCAACTTTGATCTGGAAAAACTAACGCTACCTCCCTTTGAACCAGCTTTCTCTGCAGATCTTCAGTTCCTATCATGGAAGACTGCCCTGCTCCTAGCAATAACTTCAGCTAGGAGAGTCTCAGAGCTTCAGGCAGTAATGGCAGTGGAACCTTTCCTCATTTTTCATCAAGACAGAGTTTCTCTATGAACTAATCCTTCCTTTATGCCTAAGGTGGTTTCCAGTGTAGCTTTAAATCAAACCATCCACTTACCCACCTTCTTCCCCAATCCACAGAACAAAGGTGAGAGACTCCTGCATTTCTTGGACATTCACAGGCAGCTTCGTTACTACTTGGACAAAACTAAGGCTTTCAGAAAAACTGACCAGCTATTTGTATCCTATGCTACAGCTTCTCAAGGGAAGGCTATATCTAAGCAAACCATTTCTAAATGGATAGGTCATTGCATACGTTTCTACTATACCCATCATGGGAAACCAGTTCCTGCTACCATTAGATCCCACTCTACCAGGGCAACAGCTACTTCTACAGCCTTTCTCAGGGGGGTTCCAACGAAGGAAATTTTAGAAGCTGCAACTTGGAGTTCAGTACACACCTTTACTAAACACTATCACTTACCTCTTTACTCTAAGTCCAGGGCGGGCTTCGCCACTGCAGTTCTGCAGGGCCTTATTGCCTCCACTAACCCTATATGATACCTCCCCCCTACCTTAGCTTTGGGAATCAACCCAAGTATGATGACTGCAGCAGGGTAACACGATGAACATGGTACAGTTTTGTACCTACCATAAATGTAGATGTTCGAGTGTTCACCCTGCTGCAATCCAGGTTACCCTCCCTCCATCCCCTCTGATCTACTGGAAAAATCTCTTCTATGCCTTACTGATGTATTTGCTTGTAGCTGAAGGGATTTTGTGTTTGTGCAGTGTTCACTCCATTTGGTACTAATTCTGACCACCTTTTTGGGGGCACCTGACATCTGGGGCAAGAAAAACTGAAGAAAATGGCGTCGGTTGCATTATATATACCCCTGGCGCACTGACGTCAGGGAAGAGGCGACAGCAACCGACGCCGGACCAAGACTTTGGAATTCCGGCCGACTGCGGTACCGCCTGACGACAGGATAACCCAAGTGTGATGACTGCAGCAGGGTGAACACTCGAACATCTACATTTATGGTAGGTACAAAACTGTACTTTACAGGAATTATTGCATTCAGCAGAACAGGTTGGAAAGCATACTTTGCAATGTGGTTTTGATTCCTTGGAGGGCTCTTGTAGTGCCGCCGTTACAGGATCTGTGATTAGAAGGCATGCCTGGCTCAAGGAGCAAAATCTGCCTGATCATGTTAAAGCTAAATTGTTGGATGCCCCTTTGCAGCATGATACTCTGTTTGGTTATAAGGCAGAAGAGGTTTTAAAGAAAATGGAAGACAAAGCTAAATCTTTGCAAACTGTAAAAGATTTCTTGCAAGTGCAGCCACCCAGGTTCAGTAGGCACTGGCCTACTAAAAAATGGTCCTTTCCTGTGTTCAACAGAGCCACTCGGCAAATCCAGGCCCTCAAAAGGCTCCAGATACCAATCACAGGGATGTTCATCGTGTTACCCTGCTGCAGTCCTCACACTTGGGTTATCCTGCCTTCAGGCAGTCCCGCAGTCGGCCAGAGTTCCAAAGTCTTGGTCCGGCGTCGGTTGCTGTCACTTCCTCCCTGACATCAGTGCGAAAGGGGTATAAAGGAGGCAGCCGACGCCATTTTCTTCAGTCTTTCTTGCCGTGTGGTGCCCGAAGCAGAAGCAGTTCGCAAGTGCCGGTCGGCTGACACCTGAGATTGCCTCAGTCCGATGTCAGAAAAAGTTAACAATTGCATTTCTTGTGGGAAGCAAATACCTCATAAGGACTTCCATTCTTATTGTATTCCTTGCCTAGGCCCAGACCATGACGTCACAGGTTGTCGGTTTTGTGCTAGATTTAATAAACGAACTATCAAACGCCGTTTTGACTTCGCACAACATTACTTTGGTAGGAAATTTAATTATATCATGCCGTCGGAGCAGCCGACGACCAGCATGCATAAAAAACGCAAGGATAAGGACAGGCAGCCTAGAACCAAGCCAGACTCCGAGGCCTCTGCTGGGCCTGCCGCCTGTTCTCCGGTTTTCAGTGCGGTGCCTACGCAGCCCCTGACGACCGCGGGAATGGAACCCCAGACAGCTTCGGATTCTCAAACGGAGTGTACTAGGCCGTCACAACCATCTTCATTGGGCCCTCCCGACACCGGAGCAGAAGGTGATCCCGGTGCAGTAAAAATGCCTTCTGTTTCAGAAGGTGTCTTCAGACCGACTACACTCACCATTAAATCTTATGCTAAGCTAAAAACTCCATTAAAACCAAAAAAGACTGTACATCAGTCTCCTGTTCAAGGCCCCATGCCTAAGAAACAGATGCTTAAGATGGCTGAAGATTTGATTTCCCTCATCAGGGGTTCCCATCCCCCTCCTGATAAAAGGCCAAGACAAGAGGAGGACTATGCTTCCTCTGACCAGGTTTCTATTTCCTCAGAATCTTCTGAGGAACAAGATTACGCTTTTCCCCCTTATGAAGATTCTGATGCTGAAGACTCTATTCCCTCAGCATCTCCCCCTGAAGACTACTCCTTTGGGAAAACTTTACATACCATGAGGGAACATTTCCACTAGGAAGGCCATAACTACTCTGATTCTAAGAAAAGGCTCCGAGAGTTTCTTTTACTACCCCAGCACAGACCACTTGCTATCCCTCCAGTTTTAGATATTGTGGATGATGTTTGCTTAGAGTCTAGTCTAAATCCAGACTCCCTACCTCCTACTCCAGCCAAACCAGACAGATAGTACCTGACACACACAAATTCCTTTATAAAAGCCCTCTGGCTGACCCAGAAACAATTTCCCAGGGTCCCAAAGGGGCTAAAGCTTCTATGGCTAAAAATCCTGTACCGTCTGAAAGGGATTCCAGAGCTTTAGATAGATGGGGAAGGAAGATATACACCTCAGCTACTCTGGCTATGAGAGCATTAAATTGTCAGTTTCACATGCTGAAATATCAGCAATTCCTAATGTCTCAAAACAAAAACTGAGCACACATTCTGAACAGTCTGAATTCAAGGAAAGGCAGGATCTGTTGCATGCAGCTGAACAGGTGGGCAAACATACTTTACAATGTGGATTTGATTCATTGGAACTTCCTGTAGAACAGCTATTACTGGATCTGGCATACGCAGACTTGCTTGGTTAAAAGAACAAACTCTACCTGATCATGTTAAAGCAAAATTATTGGATGCACCTTTACAGCAGGATGTCTTATTTGGTGTCAAAGCAGAAGAGGTTTTAAAGAAAATGGAGGATAAGGCAAAGTCTATGCAGACGGTCAAGTATTTTTTACAGGTACAACCCCCTCGTTTCAGCAGAAATTGGCCAACAAAAAACTGGTCCTTTCCAGCTTCTGACAGACCACAGAGGGGCAAATACAGACGCCCAAGGGGCAGAGGTCAGTCACAAGGCCCTTACAAACCTCGCCAATGGGGTGCCACAACCCAAAAAGGAGGTGAAGACAGGCCGCAAGCTAGCAGAAGACAAACACAATGACTCAACCCTCCAACTACCAAGCAAATCTCTCTTGGCAGCTCCCTTGGGAGGAAAATTTGCACTTTTTGCAGACAACTGGCACATCATCACAAAAGACAAATGGGTCCTAAACATTGTCTCACAAGGATAAAGATTCCACTTTCATACATTGCCAAGGATAAAAGGAACGCCAAACCTGCCACCAAATCAATGGGCAGAGGCACAAAAACAAATTACAGCTCTCATGGACATGAGAGCCATTCAACAGGTACCTACACAGGAGCAAGGACAAGGATTTTACTCAAGACTCTTTCTAGTCCCCAGAAGGGACAAAGCATGGAGACCCATTCTGGGTCTTTCAATTCTGAACACCTATCTGCAAGTACCAAAATTCAAGATGCTAACACTACAGCAGCTTCTTCCCATGCTGGGCAAGAAGGCTTGGCTAGTAACATTGGATCTCAAGGAGGCATACCTGCATGTCCCTATCAGACAAAATTGCAGAAGATACCTCCGCTTCATTGCAGGTTCAATTATCAATTCTCTGCACTGCCCTTTGGCTTATCTACTGCGCCCAGGGTCTTCACAAAATGCCTGGCACCAGTAGTTGCATACTGCAGACAAAGAGGAATTCATATATACCCATACATGAACGACTGCCTTATTCAAGCAGAAAGCAAGGACATTCTTTTAAAACATCTGGCATTTGTCAAACACCTTCTAAGTTGCCTAGGGTACACAGTAAACGAAAAGAAATCAAAACTAGTGCCTTCACAAAACATAATATTCCTGGGTGCCAGCTTGAATACAACGGCCCACATGGCTTATCTCACGCCAGACAAGCAACCACAGCTGACTCAATACTTCAAAATAATGGCAACAAAGACCCAACTCCCTGCAAGAAAAATTCTGCAGGCCTTGGGATTCATGGCATCTTGCATACTACTAATACCATTTGCAAAACTGCATATGAGGAAATTACAATGGTACCTGAAAAGCGTATGGACTCAGCACAGCCACAGCTTGGAAACAATGATACCACTCATTCCCTGCCTTCAACAGGAGTTTCTATGGTGGGCACAGGCATGTCACCTCAACAAGGGTCAGCCTTTCACATTACCCACAGCCAGGCAAACTATGACAACAGATGCATCGGACTGTGCCTGAGGAGCACACATGGCAGGACAGTGCATTCAGGGCAAATGGACTACAGATCAAAGGCATCTGCATATCAATCAAAAGGAAATGCTAGCAGTACAGAATGCCCTAACAGCTTTCAAGTACCTATTACATCCAGGACAATAATAATAAAGACGGACAATACCACAGTAATGTGGTACATCAACAAGTAACGGGGCACACATTCCTACCCTCTATGCAGGCAAGCAATGACCTTGTGGAACACAGCACTGTCTTACTAAGTTCAACTACAAGCACAATTCCTGCCAGGAAAGAAAAACACATTGGCAGATGACCTAAGCAGAAACATCATGGATCCCCACGAGTGGAAACTGGATCCACAAGTATTTGCAATGATAACTCAAAAATGGCGATGCCCAGACATAGATCTGTTTGCCAACCCCCAAAACTACCAACTTCAAAAATTTTGTACAAGGACATTCCACCCACAAGCTTGGAAAGTGGACGCCCACTCATTCAGTTGGAAAACATTAACAGTGTATGCCTTTCCTCCACTGTCTCCTCTAGCAAAGCTGCTGCTGAAAGTCAGATTAGAGAGGCCACAAATGATACTCATTGCACCACACTGGCCACGCCAGCACTGGTATCCAATTCTAAAGAACATGGCCCACAGCCCACCATGGATTTTACCACAAATTCCTCACCTGCTCACCCAGCCAGACAATCAAATTCTACACAGCCAGCTCAAGACTTTAAACCTGGTTGCACGGCAAATTACCTAAACAATCAACCAACACCTCTATCCAAAGCTGTTATGGATGTCATTCTGGAGGCCAGGAGGCCCAGCACCAGGAAAACCTATTCAGACAAATGGAAAAGATTTTGCGCCTGGAACCAGGCTAAAGGCCAAAATCCCCTTGATCCAAACATTCCTCAGATTCTACAATATTTAACTGAGATGTTGCACAAAGGACTTTCCTTTTCGTCTATTAAGATCCACGCCTCAGCAATTTCAGCTCATTACAACACGGATCCTCCTTTATTTTCACATCCACTCCTAAGAAAGTACCTCAGAGGGGCTAAGAACATAAGACTGCCCAGGAGAGCACCAACACCTACTTGGGATCTCAACTTTGTTCTGTAAAAACTTACACTGCCACCCTTTGAACCAGCTTTCTCAGCTGATTTAAAGTTGCTTTCATGGAAAACTGCCCTGCTGCTAGCAATAACTTCAGCTAGAAGAGTCTCAGAGCTACAGGCACTAATGGCAGTGGAGCCTTTCCTTATTTTTCATCAAGACAGAGTTTCTCTGCGAACTAACCCTTCCTTTATGCCAAAGGTGGTATCCAGTGTGGCCCTAAACCAAACCATTCATTTGCCCACCTTTTTTTCCAAATCCCCAGAACAAAGGAGAAAGACTCCTGCACTCTTTGGACATTCACAGACAATTACGTTACTACTTGGATAAAACTAAGGCTTTCAGAAACTCTGACCAGCTCTTTGTAGCCTATGCTGCAGGATCACAAGGAAAAGCTATCTCAAAACAGACCATTTCAAAATGGATAGGACATTGCATACATTTCTGCTACACGCATCATGGGAAACCGGTACCTGGTAGCATTAGGCCCCACTCCACCAGGGCTACAGCTACATCAGCAGCCTTTCTCAGGGGGGTGCCAACCAAGGATATTCTGGAAGCTGCAACTTGGAGTTCAGTACACACCTTCACCAAACACTATCACTTACCTCTATATTCTAAGACTAGAGCTGGCTTTGCCACAGCTTCTTCTAACCCTGTTTAACTCCAGCACCCATCCTTAGCTTTGGGATTCAACCCAAGTGTGATGACTGCAGCAGGGTAACACGATGAACATAGTACAGTTTTGTACTTACCATAAATGTAGATGTTCGAGTGTTCACCCTGCTGCAGTCCAGGATGTTCATCGTGTTACCCTGCTGCAGTCATCACACTTGGGTTATCCTGTCGTCAGACGGTCCCGCAGTCGGCCGGAATTCCAAAGTCTTGGTCCGGCGTCGGTTGCTGTCGCTTCTTCCCTGACGTCAGTGCGCCAGGGGTATATATAATGCAACCGACGCCATTTTCTTCAGTCTTTCTTGCTGCGCGGTGCCCGAAGCAGAAGCAGTTCGCAAGTGCCGGTCGGCCGACTCCTGAGAGTTTCGAATTCGAATTTCAGACTGAAGTCTTCTATAAAGCTAAGTACCCCGTTGGGGAAACTTTTCTTGCCTCAGACCGATGTCAGAAAAAGTTAACAATTGTATTTCTTGTGGGAAGCAAATACCTCATAAGGATTTTCATTCTTATTGCATACCTTGCCTAGGCCCAGACCATGACGACACTAGTTGTCGTTTTTGTGCTAGGTTTAATAAGCGTACTATTAAAAGACGCTTTGATTTCGCATGACACTACGGTAGGAAATTTAACTACACCATGCCATCGGAGCAACCGACTACCGGCGTGCACAAAAAACGCAAGGATAAGGACAGACAGCCCAGGCCTAAGCCAGATTCCGAGGCCTCGGCTGGTCCGGTCTCCGGTTCCCCAGTCCTCAGTGAGGCTCCGACGCAGCCCCTGACTACCGCAGATCTGGAACCCGAGACCGCTTCGGAAATTTTGGCAGAATGTACCAGGCCGACGCAGCCATTTAGTTCAGGCCCTACCGACGACATTGCTGCAAAAGACGTCGGTGCTGCAGAAACGCCATCAGATTCTGAAGGCGTTTTCAGACCGACGACGCTCACCATTAAAACGTTTTCTAAAACCAAGACTCCTATTAAATCAAAAAGGACTGCACTTCAGTCCCCTGTTCAAGGCCCCATGCCTAAGAAACAGATGCTCAAAATGGCTGAAGATGTGATATCTTTAATCAGGGGTTCCCAGCCCCCTCCTGACAAAAGGCCTAGACAAGAAGAAGATTATGCATCCTCTGAGCAAGTGTCCATTTCTTCAGACTCCTCTGAGGACCAAGATTACTCCTTCTCCCCTTATGAAGATTCTGATGCTGAGAATTCCATTCCCTCAGCTTCTCCTCCTGAAGACTACTCCTTTGGGGAAACTTTACACACTATGAGGGAACATTTTCACTGGGAAGGTCAGGACTACTCTGACTCGAAGAAAAGGCTCAGAGAGTTTCTTTTACTCCCCCAACACAGACCACTTGCCATCCCACCAGTTTTGTACATTGTGGATGATGTTTACTTAGAATCCAGTTTGAACCCAGACTTTCTACCTCCTGCTCCGGCTAAGCCTGACAGATACTATAGAGTGCCTGATTCCCACAAATTTCTTTACAAAAGCCCAGTTGCTGACCCAGTGACTATCTCCCATGGTCCCAAGGGGGCTAAGGCTTCTATGGCTAAAAATCCTGTACCTTCTGAGAGGGATTCCAGAGCACTAGACAGGTGGGAGAAAAAGGTGTACACCTCAGCCACACTAGCCATGAGGGCACTAAATTGCCAATTTCACATGCTTAAGTATCAGCAATTTCTAATCTCTCAGTTAAAGCAAAGAATGACCACTCTCCCTCAACAATCTGAATTGAAAGAAATGCAGGATCTGTTGCATGCCACTGAACAAGTGGGCAAACATACCTTACAATGTGGGTTTGATTCTTTGGAGGCCTCCTGCAGAGCAGCTGTCACTGGGTCTGTTATACGTAGGCATGCTTGGTTAAAGGAACAAACTCTGCCTGATCATGTTAAAGCAAAACTTCTAGATGCTCCCCTTACAGCAGGATGTTCTTTTTGGAGTTAAAGCAGAAGAAGTCTTAAAGAAAATGGAGGATAAGGCAAAATCTATGCAGACAGTCAAAAATTTTCTACAGGTACAACCCCCTCGCTTCAGCAGAAACTGGCCAACAAAAAATTGGTCCTTTCCAGCTACTGACAGACCACAGAGAGGTAAATACAGACGTCCAAGAGGCAGAGGACAACCACAAGCCCAGTACAAACCTCGCCAATGGGGCACTACAACACAGAAGGGAGGAGAAGACAGGTCCCAATCAACCAGAAGGCAAACTCAATGACTTGCACCTCATCTGGCCAAGCAACACTCTCTTGGCAGCCCCCTTGGGAGGAAAACTCGCACTTTTTTCAGACAACTGGCACATTGTCACAAAGGACAAATGGGTCCTAGACATAATTTTACGAGGATACAGATTCCATTTTCACACCTTGCCAATGAAAAGAGGAATGCCAAACCTGCCACAAAATCAATGGGCAGAGGCACAAAAACAAATTACAGCTCTCATGGCATGAGAGCCATTCAACTGGTGCCTACTCGAGAGCAAGGCCAAGGATTTTACTCAAGACTCTTTCTAGTGCCCAGAAAGTACAATGCCTGGAGACCAATTCTGGACCTTTCAATTCTAAACACTTACTTACAAGTACCCAAATTCAAGATGCTAACACTACAGCAGCTTCTTCCCATGTTGGGCAAGGAAGCATGGCTAGTAACGTTGGACCTCAAGGAGGCATACCTGCATGTCCCTATCAGACAAAGTTGCAGAAGATACCTCTGTTTCATTGCAGGTTCAACCCATTACCAATTCTCTGCACTGCCCTTTGGCTTATCTACTGCGCCCAGAGTTTTCACAAAATGCCTGGCAGCAGTAATTGCATACTGCAGACAAAGAGGAATTCAAATATGCCCATACCTGGACGACTGCCTCATCCAAGCAGAAAGCAAGGACATTCTCTAACATCATCTGGCTTTTGTAAAACATCTACTAAATTGCCTGGGGTACACAGTAAACGAAAAGAAGTCAAAATGAGTACCCTCACAAAATATGACATTCCTGGGTGCCAGCTTGAATACAACGGCCCAGAAGGCTTATCTTACGCCAGACAAACAACTACAACTGACTCAATATTTCAAAACAATGGCAACAAAGACCCAATTAACTGCAAGAAAAATTTTGCAGGCCTTGGGCTTCATGGCATCTTGCACACTACTAATACCATTTGCAAAGCTGCATATGAGGAAATTACAGTGGTACCTAAAAAGCGTTTGGTCTCAACACAGTCACAGCTTGGACACAGTGATATCTCTCATTCCCTGCCTACAACAAGAATTTCTATGGTGGTCACAGGCATGTCACCTCAACAAGGGTCAGCCTTTCACCTTACCCCCAGCCAGGCAAACTATGACAACAGATGCATCAGATTACGCCTGGGGGCACACATGGCAGGACAGTCCATTCAAGGCGTATGGACTGCAGATCAAAGGAATCTGCACATCAATCAAAAAGAGATGCTAGCTGTACAGAAAGCTCTGACAGCCTTCAAGGATCTATTACATCCAGGACAACTTACAATAAAGACGGACAACACCACAGTAATGTGGTACATAAACAAACAAGGGGGTACTCATTCCTACCCTCTATGCAGGCAAGCAATGATCTTATGGAACACAGCTCTGACGTCCCAAGTTCAGTTACAAGCTCAATTCCTGCCAGGACAGAAGAACACATTGGCAGACGACCTCAGCAGAAACATCATGGATCCCCACGAGTGGAAACTAGATCCACAAGTATTTACAATGATAACTCAAAAATGGGGCCTTCCAGACATAGACCTGTTTGCCAGTCCTCAAAACTATCAACTAACAAAATCTTGTACAAGGACACTTCACCATCAAGCTTGGAAAGTGGATGCACTCTCTTTCAGTTGGAAAAACCTGACAGTATATGCCTTCCCTCCATTGCCTCTCCTCACAAAGGTACTTCTGAAAGTCAAAAAGGAGAGACCACGACTGATTCTCATAGCCCCAGACTGGCCACTCCAGCACTGGTACCCACTATTGAGGAATATGGCCCACGGCCCACCATGGATATTACCACAAACTCCCCATTTGCTCACACAACAAAACAATCAGATTCTTCACAGCCAGCTCAAAACCTTAAATCTGGCTGCATGGCAAATCAACTAAGCATCCAACCAGCTCCTCTTTCCCAAGCAGTTATGGATGTTATTCTGGAAGCTAGGAGGCCAAGCACCAGGAAGGCTTATTCGGACAAATGGAAAAGGTTTTGTGCCTGGAACCAAGCTAAAGGCCAAGACACAATTCAGCCTCACATGCCTCACATTCTACAGTATTTAACTGAGATGTTGCACAAAGGACTTTCTTTCTCCTCCATTAAAATCCATGCTTCAGCTATTTCAGCCCACTACAACACGGATCCACCTTTATTTTCGCATCCACTTCTAAGGCAGTTCCTCTGAGGGGCAAAAAACATTAGACCACCCAGGAGAGCTCCTACACCGACATGGGACCTCAATTTTGTTCTGGAAAAACTAACGCTACCTCCCTTTGAACAAGCTTTCTCTGCAGATCTTCAGTTCCTATCATGGAAGACTGCCCTGCTGCTAGCAATAACTTCAGCTAGAAGAGTCTCAGAGCTACAGGCACTAATGGCAGTGGAACCTTTCCTCATTTTCCATCAAGACAGAGTTTCTCTATGAACTAATCCTTCATTTATGCCTAAGGTGGTTTCCAGTGTGGCTTTAAATCAAACCATCCACTTACCCACCTTCTTCCCAAATCCACAGAACAAAGGTGAGAGACTCCTGCATTCCTTGGACATTCACAGGCAACTTCGTTACTACTTGGACAAAACTAAGACTTTCAGAAAATCTGACCAGCTCTTTGTATCCTATGCTACAGCTTCTCAAGGGAAGGCTATATCAAAGCAAACCATTTCCAAATGGATAGGTCATTGCATACGTTTCTGCTATACCCATCATGGAAAACCAGTTCCTGCTACCATTAGGCCCCACTCTACCAGGGCAACAGCTACTTCTACAGGGGGGTTCCAACCAAGGAGATTTTGGAAGCTGCAACTTGGAGTTCAGTACACACCTTTACCAAACACTATCACTTACCTCTTTACTCTAAGACTAGGGCGGGCTTCGCCACTGCAGTTCTGCAGGGCCTTCTAGCCTCCTCTAACCCTCTATAATACCTCCTCCCATCTTAGCTTTGGGATTCAACCCAAGTGTGATGACTGCAGCAGGGTAACACGATGAACATAGTACAGTTTTGTACCTACCATAAATGTAGATGTTCGAGTGTACACCCTGCTGCAGTCCAGGTTACCCTCTTTCCATCCCCTCTGATCTACTGGCTAAATCTCTTCAATACCTAACTGATGTATTTGCTTATAGCTGAAGGGATTTTGTGTTTGTGCAAAGTTTACTCAATTTGGTTCTAATTACTGACCACCTTTTTGGGGGCACCTGACATCTGGGGCAAGAAAAACTGAAGAAAATGGCGTTGGTTGCATTATATATACCCCTGGCGCACTGACGTCAGGGAAGAAGCGACAGCAACCGACACCGGACCAAGACTTTGGAATTCCAGCCGACTGCGGGACCACCTGACGACAGGATAACCCAAGTGTGATGACTGCAGCAGGGTGTACACTCGAACATCGACATTTATGGTAGGTACAAAACTGTGCTTTCTTACAGGTCAAAGCAATGGGGTGCCGCCAATTCCAAATCTGGAGGAACCAAAGCACAACCCTACAGTAAGCAGTCTCAATGACTTTCCTGTACCATCACCAAGTATTTATCTTTTGGCAGCCCCCTTGGGGGGGAAAACTAGCACTTCATGCTCAACATTGGCAGTTAGTTACCCAGGACAAGTGGGTATTAAACATAGTATCCCAGGGGTACATATTTCATTTCCATACTTTGCCAATTCCAAACGGATGGCCGGATCTGCCACAAAACCAGTGGGCAGAGGCCCAGAAACAAGTCAGGTCCCTCATGGATATGGGGGCTATTCAACTAGTACCAGAAAAGGAAAAAGGACAAGGTTTTTATTCAAGACTTTTCCTGGTACCCAGAAAAGACAATTCATGGCGTCCAATACTGGACTTATCAATTCTGAACATGTTCCTGGACATTCCAAAATTCAAAATGCTGACTTTACAACAGCTACTGCCTATGCTAGGCAGGAATGTTTGGTTAGTAACTCTAGACTTAAAAGAGGCATACCTGCATATCCCAATAAGGGAATCATGCAGAGGATACCTCCGCTTCAAAGCAGGTTTTTATGCATTACCAATTCTCTGCACTGCCCTTTGGCTTAACTACTGCGCCCAGGGTCCTTACAAAGTGCCTGGCACCAGTAATTGCATTCTGCAGACAAAGAAGCATTCAAATTTATCCTTATCTGAACGATTGTGTCATTCAAGCAGAGGACAAGGATACTCTTCTTCAACATCTGGCATTTGTAAAAAGGCTTCTATCATGCCTAGGGTACACCATAAATGAAAAGAAATCACATTTGATACCCTCTCAGATAATTACATTCCTGGGTGCAAGCTTGAATACAACTGCCCAGATGGCTTATCTCACGCCAGACAAACAAAGGCAGCTGGCAACATACTTCAAACAAATGGCAACAAAAACCCAGTTATCTGCAAGACAAATTCTGCAGGCTTTGGGGTTCATGGCTTCTTGCATTCTACTAATTCCATATGCGAGATGGCATATGAGGAAACTTCAATGGTACCTAAAAAGTTTATGGAGTCAACATTGTCACACCTGGAAACAATGATTCCTCTCATTCCCTGCCTGCAACAGGAGTTTCTTTGGTGGGCAGAGACATGTCACCAAAACAAGGGACTGTCATTCACTCTACCCCCTGCCACCCAAACCCTAACTACAGACGCATTAGACTATGCTTGGGGGGCCCACCTGGCAGGGAGATGCATTCAGAGCAAATGGAGCCCAAACCAAATGCATCTGCATATCAACCAGAAATATATGCTAGCTGTTCAGAATGCTCTGACAGCCTTCAAGGACTTTCTTCATCCAGGACAACTACTAATAAAGATGGACAACACCACAGTTATGTGGTACATAAACAACCAGGGGGGGTACACATTCCTACCCCCTTTGCAGACTAGCCATGGCTTTGTGGAACACAGCCTTGACTTACCAAATACATCTTCAAGGTCAATTCCTGCCAGGAAAGCAAAATACTCTGGCAGACGACCTTAGCAGAAATCTTATGGACCCGCACGAATGGAAACTGGATCCACAAGTTTTCAGCATGTTAACACAGAAATGGGGGAGCCCAGACATAGATCTATTTGCCTCTCCCCAAAATTATCAGTTGGACAAATTCTGCACAAGAACTCGTCACAAAAAAGCATGGAAAGTGAATGCTCTATCCTTCAGCTGGAAAAACCTATCAGTCTATTCCTTTCCCCCTCTGCCTCTACTCTCCTAGGTCTTACTAAAAGTCAGACAGGAAAAAGCAAAAATGATCCTAATTGCTCCTGACTGGGCCCACCAGCACTGGTACCCGCTTCTAAGGAATATGTCTCACCTTCCTAAATGGTACTTCCCTCAAATACCTCATCTACTGTCTCAGCAGAACTATCAAATTCTGCACACTCCGCTCCAAACTCTAAATCTTGCAGCATGGCTAATCAACTAATTATTCAAACAACACCTCAGTAAATCTGTGATGGATGTCATTTTGGAAGCCAGAAGGACTAGAAAATCTTATGCTGATAAATGAAGAGATTCTGTGCTTGGAACCAAGCACAAGGAATAGACACAGCAAAGCCCAATATTGCTCAGATTTTACAATATTTGACTGAGATGCTTGACAAGGGCCTATCTTTTTCTTCAATAAAAATCCATGCCTGTGCCATATCGGCTCATTACAAAACAGAGCCTTCCCTCTTTTCTCATCCTCTGTTTAAACAGTATCTTAGAGGGGCCAACAATTTAAGGCCTCACAGAAGAGCACCAACTCCTGCATGGGACCTCAATTTTGTGCCGGAAAAACTCACCCTGCCTCCTTTTGAACCAGCAGGTACAGAGGATATAAAATTTCTATCTTGGAAAACAGCTTTTCTTTTGGCAGTCACTTCATCAAGAAGGGTTTCAGATCTACAGGCTCTCATGTCAGTGGAGCCTTTTATTATATTTTACCCGGACAGGGTGTCCCTCAGGACCAATCCTTCTTTTATGCCTAAGGTGGTATCCAGTGTGGCTTTTAACCAGACCATTCACCTGCCAACTTTTTACCCAAATTCGCAGAACAAGAGGGAGCGGAGTCTGCATTCATTGGATGTACACAGACAACTAAGATTCTACCTAAATAGGACCAAATGTCTAAGAAAGTCTGAGCAACTACTGGTAGCATTTGCTGCAGGGTCAGAGGGGAAGGCTATATCAAAGCAGACTATTTCTAAATAGATAAGCCACTGCATTCATTTCTGCCCTTTGCACCATGGTAAGCCTGTGCCCAAGAGGATCAGATCACATTCCACCAGGGCTGCCTCTACTTCAGCAGCTTTTCTCAGAGGGGTTCCAACCAAAGACATTCTAGAAGCTGCCACTTGGAGCTCTGTTCATACCTTCACAAAGCATTATCATTTAACTCTCTTCTCCAAATCCAGGGCAGGCTTCACCACTGCAGTCCTGCAGGGCCTTATAGCTGCTCCTAATGCTGTTTAGTTCCATCCTCCCATCCATAGCTTTGGGATTCTACCCAAATGTAATGACAGCAACAGTGAAACATGAAGAACATATTACAGTTGTGCACACTTACCATAAATGTAGATGTTCGAGTGTATTCACTGTTGCAGTCCGGGTTACCCACCCACCATCCCCCTTTCTATACCTTTTCTTTCCTTCAATATACTCAAAAGCCTTTGTGGTGTATTTGCTTTTAGTTGAAGGTAAAGTGTATGTTTCTAAAAGGGCATTTATATATTTACTGTTTATATATATATATATATATATATATATATATATATATATATATATATATATATATATATATATTTTGCTGTCCATTTGGGGGGCACCTGACATCTGGGGAAGAAAAACTGAATAAAATGGCGCCGGCTGCATGTTTGATACCCCTGACGACCTGACGTCATGGAAGAGGAGACAGCAACCGATGCAGGACCCACGACTTTATTATTCAGGCCGACTGAGGGCAACCTGCCAGCTGATTACCCAAATGTAATGACTGCAACAGTGAATAAACTCAAATATCCACATTTATGGTAAGTGTACACAACTGTACTTTTCTTCTGATGACCAGGATTTGAAACTATCTACCTATGAGGATTCTGATGCAGAGGACTCCATTCCCTCTTCTTCACCTCAAGAAGATTTTTCTTTTGGTGAAATTTTGCATACTGTTAGGGAGCATTTCCACTGGTAAAGCCAGGATTACTCTGACTCCAAAAAAGAGGCTTAGGGAATTCTTACTCCTACCTCAACACAGGCCTTTAGCTATCCCTCCTGTACTGGACATTGTAGATGAATAGTTTTTGGAATCTAGCCTGGCCCCAGACACTTTACCTCCAGCACCAAGGAAATCTGTCAGGTATTACAGAGTACCTGACTCTCACAAATTCCTCTTTAAGAATCCTATTGCGGATCCAGAGACCATTTCACATGGACCCAAAGGCATTACGGCTACTACTGCCAAAAACCCTGCACCCTCTGATAGAGATTCCAGGGCCCTGGATACATGTGGTAAGAAGGTATGCAGTTCTGCTACTTTTTCCATTAGGGCCTTAAACTGCCAGCCTACCTCAAACTACTGGCCACAAAGACCCAGCTATCTGCAAGGAAAAGACAGCAAGCCCTGGGGTTCATGGCCTGTTGCATTCTACTAATTCCATATTCAAGACTGCATTGGAGGAAACTACAATGGTACCTAAAAACTTATGGTGTCAACATTCTCAGGACCTGGAATCAATGATTCCTATCATTCCTTGTATAAAGACGAGTTCCTATGGTGGGCAGAGGCTTGTCACCACAACAAGGGACTGCCATTCACTCTACCCCTGCTGCCCAAACCCTGACAACAGACACGTCAGACTGTGCATGGGGAGCTCACTTGGCAGGGCAGGGCATTCAGGGCAAACGGAACCCAAGTCGAATGCACCTGCATATCAATCAAAAAGAAATGTTAGCTGTGCAGAATTCTCTGAAAGCCTTCAAGGACCACATTCTTCCAGGACAATTATTGGTAGAGACAGATAACACCACTGTTATGTGGTACATAAACAAGCCGGGGTGAACCCACTCATACCCTCTCTGCAGACTAGCCATGGCTCTGTGGAACACAGCATTGAGCTACCAAGTGCACCTACAAGCCCAATTCCTGCCAGGCAAGCTAAATACACTGGCAGATGACCTAAGCAGAAATCTCATGGACCCACGAGTGGAAACTGGAACCAAAGATATTCAACATTTTGAGAAACAAATGGGGGAGCCCAGAGATGGACCTGTTTGCCTCCCCTCAGAACTACCAATTGGACAAATTCTGCACAAGGACTCCTCAGAGACAAGCTTGGAAAGTGGATGCCCTGTCCTTCACCTGGGAAAGCCTCTCAGTTTATGCTTTTCCCCCTCTGCCTCTCCTCTCGAAAGTTCTACTAAAGATCAAACAGGACAAACCAAGGACAGTACTCATTGCACCAGACTGGCCACACCAAGACTGGTACCCCCTCTTGCGCAGTATGTCACTGCTGGAACCATGGCACCTGCCTCAGACCCCTTCCCTAATGTCCCAGCAGGAGGGCCAGATTCTGCACCCCAAGCTTCAAACTCTGAACCTGGCAGCCTGGCTAATTACCTAAGTTCTCCTATACCATCCCTCAGCACGCAAGTGCTGGATGTCATCCTGGAGGCAAGGAGGCCTAGTACTAGAAAATCCTATGCTGGAAAGTGGAAAAGATTCTGTTCCTGGAGCCAGACTTGGGGGATGGGCACTACAGTGCCCAGTTTACCTCATACCCTTCAATACTTAACAGATGTGCTTCACAAGGGCCTTTCCTTCTCTTCTATTAAAATTCATGCCTCAGCTATTTCAGCACATTATAATACTGAGCCACACCTCTTCTCTCACCCCCTGCTGAAACAATTCCTCAGAGGGGACCAAAAATTTAAGACCACCCAGGAGAGCCCCTACTTCAGCCTGGGATCTTAACTTTGTATTGGAAAAGCTCATTCTACCCCCTTTTGAGCCAGCTGCAACTGCAGAGTTGAAATTCCTTTCTTGGAAAACAGCCTTCCTTCTAGCCATCACTTCAGCAAGAAGGGTGTCTGAATTACAGGCCTTCATGGCAGTGGAGCCCTTCCATCATCTTTCATGCGGACAGAACCAATCCTTCCTTTATGCCCAAGGTGGTATCCAGTGTGGCCCTTAATCAGTCCATTCATTTGCCAACCTTCTTTTCCAATCCACAGAACAAAGGAGAACGAATACTACACTCCTTGGACGTGCACAGACAACTTAGATTTTATTTGGACAGGACTAAGCCTGTCAGGAAATCTGAACAGCTGCTAGTGGCCCTTGCTGCAGGGGCAGAGGGGAAGGCCATTTCAAAGCAAATCATTTCTAAGTGGATAGGCCATTGCATTCATTTCTGCTATAAGCAGCATGGAAAACCTACCCCACAGGGGATAATACCACATTCCACCAGGGCTGCATCTACTTCTACAGCCTTTCTCAGAGGTGTTCCTACCAGGGACATCCTAGAAGCTACTACCTGGAGTTCTGTACATACCTTCACCAAGCAATACCAATTGCCAATTCTTTCCAAATCCAAACCTGGTTTTGCCACTGCAGTATTGCAGGGCCTAATAGCTGGTCCTAATGCTCTCTAAGTGCCTCCTCCCTATCTTAGCTTTGGGAATCTACCCAAATGTAATGACTGCAACAGTGAAACACGAAGAACATAGTGCAGTTGTGTACACTTACAATAAATGTAGATGTTCAAGTGTATTCACTGTTGCAGTCCTGGTTACCCTGCCTCTTACCCCCTGACTTCTATTGACTATACCTTATCTTCTTATTTACTATATTTAAGCTTTCTGGTGTATTTGCTTTTTGTTGGAGGTGTAACCTTGTATATAATTGCTTCCCATTATGGGGGCACCTGACATCTGGGGCAAGAAAAACTGATGTAATGGCATGCTTTATACCCCTGACTACCTGACGTCATGGAAGATGAGACAGCAACCGACACAGGACCCAAGACTCTGATAATCAGGCCGACTGAAGGCTACCTGCAAGCAGATAACCCAAACATAATGACTGCAGCAGTGAATACACTCGAACATCTACGTTTATGGTAAGTGTACACAACTGTACTTTTTCCAGGTATCCATCATAAGAATTATGGGTTCATAGGTTACTAGGCTAATAGCCCTAGGGCCTTTACAAGCTTAGCCATGTAAAAACACGTACCCTAATTTACGGTAGTAAGACGGTCGTTAGCAGAGCAATTCTGTGATCAGCACCAACGACCCCTGTCCATGAGGGACAGAGGTGCCACCCCCGGGATGAATTTACTGTCACCCATCCAGTTGTCAAGTTTGCACTTAAATAGGGTCATTGAGGAGCTCTGCTTCATGCGAAGTGAGAGCTTTTTCCAGAGGAGTAGCAATCTCTGGGAGATATGTATGTCTGTCCAACAGGCTAGGTTGAGATCCCTGGAGTGAGTTACTCTTGCCCCATTTAATTTGCGGATGTGCAGCATTTCCATTAGGGTAGAGTCAGAGACTGCTATGAAGGCCAGGCACAGGTCGCCTCTCAGCAGTTTGTATGATACAGAATACAGTGACAGAGCTTTCAGTCTTTTCATGTAAGTCGCATTTTGGAGGCCCTGGATTCTCTTGGTTAGAAACCTCTGTGGTCTCTCCAGGTGTCTGGTGAAGTACATACAGAAGGGTGCATTGTACTCTATCAGTGGTCTAATAGGGGTCAAGTACAGCGGAGTTATTACCTCCTTAGTCTTGGATGTGATGCCCTTATTTATGAGATGCACAGTATAGAAGCTTTCCTTGCCACTATGGACACATGGTGATTGAAGTTTAGATTGCTATCAACCTGTATTCCAAGTCTTGCACCACTGAGTTTGACCTTGAAGGGGTGCAATCTATATCATAATTAGCAGGGGCTGCTTCTTTTCCAAAGGGGATAATGAGGCTTTTTTTTGCATTTAGTTTTAGTCCATGACTTTGGCACCAGTCATTTGTCTGCGTCAGCCCCTTCTGTAATATGATTACATTGTTGTGGGACTCAGTGATTGCTGCCAGTTTGCAGTCATCTGCAAACTTGATAAGCCACAGGCCATCTACTTTCACCTGGACCTCAGAGAAAACAGTAGAGGGCCCAGCACAGATCCCTGTGATACTGCTCTGATAACTGATCTACTGGTGGAGGTGGACTCCCCAACTTTGACAATGTGTATTCTGTCGGTGAGTCAGCTGACTACCTGTCTAGTGACATATGGGTTAATCCCCAGCTGGGAGAGTTTCTCAATGATCCCTGAGTGGGTGATTGTGTCAAAAGCCTTGGCTAAATCAAAATAGTCAGTATGTACTGCTTTGCCCTCATCCAGGGCTTTGGTGACATTCTCAAAAAAGTCTACCAGGTTTAATGAGCAAGATCTACCCTTGACGAAACCAAACTGGGTGTCGGGTCAAGAATTTCTAGGTCGCCTGTGTCTTTGTTGATAAGATCTATGATTCTTTCCATGGTCTTGCAGATAAAGCTGGTTAGGCTTATGAGTCATTAGTTTCATGAGTTGGTTGATGGACCCCTTTTGTGCAAAGGGATTACTGTTGCTGATGTTCTTAGTGTTTCACTGTTGCAGTCATCACTTTTGGGTTATCTGCTTGCAGTAGCCCTCAGTCGGCCTGATTAACAAAGTCTTGGGTCCTGCGTCGGTTGCTCTCCCTTCTTCCATGACGTCAGGTCATCAGGGGTATAAAACATGCAGCCGACGCCATTACATCAGTCTTTCTTGCTGTGCGGTGCCCAAAGGAGAAGCAGTTCGCAAGTGCCGGTCGGCCGACTCCTGAAATTTTTGTTTTCGAGTTTCAGAGACGAAGTTTTCAACTAAAGCTAAGTACCCCATTGGGGGAAACTTTTCTTGCTCCTTACCAATGTCAGTGAAAGTTAGTAATTGCATTACTTGTGGAAAGCAAATACCTCACAAAGATTTTCATTCGTACTGTATTCCTTGCCTAGGTTCTGACCACGACGTACCTTGCTGTCGGTTTTGTGCCTTATTTAATCAACGCACTATCCGTCATTGGTATATTTTTGCCTCTAAATATTTCAGTTCTCAGTTCAATTATCCAGAAATGTCGGTAAGCCATCCGACTACCGGTATTCCGAAAAAGCACAAAGATAAAGACAGAGACAGGCCGCCTAGGTCCAAAACTGCCGACGATGCTTCACCTAAGCCAGTCGCCAGTTCACCAGTACTCAGTGAGGCACTTTCGCAGCCACTAATACCCACTACTTCTGACTCGCAGGCCTCTGCTGAGACCCATTCGGAGTCCGATATGCCACAAGATGCGGATGTCTCTACCTTGGATAGATCCGGAGCCGCTGTGTAGGCACCGGCTTTTGAAGGTGTATTCAGGCCTACGGACTTGCATATTAAACCGACGCTTCCTCCTTCTTTAAGGCCTAAACCTCGAACCTTGCTTGGAAAACTGAAGCTCATGCCGCATTCTCAGGCCTTTATGCCTAAAAAACAAATTATAAGAATGGCTAAAGACCTTATAACTTTAATCAGGGGAAGCCAGCCTTCCTCTTCTAAGAGACCTAGGACTGAATTTGTTTATGAATCTTCTGACCAGGATTCTGATTTTTCTGATTCTTCTGATAATCTGAATTTACCTTTATCTACTTATGAGGATTCTGATACAGGGGACTCTATCCCTTCTGCTTCTCCTCCAGAGGATTTCTCTTTTGGTGAAACCTTGCACACTCTAAGGGAGCATTTTCACTGGGAAAGTCAGGATTTCTCTGGTTCAAAAAAGAGGCTTAGGGACTTCTTACTCCTGCCTCAACATAGGCCTTTAGCTATACCTCCTGTACTAGACATTGTTGATGATGCCTTTTTGGAATCTAGTTTGGCCCCTGATTCATTGCCTCCAGCTCCCAGAAAACCTGACAGATATTACAGGGTTCCTGATTCTCACAAGTTCCTTTTTAAAAATCCTATTGCGGATCCAGAAACTAATTCACAGGAACCCAAGGGCATTAAGGCCTCTACTGCCAAAACTCCTACCCCTTCTGATAGAGATTCCAGGGCACTGGATAGATGGGGTACGAAGGTTTACACTTCTGCAACTTTGGCCATTAGGGCCTTAAACTGTCAGTTTCATATGTTAAAGTATCAACAACATATTATTGGATTGCTTAAACAGAAAATGATGTTGATTCCTGACTGTGCTGAAAATAAGGATTTACAGGATTTGATGCATTCTGCTGAACAGGTTGGAAAGCATGATTTGCAATGTGGGTTTGATTCTTTAGAGGCCCCTTGCAGGGCTGCTGTCACTGGGTCTGTACTCAGAATGCATGCTTGGCTTAAGGAACAGACTTTGCCTGATCATGTTAAAGCTAAACTGTTGGATGCTCCCTTAAATCAGGACCGCCTGTTTGGCAATAAAGCTGAAGAAGTTCTTAAAAAAGATGGAAGATAAAGCTAAATCTACACAAACCGTTAAAGATTTCTTAAAAGTTCAGCCTCCAAGATTTATTAGGCATTGGCCCTCTAAGAATTGGTCCTTTCCTGCACCTTCCAGGCCTTCTCAATCCAAACCCAGACCCAGCAGAAACCACAGGTTTCAGTCCCAGGGTATGCACAAGACTAAGCAGTGAGGGTCTTCCGCTACCAAATCTGGGATTAGTAGGCCCCCCCCCCCATGGAAAACTGTCTCAATGACTTGACTTTAAAACTTCCAAGCACTTCTCAACTGACTGCTCCTTTAGGGGGAAAGATTGGTCTGCAGGCCAAAAACTGGGATCTCGTTACCCAGGACAAATGGGTTTTAAATATAGTGTCCCAAGGATATAGATTTCATTTTCACAGATTGCCAACGCCTAACGGTTGGCCAGATCTTCCCCCAAATCAGTGGGCAGAGGCTCAAAAGCAAATACTCTCTCTTTTAAACATAAAGGCTATTCAAACTGTTCCAGAAGAGGAAAAAGGACAAGGTTTCTACTCAAGACTTTTCCTGGCACCCAGAAAGGACAATTCATGGCGTCCAATCCTGGACCTGTCTACTCTAAACACCTTTTTGGTGATTCCAAAATTCAAGATGCTGGACTCTTCACCAGTTGCTTCCCATGCTAGGAAAAGATGCCTGGATGGCAACACTCGATTTAAAGGAAGCATACCTGTACATCCCAATCAGGGAATCTTGCAGAAGATACCTACACTTCAAAGCAGGCTACAATCACTACCAGTTCTCTGCACTGCCATTTGGCTTATCTACTGCACCCAGGGTATTCACAAAGTGCCTAGCTCCAGTCATTGCCTTTTGCATGCAAATAAATATTCAAATATACCCATACCTGGACGATTGTTCAATTCAGTCAGAAAGCCAAGACATCATTTTGAATCATCTGGCCTTCGTTCAAAGGGTGCTGACTTGTCTGGGGTACACCATAAACTTAAAGAAATCATACCTGGTACCCTGTCAACAAATTATATTCATGGGAGCAAGCTTGAATACAACTTCCCAGCCAGAGAAAAATTTTATTTGACAACCTACTTCAAAAAGTGGCCACAAAACCCCTACTATCTGCAAGGCAAATACTACAAGCCTTGGGGTTCATGGCCTCCTGCATTCGTCTAATTCCATATGCAAGACTGCATATGAGGAAACTACAGTGGTATCTAAAAAGCCTATGGTGTCAACATTCTCAGAATCTAGAAGCAATGATTCCTGTCATACCTTGAGTACGCCTAGAGTTTCTTTGGTGGGCAGAGGCCTGCCACCAAAACAAGGGACTACCATTCACAACACCCCCTGCCCACCCAAACCCTAATGACAGACGCATCAGATTATGCACCTGCATATCAATCAAATAAAAATGTTAGCTGCACAGAATGCTCTGACAGCCTTCAAGGACCACATTCTTCCAGGACAATTAATGATAAAGATGGACAACACCACTGTTATGTGGTACATAAACAAGCAGGGGGGTACACATTCTTACCCCCTCTGCAGACTAGCCATGGCATTGTGGAACCCAGCCCTGAGCTATCAAGTGCATCTACAAGCTCAATCCCTGCCAGGAAAACTAATTACACTGGCAGAAGAACTAAGCAGAAACCTCATGGACCCAAATGAGTGGAAACTGGAACAAAGGATTTTCAGCATATTGACAAGCAAATGGGGGAGCCCAGATATAGACCTGTTTGCCTCCCCCCAAAACTATCAGTTGGACAAATTTTGCACAAGGACTCCCCACAAACAAGCTTGGAAAGTGGATGCTCTGTCCTTCAGCTGGAAAAACCTATCAGTTTATGCCTTTCCTGTTCTGCCTCTGCTCTCCAAAGTACTACTAAAGATCAAACAAGACAAACCAAGGATGATTTTCATTGCAGCACTGGTACCCCCTCTTGTGCAGTGTGTCACTGTTGGCTCCATGGCACCTGCCTCAGACTCCTACTCTCTTGTCTCAGCAGGAGAACTAAATTCCACACCCTCAACGTCAAACACTGAATCTAGCAGCCTGGCTAATTACATAATTTCTCCTTTACCATCTCTCAGTAAACCAGTGATGGATATCATTTTAGAGGCAAGGAGGCCTAGTACTAGAAAGTCTTACGCTGAAAAATGGAAAAGATTCTGTTCCTGGAACCAATCTGAAGGGATGAGCACAACAGTGCCCAATTTACCTCAGATTTTACAATACTTAACTGAGATGCTTCATAAGGGCCTGTCTTTCTCCTCCATCAAAATTCACACCTCAGCCATCTCAGCTCATTATAACACAGAACCACCCCTCTTCTCTCATCCACTGCTTGAGCAGTTCCTCAGAGAGGCCAAAAATCTACGACCACCCAGGAGAGCTCCAACTCCAGCCTGGGACCTCAACTTTGTATTGGAAAAACTCACCCTTCCTCCTTTCGAGCCAGCTGCCACTGCAGACTTAAAATTCCTTTCTTGGAAAACAGCTTTCCTTTTAGCAATCACTTCAGCAAGAAGGGTATCTGAATTACACGCCCTCAGGAGGCAGTGGAGCCTTTCATCATCTTTCATGTGGACAGGGTGTCCCTCAGGACCAATCCCTCCTTCATGCCCAAGGTGGTATCCAGTGTTGCCCTTAATCAGTCCATACATTTGCCAACCTTCTTTCCTAATCCACAGAACAAAGGGGAACAGATTCTGCACTCCTTAGATGTGCACAGACAACTTAGATTCTACTTGGACAGAACTAAACCTCAAGGGAAATCTGATCAACTGCTGGTGGCATTTGCTGCAGGGGCAGAGGGGAAGGCTATTTCAAAGCAAACCATTTCCAAATGGATAGGCCATTGCATTAATTTCTGCTACAAACACCATGGAAAACCTATCCCACAGTGGATCAGACCCCACTCTACCAGGGCTGCATCTACCTCTACAGCCTTTCTCAGAGGCGTCCCTACCAGGGACATCCTAGAAGCTGCTACCTGGAGTTCTGTACATACTTTCACCAAGCATTACCATCTGCCAATTTTCTCTAAATCCAGAGCTGGCTTTGCCATTGCAGTCTTGCAGGGCCTTTTAGCTGGTCCTAATGCTATTTAAATTCCTCCTCCCATCCTTAGCTTTGGGAGTCTACCCAAAAGTGATGACTGCAACAATGAAACACGAAGAACATAGTACAGTTGTGTACACTTACCATAAATGTAGATGTTCGAGTGTATTCACTGTTGCAGTCCTGGTTACCCTCCCTCCAGCCCCCTTTCTTATTTTGGATATACCTCTACTTTCCTTTTCTATCTTCAAAAGCTTTTTGGTGTATTTTCTTTTTTGTTGGAGGTATAACCTTGTATATTTATAGATTTAATTGCTTCCCATTAAGGGGGCACATGACATCTGGGGCAAGAAAAACTGAAGTAATGGCTTTGGCTGCATGTTTTATACCCCTGACAATCTGAAGTCATTAAAAAAGGGACAGCAACCGACGCAGGACCCAAGACTTTGTTAATCAGGCCAACTGAGGGCTACTGCAAGCAGATAACCCAAAAGTGATGACTGCAACAGTGAATACACTCGAACATCTATATTTATGGTAAGTGTACACAACTGTACTTTCTCCACTCTGCTGGAACAAAGCCAGTGCTCAAGCTATGGTTAAAGAGAGTGCAAAGTCGTTCTCCTAGATCTTGTTTTAGATTATTTAGTAAGCAACCTGGGAGGCCACGGTGGTGCAGTGGTTAGCATTGTCGCCTCACAGCAACAGGTTCTCCCGTTCGATTCTCGGCTGGAGTGCCTTCTGTGTGGAATCTGCATGTCCTCCCCATGGTCGAGTGATGCTAAAGACATGCAGGTAGGTGCGTGCATGAATGGGCCTGCCTTCTTTGAAGGTTGGGCGTCGGGCTGGCAACTCGGCACCATAAAAATCCACTGCCAGTCATTTAGCAGACGGGAGTTCCGCTGTGTCGACCCCTAACCGGGAAAAGCCGAAAAACCTTTCAGTAAGCAACCTGGGATGTTATCTGATACCGTAGAGGTTGCGTTTTCGGCCTTGGAAAGCACTTGTATGACCTGTTCTTTGGAGATGCTCTCTAGAGTACTGGTATCAGGAATGCTTTGGGGGTATGGCTGTTAGGGCTTGGGGGGATTGTGACATTATTGCCATATCTGTCAGCTAGTAGGTTGGCAATTTCCTCAGGTTCAGTGTGAATATTACCAACCACTATAAGTTCAACACACAGCTGGGCATTCCCTTTTAGATTTCGGACATAGCTAAAGTATGCCTAGTCTCCTAACTAGCCTTAGAGGACTTTACAAGATATCCAGTTTGCTTGTTCAAGCTGTGGAGTGTATTCTTCCTGTGCTGAGTAAGTTCCCTCTTGTTCTTAGATATCAGTTTCAGTATTTTGTTATATAACTTATTTAAAATTACAGTCCATCAGGGTGGCTTGTTTTCTACGAGGACCAAGTTTTAGTCCCGTCAGGTACAGCTGTGTCATTACATTTGTTTGAGTGGCTTTATAGGGCATTTTTGTACTCTTCTGCATAGGAGTCATTGTTGGCTGTGTTTGCAGGGGCTTTGAAATGTTTTATACCATCGCTTAGTAGGCTGTAGTTTGCTTTGGAGAAATATTTCAGTTTTTTTGCTCCTGTGGGGGTGTCAGCTCTGAGCTTTACTTCAAACGAGATTGATTTATGGCCTGACCTTATCAGGGAGGAGAACAGTTGGTAGTGCAGTGCCCCCCCCCCATGTTGGTGAGCACTAGGTGTAGGACATTTGAGCCCCTTGTGGGGTGCAGACCAGCTGTTCCAGGATATTTGAATTAAAATCCAGGAACCTCAGTGTGATCGTGTTTGTGCTTGTGTAAGTCGCCCAGTCGATTGAAGAATAGTTGAAATCTCCCATGATCAAGGTGTTTGGCTGTATACTGAGTGCAAGTCCAGGTAGGCAGTGTGTTCTCCTGGTTCATGGTGCGGGACCTGTAGCTAGAGATGATGTGGTAGGGTATTTTGCCTATAGTTATTTGGACCTGGAATAGCTCAAGAGATTCATGCTGTTTTACCAGTCTCAAGGTGTGTGTATGTATGTATGTATTTATTTAACATTTCTTTACTGGGAAAGTCCAGCTGGAACAGAGCCCATTTTCATTGGAGGCCTGGGGAGAAACACTCCATATGCATGTCTTTGGAATTTAATGAATGAATATACCTCCACCTTTGGTTCTTCCACAGTGTTTTTGAGGTCTGAACGTTTGAGAGGCATTGTAGCCTTGTATGGCCGGTGTTCTCTCTGCTGCTGCCTTGAACCAAGTGTCAGTGACTGCACAGACATCAACATCTTCCAAGGTCAGGAGTGCTTCCAGAGAATGCAGATGTTCTTCATGTTTCACTGTTGCAGTCATCACACTTGGGTTATCTGCCTGCAGGTAGCCCTCAGTCGGCCCGAATACCAGAGACAGTATTTATGTGTTGGTTGCTGTCGCTCCAGGACTGATGTCAGGTCGTCAAGGGTATAAAAACAGGCAGTTGACGCCATTACATCAGTCTTTCTTGCCGAGGAGCCTGAAGCAGAAGCAGTTCGCAAGTGCCGGTCGGCCGCTATCTGAGTTTTCATTTACGAATTGTATAATCCTAAAGTCTTCTAAAGCTAAGTACCCTGTTGGGGATCCTTTTTTCTTGCTTTAGCCAATGTCAGAAAAAGTTAACAGTTGTCTCGCCTGTGGAAAGCAAATACCACATAGAGATTTTCATTCTTACTGCGTCACCTGTTTAGGCCCAGACCACAACGTACCTCGCTGTCGGTTTTGTGCCCTGTTCAATGCCTGAACCATTCGTCGTCAGGATCTCATTGCCACTTAATCCTTTCACTCTCGATCTCCGTATTCCGAAATGGCTTCGGTAAGCCATCCGACTACTGAGATTCCGAAAAAACATAAGGATAAAGACATAGACAGACCGCACAGGTCCAAAGCTTCCGCCAACGCTTGCATTAAGCTAGTCACCAGTTCTCTGGTACTCAGTGAGGCACTTTCACAGCCCCTGATGCCCACTTCAGTGGATTCACAGGCCTCTACCGATACCCGTTCGGAGTCCGGTATGCCACGAGAATCTTCTTCGACTATGGAACCTGCAGATGTCTCTACCTTGGATGGGTCCGGAGCCGCTGAGCAGGCACCGGTCTCTGAGGCAGTTCTTCACACTACCGATGTTTGAATCAAACCAACTTCATTTTTATCTTTTTTATTTTATTTTTATCTAAAACTACCGAGTTTCTAAGGCCAAGAGTACATGCTATGCCTAGAAAACCGACGACCAAAGCGCATGCACCTGCTCCCTTGCCACAACGACAAATGCTTAGAATCTAGAAGACTTTATTATGCTGATTAGGGGAAAGTCAGCCTTCCCCTGCCAAGAGAAAAAGAGACCAGTCCCCTGCAGCTTCAACAGACCAGGGATCCGATGACTCTGAGGTATCTGATTATGAAGACATGCCCTTATCTGCTTATGAGGATTCAGATGCAGAGGAATCCATTCCCTCTGCCTCCCCTCCAGAGGATTTTTCTTTTGGTGAAACCTTACATATTTTAAGAGAGCATTTCCAATAGGAATGCCAAGACTATCCTCAGTCCAAAAAGACAGAATTTCTAGATTTGCCACAGCACAGGCCTTTAGCAATACCCCCAGTCCTGGAAGTTGTTGATGATGTTTTTATGGAATCCAGTCTTACTCCTGATACTTTACCCCCTGACCCTTGGAAACCAGACAGGTACTACAAAGTACCTGACACTCACACGTTTCTTTTCAGGAATCCTACTGCTGACCCAGAGATAATTTCCCAGGGGCCTAAAGGTATCAAGGCAACTACAGCCAAGAATCCCACCCCTTCGGACAGGGATTCCAGAGCTTTGGACAGATGGGGTAAGAAGGTATATACCTCTGCAACTCTTGCCATTAGGGCATTGAATTGTCAGTTTCACATGCTGAAGTACCAGCAACGTATTATGGAACTTATTAAACAAAAAGTAGCAGCCTTTACAGACTGTGCAGAAAGTAAAGAATTGCAGGAGCTTATGCACTCTGCAAGCCAAGTCAGCAAGCATACTTTGCAGTGTGGCTTTGACGCCCTAGAAGCATCTTGCAAGGCAGCAGTACTGAGAAGACATGCTTGGCTCAAGGAGCAGACCTTGCCAGACCATGTCAAATCAAAGTTACTACATGCTCCTTTGAACAAGGACAGTTTGTGTGGCACCAAAGCAGAATAGGTTCTTAAAAAGATGGAAGTAAACGCTAAGTCTATGCAGACTGTTAAAGAATTCCTACAAGTGCAACCTCCTAGATTCAGTAGGCATTGCCCCTCCAAGCACTGGTCCTTTCCAGCCCCCTCCAGGCCATCTCAAACCAGTCCCAAGGGAAACAGACCACCCAGACTACAGTCTCAGGGTATGCAGAGATCTAAGCAATGGAGTGACCCACTCCCAAAGCAGGGAGTGGTAGGCCACCTCCTTATGGAAAAAACTCACAATGACTTCTCTACTCCACTCTCCACCTCTGCCCAATTGCTTGTGCCCCTAGGAGGAAAACTTGCCCTTCATGCAAAAAACTGGATGTCCATCACAAAGACCGATGGGTCCTCAATATTGTATCCCAAGGGTACAAATTTTACTTCCCCTCACAGCCAACCCAAAGGGGGTTCCCAGACCTTCCTCCAAACCAGTGGGCAGAAGCACAAAACCAAGTCCTATCCCTGCTCTTCATCAGAGCTATTCAGCCGGTTCCCAGTGGAACAGATAGGTCAAGGATTATATTCCAGTCTTTTCCTGGTACCCAGAAAAGAGGGCTCTTGATGCCAAATCCTGGATCTTTCAAATCTCACCACCTTCCTGGTGGTACCAAAATTCAAAATGCTTACCCTGCAACACCTTCTATCTATGCTAGCCAAGGATACCTGGTTAGTTAACCCTAGACTTAAAAGAAGCCTATCTGCACAACCCTAATAAGGGAGTCATGCAGGAAATATCAATGCTTCAGGGCAGGATCTATGCATTATCAGTTCTCTGCACTTCCCTTTGGCTTATCCACTGCGCCCAGAGTATTCACAAAATGCCTGGCTCCAGCCATTGCATACTGCAGGCAGAGAAATATCCAAATTTACCCGTACTTGGATGACTGCCTGATTCAGGCGGACAGTCAGGATTTGCTGTTGCAGCATCTGACATTTGTGAAAAACCTTCTCACTTCCCTGGGGTACACCATCAACAAAAAGAAATCAAAACTGGTACCCAGTCAAAAGATTGTAGTCCTGGGAGCAAGCTTGAACACAACATCCCAGATTTCATTCCTCACTTCAGAAAAACAAGTCTGTCTGACAGCCTACTTCAAACAAATGGCCACCAGAACCCAGCTATCCACAAGGAAAATATTGCAGGCCCTAGGGTTCATGGCCTCATGTATACAACTAATTCCATATGCAAGACTGCATATGAGGAAACTTCAAAGGTACTTAAAAAGTCTTTGGTGCCAACATTCTCAAGACCTGGAAACAGTCATTACTATCATACCCTGTCTAAGGACAGAGTTCCTTTGGTGGACAGAAGCATGCAACCACAACAAGGGACTGCCCTTTACTCAACCCCACCCCTGCCCAGACCCTAACCACAAATGCATCAGATTATGCTTGGGGAGCACACATGGACGGCAAATGCATTCAGGGCCACTGGATCCCAAGTCAAATTCATCTGTACTTCAACTAAAAAGAGATGCTAGCTGTGCAATACACCCTGATAGCTTTCAGATCCCTACTCTTTCCAGGACAACTTCTAATAAAAACAGACAATGCCACAATTATGTGGTACATCAACAAGCAGAGGGGATCCCATTCCTACCAACTCTGGAGGTTAGCCATGGCCCTGTGGAAAACAGCCTTGGACATGCAAGTCCATCTGCAAGCTCAATTCCTGCCAGGCAAACAAAATTCACTGGCAGACGACTTAAGCAGAAATCTCCTAGACCCACACTAGTGGCAGTTAGAGCCCAGCACCTTCATTCTTCTGATTCAGAAATGGGGGACCCCAGAGGTGGACCTTTTTGCCTCCCCTACAACCACCAGCTCAGCAGATTCTGCACCAGGAACCCTCACAGCAAGGCCTGGAAAGTGGATGCCCTATCCTTTCAGTGGGTAAATCTGTCAATTTATGCAATCCCACCTCTGCCCCTTCTCCCAAGAATATTACTCAAAATAAGACAGAAAAGACCAAGGACAATTCTGATTGCCCTGGACTGGCCATGCAAGCACTGGTGCACACTCCTGTGCAGCCTGACATTGGTGCCACCATGGCACCTACACCAGAACCCTACCCTGCTCTCTCAGCAGGAGGGGCAGATTTTGCATCTGCAAACCCTAAATCCTGCAGCCTGGCTTATCCCTTGAATCCTACCCCAGCAGCTCTAAGCAAACAGATGCTGGACGTCATTCTTGAAGCCATAAGGGCCAGTACAAGGAAATCCTTTGTGGATAAGTGGAACAGGTACTGCTCCTGGAGTCTATCTAAAGGAGAGGACACAACTCTGCCCTCCCTGCCTTTAATCCTAGATTACTTAGCAGATCTACTCCACAAAGGCCTGTCCTTCTCTTCCATTAAGATACATGCCTCAGCCATTTCGGCTCATTACAACTCTGAGCCACCTCTCTTCTTGCACCCTCTTATCAAACAGTTCCTGAGGGGGGCAAACAACTTAAGGCCACCAAGGAGAGCACCCACCCCTGCTTGGGACCTTAACTTTGTACTGGAAAAGATCACACTTCCACCCTTTGAGCCTGCAGCAACAGCAGACTTAAAATTCCTCTCTTGGAAAACAGCATTGCTTCTAGCCATCACTTCAGCTAGAAGAGTGTCACTTATGGCTGTGGAACCCTTCATTATTTATGCTGACAGGGTCTCTCTCAGGACAAACCCTTCTTTTATGCCTAAATTGGTGTCTAGTGTGGCTCTCAATCAATCCATACATTTGCCAACCTTTTTCTCTAATCCTCAAAATAAAGGGGAAAGGATCCTGCACTTCCTGGACGTGCACAGACAGCTCCGATTTCAGATTTTACCTGGTAGGACTAAGCCCTTCAGAAAATCAAACCAGTTACTAGTCAGCTTTGTAACAGGGGCAGAGGGCAAGGCCATTTCTAAGCAAACAATAAATGGATAGCACATTGCATCTATTTCTGATACAAGCACCACGGGAAACCAACCTCGCAGGGGGTCAGAACACATTCCACTAGGGCAATATCTACCTCTACAGCATTTCTCAGGGGAGTCCCTACCAGAGACATCCTGGAAGCTGCTTCCTGGATTTCAGTACACACAGTCACCAAGCACTACCATTTGCCTATCTTCTCCAAATCCAGGGCAGGTTTTGCAACAGCAGTCCTGCAGGGCATTCTAGCAAGCCCTAACTCTTCTTGACTGCCTCCACCCTTCTTCAGCTTTGGGAATCCACCCAAGTGTGATAACTGCAACAGTGAAACACGAAGAACATATTACAGTTGTGTACACTTACCATAAATGTAGATGTTCAAGTGTATTCACTGTTCTCTCTCTCTCTCTCTCTTTCTCTCTCTCTCTCTCTATATATATATAGGGTCTATATTATATCCGCGAACGCTGATTGATCAAACGTATTTTCGCGAAACTGCAAAATATCGAAGCAGCAGAAACTCAAATTTTTTCCTAGGGAAAGAATTCGGTTGTCCGTTTCTGTTGCTTCGGTATTTTCAGTGTTATGGTGGAAAGTTACCGGTCAGATTAAGGTAAGTGTGCGATTGTGTGGATGTGAGTGTTAGGGTGATTTAGGTGAGTTAGGGTTAGGGCTCGGGTTAGGTGTGTGTGCGATTGAGTGGACATGAGGGTTAGGGCAGATTTAAGTGAGTTAGGGTTAGGGAGCGGGTGAGGTGAGTGTGCGATAGTGAAGGACCTTAGGGTTAGGGTTTGGGTTAAGGTAAGTGGGTAGTTAGTGGTGTGTGCATAGTTTAGTGTAGGGTTAGGTATCAGATTTTAGGTGTATGTGTGTGGATTTCTGTTTGTTTTGGTGTGCTTGTGTTGTGTGTATGTGTTTTGGATCAGCGATTTTTTTCCCCTGGGAAAAAAATCGCTGATCTGACAGTTCGTGATTGTAAGCTTTCGCTTAAATTAGGTTGATCAATCAGCGTTTGCTTTTTTAAGCATTCAATGATATAATATAGACCCTATATATATATATATATATATATATATATATATATATATATATATATATAAATAATCTTTCTATGCCTTTTACTCCCCCCTTTCAGGGGTATTGGTATTGGTATTTAGTTTTTACTGGTGGTGTTTTCCTCCACCATAACTTAGCTCCCTATTGCGGGGCTCCTGACATTTGGGGCAAGAAAAAACTGATGTAATGGCGTCGGCTGCCTGTTTTTATACACCTGACATCAGTCCTGGAGCGACAACAACCGACGCAAAAATACTACGTCTCTGGTATTCGGGCTACCTGCAGGCAGATAACCCAAGTATGATGACTGCGACAGTGAATACACTCGAACATCTACATTTATGGTAAGTGCACACAACTGTTCCTTAGCTGTTTAGGCTGCTAGCATTAAGTAGCATGGCTTTGAGTTGGTCTCTAGTGGATTTCTTTACATTAGAAACTTTGTTGATCTTCGTGTTTCACTGTTGCAGTCATCACATTTGGGTTATCTGCTTGCAGTAGCCCTCAGTCGGCCTGATTAATAAAGTCTTGAGTCCTGCGTTGGTTGCTGTCCCTTCTTCCGTGATGTCATGTCATCAGGGGTGTAAAACATGCAGCCGACGTCATTACCTCAGTCTTTCTTGCCGTGCGGTGCCAGAAGCAGCAGTTCACAAGTGCCGGTCGGCAGACTCCTGAAATTTTCGTTTTCAAGTTTCAGAACTGAAGTCTTCAACTAAAAGCTAAGTACCCCATTGGGGAAACCTTTTCTTGCTCTAAACCGATGTCAGTAAAAGTAAATAATTGCATTACTTGTGGAAAGCAAATACCTCATAAAGATTTTCATTTGTACTGTATTCCTTGCCTAGGACCTGACCACGATGTACCTCGCTGTCAGTTTTGTGCCTTATTTAAACCACAAACTATCCATCAGCATATTTTCGCTTCTAAATATTTTGGTGCTTGGTTCAATTATCCTGATGTTCTTCGTGTTTCACTGTTGCAGTCATTGCATTTGGGTAATCTGCTGGCAGGTTGACCTCAGTTGGCCTGATTAACAAAGTCTTGGGTCCTGCATCAGTTGCTGTCCCTTCTTCCATGACGTCAGGTCGTCAGGGGTATAAAACATGCAGCCCGATGCCATTACATCAGTCTTTTTTGCCACACGGTGCCCGAAGCAGAAGCAGTTCGTAAGTGCTGGTCGGCCGACTCCTGAAATGTTCGTTTTCGAGTTTCAGAACCAAAGTCTTCAACTAAAAAGCTAAGTACCCCGATGGGAAACTTTTTCTTGCTCCTTACCGATGTCAGTAAAAGTTAATAATTGTATTACTTGTGGGAAGCAAATACCTCATAAGGATTTTCACTTGTACTGTATTCCTTGCCTATACTGCGGTGGTGGTGCTGCGGTAGCAGTGTCGCCTCACAGTAAGACGTTGTCCTGTTCGATTCTCAGCTAGACCGTCTTCTGTGTGGAGACATGCGTGAATGGGCATACCTTCGTTGAAGGTTGTGCGTCAGGGCTGGCAACTCGACACGTAAAAATCTACTGCCAATCATTAGCGGGCCGGAGTTCTGCTGTGGTGACCCCTAACCGGGAAAAGCCGAAAGACACAACAACAACTGTATTCCTTGCCTAGGCCCTGATCCAGACGTACCTTGCTGTCAGTTCTGTGCTTTATTTAATCAACGCAGTATCCGCCGTCAGTACTTTTTTGCTTCTAAATATTTTGGATCACTGTTTAATTATCCAAAAATGATGTTGGTTAGCAATCCGACTACCGGAATACCTAAGAAACGCAAAGAAAAAGACAGAGACAGGCTGTTGAGGACCAAAACTTCGACGACACTTCTCCTAAGCCAGTTGCCAGTTCGCCGGTACTCAGTGAGGTGCTTTCGCAGCCCCTTATACCCGCTACTTCTGATTCACAAGCCTCTACTGAGACCCATTTGGAGTCTGGTATGCCGCGAGATGCTTCAATTATGGAACCCGCGGATGTCTCTACCTTGGATGATTCCAGAGCCGCTGTGCAGGCAGCGGCTTCTGAGGGTGTATTCAGGCCTACAGATGTGTATATTAAACTGATGCCATCTTCAATATTAAGGCCAAAATCTCGATCTATGTCTAAAAAACCGATGCCTAGGCCACATGTGCAGGCCCCTATGCCTAAAAAACAAATGATCAAAATGGCTGAAGATTTAATTACTTTAATCAGGGGTAGCCAGCCCTCACCTTCAAAGAGGCCTAGGGCTGAACATGACTATGAATCTTTTGAACAGGATTCTGACTCTTCTAATGAACAGGATTTGTCTATACCTACTTATGAGGACTCTGATGCAGAGGATTCCATTCCTTCTGCTTCTCCCCCTGGGAAACTTTACATACATTAAGGGAACATTTCCACTGGGAAAGTCAGGATTTTTCTGAATCCAAAAAGAGGCTTAGGGATTTTCTTCTTCTTCCTCAGCATAGGCCTTTGGCTATACCTCCTGTACTAGACATTGCTGATGTGTTTTCAGAATCCAGTATGGCCCCTGATTCCCTGCCTTCGGCCCCTTGTAAGCTAGACAGATATTACAGGGTTCCTGATTCCCACAAATTCCTTTTCAAAAATCCTGTTGCTGACCCAGAAACCATTTCTCAGGGGCCCAAGGGCATTAAGTCTTCTGCTAAAAATCCTACCCCTTCTGATAGAGACTCCAGGGCGCTGGATAGATGGGGGAAAAAGGTTTGTACTTCCGCAACCTTGGCAGTCAGGGCTTTAAACTGTCAATTTCATATGCTAACATATCAGCAGCATATCATGGGACTGCTTAAACAGAAAATGTTGTTGATTTCTGACTGTGTGGAAAATAAAGATTTACAGGATTTATTGCATTCAGTTGAACAAGTTGGAAAACATTCTTTGCAATGTGGTTTTGATTCTTTGGAGGCCTCTTGCAGGGCTGCTGTTACTGGGTCTGTGCTTAGAAGGCATGCTTGGCTTAAGGAGCAATCTCTGCCTGATCATGTTAAAGCAAAACTGTTGGATGCTCCTTTGCAGCAGGACCGTCTCGCAATAAGACTGAAGAACTTCTAAAAAAGATGGAAGATAAGGTTAAATATATGCAGACTGTGAAAGATTTCTTACAAGTACAACCTCCAAGATTTAGTAGGCACTGGCCTACTAAGAACTCGTCCTTTCCAGTTCCTTCCAGATCCACTCAAGCCAGACCCAGACATGACAAAAGCACCAAGTTTCAGTCCCAGGGGACTTTCAGAACTAAGCAACGGGGTGCCTCCTCTTCCAAATCTGGAAACAACAAGACACCTCCCTATGGTAAACAGTCTCAATGACTTTCCTTTAGAATTACCAAGCACTTACCTTTTAGCCGCCCCTTTGGGAGGAAAACTGGCACTTCATGCAAAAAACTGGCAACTTATAACCCAGGATAAATGGGTTTTAAATATAGTGTCCCAGGGATACAGATTTCATTTCCACACATTGCAAACTCTATGCGGATGGCCAGACCTGCCCCCAAATCAGTGGGCAGAGGCTCAGAAACAAGTACTTTCCCTCTTAAACATTGGGGCTATTCAACTAGTACCAGGAGGGGAAAAGGGACAAGGTTTCTATTCCAGACTTTCCCTGGTACCCAGAAAAGACAAATCATGGCGTCCAATTCTGGGCTTGTCTACTCTAAGCACTTTCCTAGACATACCAAAATTCAAGATGCTGACTCTTCACCAGTTACTTCCTATGCTAGGCAAAGATGCCTGGTTGACAACTCTAGATCTAAGAGGCATACCTGCATATCCCAATCAGGGAATCTTGCAGAAGATACCTCCACTTCAAAGCAGGCTTTTTGCATTATCAGTTCTCTACACTGCCCTTTGGCTTATTTACTGCGCCCAGGGTCTTTACAAAGTGCCTGGCTCCAGTAATTGCATTTTGCAGGCAAAGAAATATTCAAATATATCCATAACTGGACGATTGTCTAATTCAGGCAGTAAACAAGGCCATTCTTCTTAAACATCTGGCATTTGTAAAAAGAGTTCTAACTTGTCTAGGGTACACCATATACGAAAATAAATCATGACTAGTACCCTCTCAAAAAATAACATTCTGCGTGCAAGCTTGAATACAACTGCCCAGATGACTTACCTTATGCCAGAAAAGCAAATTCAGTTTGGTGACTTACTTCAAACAGGTGGCCACAAAAACCCTGCTATCAGCAAGACAAATACTGCAAGCCTTGGGGTTCATGGCCTCCTGCATTCTTCTAATTCCATATGCAAGACTGCATATGAGGAAACTTCAGTGGTACTTAAAAGGTTTATGGAGTCAACATTCTCACAGCCTGGAAACAATGATTCCCATCATATCTTGCCTGCAACTAGAGTTCCTATGGTGGGCAGAGGCCTGCCACCAAAACAACGGACTGCCATTCACATCATCCCCTGCCACCCAAACCCTAACTACAGATGCACCAGACAATGCATTGAGGGGTTCATCTGGCAGGGAAGTGCATTCAGGGCAAATAGAGCTCGAATCAAATGCACCTTCTTATCAATCAAAAAGAAATGCTAGCTGTGCAGAAAGCACTGACAGCCTTCAAGGACTGACTTCATCCAGGGCAACTAATGGTAAAGACGGACAACACCACAGTTATGTGGTACATAAACAAGCAGGGGGATACACATTCCTACCCCCTTTGCAGACAAGCCATGACATTGTGGAACACGGCCTTCAGCTATCAAGTACAACTACAAGCCCAGTTCCTGCCAGGAAAGCTGAATATTTTGGCAGACGATCTAAGCAGAAATCTCATGGACCCACATGAATGGAAACTGGAACCATGAATTTTCAACATGTTGACACGCAAATGGGGGAGCCCAGACATAGATCTCTTTGCCTCACCCCAAAACTACCAGTTGAACAAATTTTGCACAAGAACTCCTCACAAAAAAGCCTGGAAAGTGGATGCTCTGTCCTTCAGCTAGGAAAACCTATCAGTCTATGCTTTTCCCCCTCTGCCTTTACTCTCCAAAGTTCTACTAAAAGTCAAACAGGACAAACCAAAGATGATTTTGCTTGCTCCAGATTGGCCTCACCAACACTGGTATCCACTCCTATGCAATCTGTCACAACATTCTCCATGGCACCTGCCTCAGACACCTTCCTTACTGTCTCAGCAGAACAACCAAATTCTGCACCCTCAGCTCCAAACTTTGAATCTTGTAGCTTGGCTAATCACTTAAATTCCCCCTTAGCATCCCTCAGCAAACCTGTGATGGATGTCATTTTGGAGGTGAGAAGACCTAGTACCAGAAAATCTTATGCTGACAAATGGAAAAGATTCTGTGCCTGGAATCAATCTCAAGGGATGACCATAGCAGTGCCCAATTTACCTCAGATTTTGCAATACTTAACTGAGATGCTTCACAAGGGGCTATCTTTTTTCTTCCATAAAAATCCATGCCTCAGCCATTTCAGCTCATTACAACACAGAACCCCCCTCTTCTCTCATCCTCTGTTAAAGCAGTATCTCAGAGGGGCCAAAAACCTAAGGCCACCCAGGAGAGCTCCAACCCCTGCACTGGGACCTTAACTTTGTATTGGAAAAGCTCACTCTACCTCCTTTCAAGCCAGCTGATACTGCAGATTTAAAATTCCTTTCCTGGAAAACAGCCTTCCTTTTGGCAATCACTTTGGCTAGAAGGATTTCTGAATTACAGGCCCTTATGGCAGTGGAGCCTTTCATCATCTTTCATGCGGACAGGGTGTCACTCAGGACCAACCCATCCTTCATGCCAAGGTGGTATCCAGTGTGGCTCTTAATCAGTCCATTCATTTGCCAACTTTCTTTCCCAATCCACAGAACAAAGGGGAATGTATTCTGCATTCATTGGATGTACACAGGCAACTTAGATTTTACTTGGACAGGACTAAATCTCGAAGAAAATCTGAACAACTGCTGGTAGCATTTGCTGCAGGGGCAGAGGGAAAGGCTATTTCAAAGCAAAACATTTCCAAATGGATAAGCCATTGCATTCATTTCTGCTATAAGCACCATGGAAAACCTATCCCCCAGGGGATCAGATCTCATTCCACAAGGGCTGAATCTACTTCTACAGCCTTTCTCAGAGGTGTTCCTACCAGGGATAATGTTCTTTGTGTTTCACTGTTGCAGTCATTACATTTGGGTAATATGCTGGCAGGTTGCCCTCAGTCGGCCTGAATAACAAAGTCTTTAGTCCTGTGTAGGTTGCTGTCTCCTCTTCCATGACGTCAGGGGTATAAAACATGCAGCCGACGCCATTTTTTTCAGTCTTTCTTGCCGTGCGGAGCCCGAAGCAGTTCGCAAGTGCCGGTCGGCCGACTCCTGAAATTTTCGCATTCGAGTTTCAGAACCGAAGTCTTCAAACTAAAGCTAAGTACCCCGTTGGGGAAACTTTTTCTTGCTCCTTACCAATGTCAGTAAAAGTTAATAATTGTATTACTTGTGGGAAGCAAATACCTCATAAGGATTTTCATTTGTATTGTATTCCTTGCCTAGGCCCAGATCATAATGTGCCTTGCTGTCGGTTTTGTGATAGATTTAACTAATGCACTATTAAGCGTCGGTATATTTTTGCTTATAAATATTCAGACCGTCAAGGTCCAAAACCAACGACAAAGCTTCTCCTAAGCCAGTCGACAGTTCACCGGTACTCAGTGAGGTGCTTTTGCAGCCCCTGATACCCGCTACTTTTGAGTCGCAGGCCTCTACCAAGACCCATTCGGAGTCCGGTATGCAGCAAGATTCTCAGAGTATTGAACCCACAAATGTCTCTCCCTTGGATGGGTCCAGAGCCGCTGAGCAGGCACCGGCTTCTGAGGGTGTTTTCAGGCCTCAACATTTTTATATTAAACTGACGCCAGCCTCAGAAACAAGGTCAAAAACATCTTCTATGTCTAAAAAACCGACGCATAAGCCACAAGCTCAGGCCCCTATGCCCAAAAAACAGATGATCAAAATGGCTGAGGACTTAATTACCTTGATCAGCCCGGCTAAGAAGCCTAGGCAAGGCACTGATTATGAATCTTCAGATCAGGTTTCTATTTCTTCTGATTCCTCCTCTGATCAGGAATTTTCTATTCCACCCTATGAGGATTCTGATGCAGAGGAATCCATCCCATCTGCATCTCCTCCTGAGGATTACTCTTTTGCAGAGACTTTGCATACCTTAAGGGAACATTTTCACTGGGAGAGTCAGGACTTCTCTGATTCAAAAATAGGCTTAGGGGTTTTCTTCCCCAGCATAGGCCTTTGGCAATATCTCCTGTATTAGACATTGTTGATGATGTATTTTCGGAATCAAGCATGGCTCCTGATTCCCTACCTCCAGCTCCTAGTAAGCCAGACAGATATTACAGGGTTCTTGAGTCCCACAAGTTTCTATTCAAAAATCCTGCTGCTGATCCTGAGACTATTTCACAGGGTCCCAAGGGTGTAAAGGCCTCTGCAGCCAAAAATCCTACCCCCTCTGATAGAGATTCCAGGGCACTGGATAGATGGGGAAAGAAGGTTTATACGTCTGCTACCTTGGCAATCAGGGCTTTAAACTGCCAGTTTCATATGCTTAAATATCAACAACATGTTATGGGCTTACTGAAACAGAAAATGATGTTGATTTCTGATTGTGTGGAAAATAGAGAGCTACAGGAATTATTGCATTCAGCAGAACAGGTTGGAAAGCATACTTTGCAATGTGGTTTTGATTCCTTGGAGGCCTCTTGCAAGGCCACAGTTACTGGATCTGTGATTAGAAGGCATGCCTGGCTGAAGGAGCAAAATCTGCCTGATCATGTTAAAGCTAAATTGTTGGATGGCCCCTTGCAGCATGATGCTCTGTTTGGTAATGAGGCAGAAGAGGTTTTAAAGAAAATGGAAGACAAAGCTAAATCTATGCAAACTGTGAAAGATGTCCTGCAAGTGCAGCCACCCAGGTTCAGTAGACACTGGCCTACAAAAAATTGGTCCTTTCCTGTGTCCAACAGAGCCACTCAAGGCAAATCCAGGCACTCAAAAGGCTCCAGATACGAATCACAGGATTCTTACAGGTCAAAGCAATGGGGTGCCTCCACCTCCAAATCTGGAGGAAACAAAGCACAACTCTACAGTAAGCAGTCTCAATGACTTTCCTCTACCATCTCCAAGCACTTATCTTTTGGCAGCCCCCTTGGGGGGGGAAACTAGCACTTCATGCTCAAAATTGACAGTTAATTACCCAGGACAAGTGGGTATTAAACATAGTATTCTAGGGGTACAGATTTAATTTCCATACTTTGCCAGCTCCAAACGGATGGCCAGATCTGCCACACAATCAGTAGGCAGAGGCTCAGAAACAAGTTATGTCCCTCATGGATATGGGGGCTATTCAACCAGTACCAGAAAAGGAAAAAGGACAAGGTTTTTATTCAAGACTTTTCTTGGTACCCAGAAAAAAAACAATGCTTGGCGTCCAATACTGGACTTATCAATCTTGAACACGTTCCTGGACATTCCAAAATTCAAAATGCTGACTTTACAACAGCTACTGCCTATGCTGGGCAGGAATGCTTGGTTAGTGACTCTAGACTTAAAAGAGGCTTACCTGCATATCCCAATAAGGGAATCATGCAGAAGATACCTCCTCTTCAAAGCAGGTTTTTTGCATTACCAATTCTCTGCACTGCCCTTTGGCTTATCTACTGCACCCAGGGTCTTTACAAAGTGCCTGGCACCAGTAATTGCATTCTGCAGACAAAGAAGCATACACATTTATCCTTATCTGGATGACTGTCTCATTCAAGCAGAGGACAAGGACACTCTTCTTCAACATCTGGCATTTGTAAAAAGGCTTCTAACATGCCTAGGGTACACAATAAATGAAAAGAAATCTCAACTGGTATCCTCTCAAATAATTACATTCCTGGGTGCAAGCTTGAATACAACTGCCCAGATGGCTTACCTTATGCCAGACAAACAAAGGCAAAGGGAACCCCTGATCAAAGTAATTAGGTCTTCGGCCATTTTAAGCATCTGTTTTTTAGGCATGGAGGCCTGTCCAGGAGAATGCTGTACTTGTTTCTTTGTCTTTAGAGCTGCTTTAGTCTTTGCCTTTGAAGCTGAAGTTGGTTTTACATATAACTGTGTAGGCCTGAAAACACCCTCAGAAGCCGATGCCTGCTCAGCGGCTCCTGACCCATGTTAGGGAATAGTTTCCGAGTGTCCAATACCTTGAGTTTCCAGCGGCCTAGTTGGCTCCGTGGCCTGTGGCTCTGAGGTAGTGGGCGTCAGGGGCTGCGAAAGCACCTCACTCTGAACCGGTGAACTGGCGACAGGCCTAGCGGGAGCCTCGTCGTCGGTTTTGGACCTCAGATGCCTATCCTTTTCTTTTTCTTTGTGCTTTTTATAAACTCCGGTAGTCGGCTGTTCCGACAGCATTATATAATTGAATCTTCTGCCAAAGTAATGAAATGCAAAATCATACCGACGCTTAATAGTGCGGGGTTAAATCTAGCACAAAACCGACAACTAGCAATGTCGTGGTCAGGGCCTAGGCAAGGAATACAGTAAGAATGAAAATCCTTATGAGGTATTTGCTTCCCACAAGAAATACGATTATTAACTTTTTCTGACATCGGTCTGGAGCAAGAAAAAAGTTTCCCCAACAGGGTACTTAGCTTTAATGAAGACTTCGGATCTGAAATTCGAAATTTGAAAATCTCAGGAGTCGGCCGACCAGCACTTGCGAACTGCTTTTGCTTCAGGCACTGCGCGGCTAGAAAGAAGAAAATGGCATTGGCTGCATCTTTTATACCCCTGGCGCACTGACGTCAGGGAGGAGGCGACAGCAGCCGACGCCTGACCTAGACTTTGGAACTCGGGCCAACTGCGGGTAGCCTGCCAGCAGGATAACCCAATTGTAATGACTGCAACAGTGAATACACTCGAACATCTGCATTTATGGTAGGTACACAACTGTACTTTCTTCAGGGCCTTATAGCCGCTCCTAATGCTGTTTAGTTCCATCCTCCCATCCATCCATCTACCCAAATGTAATGACTGCAACAGTGAAACACGAAGAACATAGTACAGATGTTCATCGTGCATACAGCTGCAGTCATAACAGATGGGTTCTCCTGCCGTCAGGCGGGTCTTCGGTCAGCCGAATTCCAAAGTCTAGGTCCGGCGTCGGTTGTCGTCGATTCTTCCCTGACGTCAGTGCAACAGGGGTATAAAAGAACCAGCCGACACCATTTTCTTCAGTCTTTCTTGCCGCGCGGTGCCCGAAGCAGAAGCAGTTCGCAAGTGCCAGTCAGCCAGCTCCTGAGATTACGAAAATTTGGAAACCGAAGTCTTCTTAAAAGCTAAGTACCCCGTTGGGGAAACTTTTCTTGCCTCAGACCGATGTCAGACAAAGTTAATAATTGTATTTCTTGTGGGAAGCAAATACCGCATAAGGATTTCCATTCCCTCTGTATACCTTGTTTAGGCCCAGACCACGACGTCTCGGTCTGTCGCTTTTGTGCTACATTCAATAAACACACTATTAAGCGTCGGGCGGAGTTCGCCCAGCATTATTTTGGGAAAGCATTTAACTATACTATGTCGTCGGATACTCCGACTCCGATTTTGTCTAAAAAACGCAAAGACAAGGACCGACACACGAGGTCCGCGGCCTCTACCGACACCACACCAAAGCCAACTACACATGGTCCGGTTCTCAGCGAGGCGACTACGCAGCCCCTGACCACCGACGACCTGTCTTTGACGGTGTCTCCTGTGCCCGAGGTCGCAGGCTCCTCGGCCCACACCCCGACTACAGATACCGAAGCCACTCTTGGCGTTGAAACTCAGAATGTGGACAGGTCCACCTCCACTCAAGGTGTCTTCAGACCTTCCTCTTCTTTCTCCATCAAGGCTTTCACAAAGTCTAAAGCAACCATGCACTCTAAGAGACCAGCTACACAGGGCCCATCTCCAGGCCCCATGCCTAAGAAACAGATGCTTAAAATGGCTGAGGATTTAATTACTCTTATCAGAGGTTCTCAGCCCCCTCCGGACAAAAGGCCTAAAGTGGAGGAAGATTCCCCCTCCTCTGATCAGGGCTGCATTATTTCAGAGCACTCTGATAATCAGGAACATTGTTACTCCCCTTTTGAAGACTCTGATGCGGAGGAGTCCATTCCTTCTGTTTCCCCCCCTGAGGATTACTCATTTGGGGAAACTTTGCATACCTTAAGGGAACACTTCCACTGGGAAGGCCAGGATTATTCAGATTCCAAGAAAAGGCTCAGGGAATTTCTCTTGCTTCCTCAGCACAGGTCTCTGGCTATACCTCCTGTCTTGGACATCCTAGATGATGTTTACTCGGAGGCCTGCCTTAACCCGGACTCTCTACCTCCAGCTCCAGTTAAGCCTGACAGGTACTACAGGGTCCCTGACTCACACCAGTTTCTATACAAAAGCCATGCTGCTGACCCAGAAACCATCTCACAGGGCCCCAAGGGAGTTAAGGCCTCCATTGCTAAAAATCCACTGCCTTCCGAGAGAGATTCCAGATCCTTAGAAAGGTGGGGAAAAAAGGTATATACCTCGGCTACCTTATCAATGAGGGCCTTAAACTGTCAGTTTCATATGCTAAAATACCAACAGTTTTTGTTATCACAATTGAAAAGTAAAATGTCACAACCTGAACAACCAGACTTGAAGGAGTTGCAGGATTTGATGCATAGTGCAGAACAAGTGGGTAAGCATACCTTACAATGTGATTTTGATGCTCTAGAGGCCTCATGTAGAGCTGCTGTTACAGGATCAGTCATACATAGGCATGCCTGGCTCAAGGAACAAACCTTGCCTGATCATGTCAAAGCTAAATTACTAGACACCCCTCTTCAAAAGGATGTACTATTTGGTGCTAATGCTGAGGAGGTATTAAGGAAAATGGAGGAAAAGGCTAAATCAATGCAAACTGTGAAAGAATTTCTACAGGTTCAACCCCACGTTTTAGTAGAAATTGGCCTTCCAAAACTGGTCCTTTCCTGCCAGAGACAGACCCCAAAGAGGCAGATACAGGCGCCCGAGGGGCAGAGGACAATCCCAAGGATCGTATAGAGGCAGACAATGGCAAGCTCCTACACAAAGAGGTGGTGAAGACAACTCACAATCTTTCAGAAAGCAAACCCAATGACTTTCCCCTTTGCATGCCAACCAGGTCGCAAATGGCAGCCCCCTTAGGAGGAAAGCTGGCATTATTTTCAAAAAATTGGCATATTGTCACAAAGGACAAATGGATCCTGGACATTATAAACAGAGGCTACAAATTCCATTTTCACACCCTTCCAAAAATGAGAGGCATGCCAAACCTGCCACACAATCAAAGGGCAGAGGCACAAAGACAAATTACAGATCTCATAAACATGAAAGCTATTCAAGAGGCACCTATGCACGAACAAGGTCAAGATTTTTATTCCAGGCTATTTCTGGTGCCAAGGAAGGGAAAAGATTGGAGACCTATTTTGGATCTATCCATCCTAAACACATTTCTACTCGTACCAAAATTCAAGATGCTCACTCTACAGCAACTTCTTCCCATGCTGGGCAAGGAGTCTTGGCTGGTAACATTGGACCTCAAGGAGGCATACCTGCCTGTCCCTATCAGACAAAATTGCAGAAGGTACCTCAGATTTCTTGCAGGTTCAACCCATTATCAATTCTCTGCATTGCCCTTTGGCTTATCTACTGCACCCAGAGTATTCACGAAATGCCTGGCATCAGTAATTGCCTACTGCCGACTTCAAGGGATACAAATATATCCCTATTTGAACGACTGCCTGATCCAAGCGGACAGCAAGCACATTCTTCTGAAACATCTGGCTTATGTAATAATGTTATTGAATTCTCTGGGATACACAGTCAACAAAAAGAAATCAAGGCTAATACCCTCTCGGAAGATCATTTTCCTGGGTGCCAATTTGGACACAAACACCCAGATGGCCTACCTCACGCCAGAGAAGCAGGGGCAACTAATTCAATACTTCATAACACTAGCAAATTGCACCAGGCTGACTGAAAGGAAAATCAGGCAGGCTCTGGGATTCATGGCATCTTGCATCTTACTAATCCCATGTGCAAAGCTGCATATGAGGAAACTACAATGGTACCTGAAAAACATATGGTCTCAATACAGCCACAGTTTGGAAACAATAATACCACTAATTCCATGTCTGCAAAAGGAATTTCTGTGGTGGGCTCAAGCATGTCTAACAAACACAGGTCTTCCATTCAGCAAGCCTCAAGAAAATCAAGTCATCACAACAGACGCCTCGGACTACGCCTGGGGGGGCGCACATGACAGATCGGTGCATTCAGGGCAAGTGGTCCCAAAAAGAAAAGCACCTTCACATCAATCAAAAAGAAATGCTAGCAGTAATAAATGCTATTATAGCTTTCAAGGACCTCCTACAACCAGGTCAACTATTGATAAGAACGGACAACACCACAGTTATGTGGTACATAAACAAGCAGGGAGGAACACATTCTTACCCCTATGCAGACTGGCCATGTCACTTTGGAACATGGCCATGGACTTACAAATGGAACTACAAGCACAGTACTTGCCAGGCAAGGAAAACACGCTGGCAGACAACCTAAGCAGGAATATGACAGACCCACATGAATGGAAGTTGCATCCAAAAGTTTTTACAGAAATAATCCAAGAATGGGGAAGGCCAGACATAGATCTCTTTGCCTCCCACAAAAATCATCAATTGACAAAATTCTGCTCAAGGATCTTCCATCCAAAGGCCTGGAGAGTGGACGCTCTCTCTTTCAGTTGGACATCAATGACAGTTTATGCCTTCCCACCTCTTCCTCTGCTGCCCAAAGTTTTATTGAAGACCAGAGCAGACAGACCAAAGATGATCCTCATTGCTCCGGACTGGCCAAGTCAACACTGGTACCCACTCCTGAGGAGCCTGACACATTCCCCACCATGGACCCTGCCTCTAATGCCTCTTCTTCTGACTCAGCACAGCTTCAAAACTCTTCACAGTCAGCTAAAAATACTCAATCTGGCCGCATGGAAGATTCCTTAGCATCACAGCAGGCCCTACTCTCCAAGGAGGTGCAGGATGTCATTTTGGAGGCCAGAAGGCCATCAACTAGAAAAGCTTACTCCGCAAAATGGAAACGTTTTTGTGTCTGGAATGAGAAAAAGGGCCAGGACCCTGGAAAACTGAATTTACCTCAAATACTACAATACTTGGCTGAACTGCTAAGCAGTGGACTTTCTTTCTCCTCCATCAAAATCCATGCCTCAGCCATTTCTGCAGAATACAACACTAATCCACCTTTATTCTCTCACCCTCTCTTAAGACAGTTCCTCAGAGGGGCTAAAAATTTAAGACCTCCAAGGAAACAACCAATACCTGCTTGGGATCTTAACTTCATTCTGGAAAAACTGACCTTGCCTCCTTTTGAGCCAGCTGCCTCATCAGATTTGCAATATTTGTCCTGGAAAACAGCCTTCCTTCTGGCTATCACCTCAGCTCATAGAGTTTCAGAACTACAGGCTCTCATGGCTGTCCAGTCTTTTATCATCTTCCATCAGGACAGAGTCTCCTTATGAACCAACCCGTCCTTTATGCCTAAAGTGGTATCCAGGGTAGCTTTAAATCAGGCCATACATTTACCTACTTTTTATCCTAATCCTCAAAACAAAGGGGAGAGATTACTACATTCCTTGGACATCCACAGACAACTGCGTTATTATTTGGACAGAACAAAGCCTTTCAGAAAATCAGAACAGCTCTTTGTGGCCTTTTCGGTAGGAGCTCAAGGAAAGCCAATCTCCAAACAGACAATCTCAAAATGGATAGCCCACTGCATACGCTTTTGCTATTCCTTTCATGGCAAAGCTGTACCTACAGGCATTAGAACTCATTCCACCAGGGCCACAGCCACCTCTGCAGCCTTCCTCAGAGGAGTTTCTACCAAGGATATTTTGGAAGCAGCCACTTGGAGTTCTGTGCATACCTTCTCCAAGCACTACAACCTACCATTATACTCCAAATCTAGAGCAGGCTTTGCCACTGCAGTCTTGCAGGGCATTTTGGCTCCTCCTAGTTCCACCTAGTGCCTACCACCCCTTTCTTAGCTTTGGGATTCTACCCATCTGTTATGACTGCAGCTGTATGCACGATGAACATAGTACAGTTTTGTACCTACCATAAATGTAGATGTTCGAGTGCTAATACAGCTGCGGTCCAGGTTTCCCTCCCTCCTTCCCCTCTTGGGACAGGCCTATAGGCTAGCACATCCTCATACAACGTGATTGGGGTATTATTTATGATGTATTTACTTGCAACTACTGTATTTTGATTATATTGCACTGCATTATTACACAAACTTATGTATTGCCTTCCTTCTGGGGGCACCTGACATCTGGGGCAAGAAAAACTGAAGAAAATGGCGTCGGCTGGTTCTTTTATACCCCTGTCGCACTGACGTCAGAGAAGAAGCGACGACAACCGACGCCGGACCTAGACTTTGGAATTGCCAACGAGGACCGCCTGACGGCAGGAGAACCCATCTGTTATGACTGCAGCTGTATTAGCACTCGAACATCTACATTTATGGTAGGTACAAAACTGTACTTTGTGTACTTACCATAAATGTAGATTCACTGTTGTAGTCCGGGTTACCCACCCTCCATCCCCCTTTTCTATACCTTTTCTTTCCTTCACTATATACTAAAGCCTTTGTGGTGTATTTGTTGTTAGATGAAGGTAAAGTTTATGTTGCTAAAAGTGCATTTATATATATTGCAGTTTATTTACATACATATATATATATATATATATATATATATACATATTTTTTTTTTTTTTTTTGCTCCCCATTTGGGGGGGCAAGAAAAACTGAATAAAATGGCGTTGGCTGCATGTTTTATACCCCTGAAGACCTGACGTCATGGAAGTGGAGACAGCAACCAACGTAGGACCTTTGTTATTCAGGCCGACTGAGGGCAACCTGCCAGCAGATTACCCAGATGTAATGAGTGCAACAGTGAATACACTCGAACATCTACATTTATGGTAACTGTACACAATTGTACTTTCTAGAAGCTGCTACATGGAGTTCAGTTCATACTTTCACCAAGCACTATCACTGACCAATTTTCTCTAAATCCAGAGCTGGTTTTGCCACTGCTGTTTTGCAGGGCCTTATAGCCAGTCCTAATACTGTATAAATCCATCCACCCAACCTTAGCTTTGGGAATCTACTCAAATATAATGACTGCAACAGTGAAACACGAAGAACATAGTACAGTTGTGTACACTTACCATAAGTGTAGATGTTCGAGTGTATTAGTTACCATCCCTTCAGCCCTCTGTTTTTTCTCTAACTATGCCTCTCCTTTATTTTTCTACACTTAAAAGCCCTTTTGGTGTATTTGCTTTTGTTTGGAGGTATATATTTTTGTGTTTAAAATTATTTATATATTTTGCTCCCCATTTGGGGGGCTCCTGGCATCTGGGGCAAGAAAAACTGATGTAATGGCGTCGGCTGCATGTTTTATACCCCTGATTACCTGACGTCATGGAAGAAGGGACAGCAACTGACGCAGGACCCAAGACTTTGTTAATCAGGCCGACTGAGGGCAACCTGCCAGCAGATTACCCAAATGTAATGACTGCAACAGTGAATACACTCGAACATCCACATTTATGGTAAGTGTACACATCTGTACTATATGTCTTCAGTAAGCCATCTGACTACCGACATTCCGAAAAAATGCAAAGATAAAGACAGAGACAGGTCGCCTAGGTCCAAAGCTGCCAATGACGCTTCTCCTAAGCCAGTTCGCCGGTACTCAGTGAGGCACTTTCACAGCCCGTGATACCTGCTACTTCTGATTCCCAGGCCTCTACTGAGACCCATTCGGAGTCCAGTATACCGCAAGATGTTTCAACTGTGGAACCTGCGGATGTCTCTACCTTGGATGGGTCCGGAGCCGCTGTGCAGGCACCGGCTTCTGAGGGTGTATTCAGGCCTACTGACTTGCATATTAAACCGCCATCTTCTTCTTCACAGCCTAAAACTCGAACCGTGCCTAGAAAACTGAAGCCCAGACCACATGGTCAGGCCTCTATGCCTAAAAAACAAATGATAAGAATGGCTGAAGACCTTATTACTTTAATCAGGGGAAGCCAGCTTTCCCCCTCTAAGAGACCTAGGACTGAGTTTGCTTATGATACTTCTGACCAGGATTCTGAATTTTCTGTTTCCTCTGATGACCAGGATTTACCCTTATCTACCTATGAGGATTCTGATGCTGAGGACTCTGTTCCCTCTGCATCCCCCCCCCCCCCCAGAGGATTTCTCTTTTGGTGAAACCTTGCATACTGTCAGGGAGCATTTTCGTTGGGAAAGTCAGGATTTCCCTGATTCTAAGAAGAGGCTTAGGGATTTCTTACTCCTGCCCCAGCACAGGCCTTTAGCCATACCTCCTGTACTAGACATTGTTGTTGATGCCTTTTTGGAATCTAGCTTGGCCCCTGACTCTTTACCTCCTGCTCCCAGAAAACCTGATAGATATTACAGGGTCCCTGACTCTCACAAGTTCCTTTTTAAAAATCCTACTGCGGATCCTGAGACCATTTCACAGGGACCCAAGGGCATTAAAGCTACTACTGCCAAAAACCCAACCCCCTCTGATAGAGACTCCAGGGTGCTGGATAGATGGGGTAAGAAGGTATACACTTCTGCAACTTTGGCCATTATGGCCTTAAACTGACAGTTTCATATGTTAAAATATTAGCAGCATATTATTGGATTGCTTAAACAGAAAATTATGTTTATTCCTGATTGTGCTGAAAATAAGGATTTACAGTTTTTACTGCATTTGTCGCCTCACAGTAAGATGCTGTCCGGTTCGATTCTCAGCTAGAGCGTCTTCTGCGTGGAGACATGCTTGAATGGGCGTACCTTCGTTAAAGGTTGTGCATCAGGCCTAGCAAGCCGGTACGTAAAAATCAACTGCCAGTCATTAGCGGACCGGAGTTCCGCTGTGGCGACCCCTAACCAGGAAAAGCCGAAAGACACAAACTGCATTCATCTGAACAAGTTGGAAAACATACTTTGCAATGTGGTTTTGATTCACTAGAGGCATCTTGCAGGGCTGCTGTAACTGGGTCTGTACTTAAAAGGCATGCTTGGCTTAAGGAGCAATCCTAGCCTGATCATGTAAACGCAAAATTACTGGATGCTCCCTTAAACCAGGACCACCTGTTTGGCAACAAGGCAGAAGAAGTTCTTAAAAAGATGGAGGAAAAAGCTAAATCTATGCAAACTGTTAAAGATTTTTTACAAGTACAACCTCCAAGGTTTAGCAGGCATTGGCCTTCCAATAATTGGTCCTTTCCTGCCTCTACCAGATCTTCTCAGTCCAAACTCAGACCCAGGAGAGCTACCAGGCTTCAGTCCCAGGATACACACAGGACTAAGCAGCGGGAGGGCCTCCACTTCCAAATCTGGGAGTAATAAAACTCCCCACTATGACAAACTTTAGTGTCCCAGGGATACAAATTTCACTTCCACACGTTACCAACACCAAGTGGGTGCCCAAATCTACCCCAAAATCAGTGGGTGGAGGCCCAAAAGCAAGTACTTTCTCTCTTAAGCATGGGGGCTATTCATTTGGTACCAGAAGAGGAAAAGGGACAAGGTTTCTACTCAAGACTTTTCCTGGTACCCAGAAAGAGCAATTCATGGCATCCTATCCTAGACCTGTGTACTCTAAACACCTTTTTGGTGATTCCAAAATTCAAGATGCTGACTCCAACAGTTGCTCCCTATGCTAGGCAAGGATGCCTGGTTGGCAACACTAGATTTAAAGGAAGCATACCTGCACATCCCAATCAGGGAATCTTGCAGAAGATACCTACACTTTAAAGCAGGCTACATGCACTATCAGTTCTCTGCACTGCCCTTTGGCTTATCTACTGCGCCCAGGGTATTTACAAAGTGGGAAGTGGGAGGATGGCATAATGGTTAATGTGTTTACCTTACAGATACAAGGTGCAAGGTTCGATTCTCACATGGGGTAATTGGTTAGGTGTGAAATGGCCCACAAGGGCAGTTAGCCTAGTACTAATCTATGAACCTAAAGTGCCTAGCTCCAGTCATTGCATTTTGCAGGCAAATAAATATTCAGATATACCCATACCTGGACGATTGTCTAATTCAGGCAGAAAGCCAGGACATACTTTTGAATCATCTGGCCTTTGTACAAAAGGTGCTAACTTGGCTGGGGTACACCATAAACAAAAAGAAATCACACCTGGTACCCTGTCAACAAATCATATTCCTGGAAGCAAACTTTAATACAACTTCCTAGATGGCTTTCCTCACGCCAGAGAAACAAGTTCATTTGACAACCTACTTCAAACAAGTGGCCGCAAAACCCCTGCTATCTGCAAGGCAAATACTACAACCCTTGGGATTCATGGCCACCTGCATTCTTCTAATTCCATATGCAAGATTGCATATGAGGAAACTACAATGGTATCTAAAAAGCTTATGGTGTCAACATTCTCAGGATCTAGAAGCAATGATTCCTATCATACCTTGCCTTTGCTTAGAGTTCCTTTGGTGGGCAGAGGCCTGCCACCAAAACAAGGGACTACCATTCACACCACCCCCTGCTGCCCAAACCCTAACAACGTACGCATCAGACTATGCATGGGGGGGCTCACCTGGCAGGGAAGTGCATTCAGGGCAAATGGAACCCAAGTCAAATGCACCTGCATATCAATCAAAAAGAAATGCTAGCTGTACAGAATGCTCTGACAGCCTTCAAGGACTACCTTCATCCAGGACAACTAATGGTAAGGATGGACAACACCACGGTTATGTGGTACATAAACAAGCAGGGGGGTACACATTCTTACCCCCTCTGCAGACTAGCCATGGCATTGTGGAACACGGCCTTGAGCTACCAAGTGCAACTACAAGCTCAATTCCTGCCAGGAAAGCTGAATATTCTGGCAGACGAACTAAGCAGAAATCTCATGGACCCACACGAATAGAAACTGGAATCACGGATTTTCAACATGTTGACAAGCAAATGTGGGAGCCCAGACATAGATCTATTTGCCCCCCCAGAACTACCAGTTGGACAAATTTTGCACAAGAACTCCTCAAAAAAAAGCCTGGAAAGTGGATGCTCTGTCCTTCATCTGGAAAAACCTATCAGTCTATGCCTTTCCCCCTCTGCCTCTGATTTCCAAAGTTCTGCTAAAGGTCAAACAGGACAAAACAAACCAAAAATGATTTTGATTGCTCCAGACTGGCCTTGCCAACACTGGTACCCGCTCCTGCGCAGTGTGTCTCTAATATCCCCATGGCACCTGCCTCAGACACCTTCCTTACTGTCTCAGCAGGAGACCCAGATTCTGCACCCTCAGCTCCCTACATTGAACCTTGCAGCTTGGCTAATCACTTAAATTCACCCTTAACATCCCTCAGCAAACCTGTGATGGGTGTCATCTTGGAGGCTAGAAGACCTAGTACTAGAAAATCTTATGCTGACAAATGGAAAATATTCTGTGCTTGGAATCAATCTCAAGGAATGAGCACAGCAGCGCCCAATTTACCTCAGACTTTACAATATTTAACTGAGATGCTTCACAAGGGCCTGTCTTTTTCATCCATTAAAGTCCATGCCTCAGTCATTTCAGCTCATTATAACACAGAACCTCCCCTCTTCTCTTATCCTCTGCTCAAGCAGTACCTCAGAGGGGCCAAGAACTTGAGACTACCCAGGAGAATTCCAACCCCTGCTTGGGACCTTAATGTTGTATTGGAGAAACTCACTCTGCCTCCTTTCAAGCCAGCTGCTACTGCAGACTTAAAATTTCTTTCTTGGAAAACAGCCTTCCTTCTGGTAATTACTTCAGCTAGAAGGATATCTGAGTTACAGGCCCTTATGGCAGTGGAGCCTTTCATCATTTTTCATGCGGACAGGGTGTCACTCAGGACCAATCCATCCTTCATGCCCAAGGTGGTATCCAGTGTGGCTTTTAATCAGTCCATTCATTTGCCATCTTTCTTTCCCAATCCACAAAACAAAGGGGAATGGATTCTGCATTCATTGGATGTGCACAGACAACTAAGATTTTACTTGGACAGAGCTAAAACTCGAAGAAAATCTGAACAACTTCTGGTAGCATTTGCTACAGGGGCAGAGGGAAAGGCTATTTCAAAACAAACCATTTATAAATGGATAAGCCATTGCATTCATTTCTGCTACAAGCATCATGGAAAGCCTATCCCCCAGGAGATCAGATCTCATTCCACCAGGACTGCATCTACTTCTACAGCCTTTCTCAGAGGTGTTCCTACCAGGGATATTCTAGAAGCTGCTACCTGGGGTTCAGTTCATACTTTCACCAAGCATTATCATTTACCAGTTTTCTCTAAATCCAGAGCTGGCTTTGCCACTGCTGTCTTGCAGGACCTTATAGCTGGTCCTAATACTGTATAAATCCATCCTCCCAACCATGGTTTGGGAATCTACCCAAATGTAATGACTGCAACAGTGAAACACGAAGAACATAGTACAGTTGCGTACACTTACCATAAATGTAGATGTTCCAGTGTATTCACTGTTGCAGTCCTGGTTACCCTCCCTCCAGCCCTATTTTTTCTCTGACTATACCTCTACTTTCTGTTCCTATGCTTAAAAGCCTTTTTGGTGTGTATGCATTTGATTGGAGGTATATTGCTGTAATTTAAGATTATATTTTGCTCCCCATTCGGGGGGCACCTGACATCTGGGGTAAGAAAACCTGAGGTAATGACGTCGGCTGCATGTTTTATACCCATGACGACCTGACATCATGGAAGAAGGGAGAGCAACTGAAGCAGGACCCAATACTTTGTTAATCAGGCAGACTGAGGGCAACCTGCCAGCAGATTACCCAAATGTAATGACTGCAACAGTGAATACACTCAAACATCTATATTTATGGTAAGTGTACACAACTGTACTTTCCTCAGAGGGGCCAAAAATTTATGACCAACCAGGAGAGCTACAGCTACAGCCTGGGACCTTAACTTTGTACTGGAGAAACTCACTCTTCCTCCTTTCAAGCTAGCTGCTACTGCAGACTTAAAATTCCTTTCTTGGAAAACAGCTTTCCTTTTAGCAATTACTTCAGCAAGAAGGGTATCTGAATTACAGGCCCTCATGGCAGTGGAGCCTTTCATTCATGCAGACAGGGTGCCCCTCAGAACCAATCCTTCCTTCATGCCCAAGGTAGTATCCAGTGTGGCCCTTAATCAGTCCATTCATTTTCCAACCTTCTTTCCTAATCCACAGAACAAAGGGGAATGGATACTGCACTTCTTAGATGTGCACAGACAACTTAGATTCTATTTGGACAGGACTAAACCTCAAAGGAAATCTGACCATCTGCTGTTGGCATTTGCTGCAGGGGCAGAGGGGAAGGCTATTTCAAAGCAAACCATCTCCAAATGGATAGGCCATTGTTTTCATTTCTGCTACAAGCACCATGGAAAACCTATCCCACAGGGGATCAGACCCCACTCAACCAGGGCTGCATCTACCTCTACAGCCTTTCTCAGAGCGTCCCTACCAGGGACATCCTAGAAGCTGCTACCTGGAGTTCTGTACATACTTTCACCAAGCATTACCATCTGCCAATTTTCTCTAATTCCAGAGCTGGCTTTGCCACTGCAGTCTTGCAGGGCCTTATAGCTGGTCCTAATGCTATCTAAATTCCTGCTCCCATCCTTAGCTTTGGGAATCTACCCAAATGTGATGACTGCAACAGTGAAACATGAAGAACATAGTACAGTTGTGTGCACTTACCATAAATGTAGATGTTCAAGTGTATTCACTGTTGCAGTCCTGGTTACCCTCCCTCCAGTCCCCTTACTTCTTTTGGCTATACCTCTACTCTCCTTTACTATGCTCAAAAGCTTTTTGGTGTATTTGCTTTTTTGTTGGAAGTATAACCTTGTATTTTTATAGATTTAATTGCTTCCCATTAGGGGGGCACCTGGCATCTGGGGCAAGAAAAACTGAGGTAATGACATCAGCTGCATGTTTTATACCCCTGAAGACCTGACATTTGAAGAAGGGACAGCAACCGATGCAGGACCCAAGACTTTGTTAATCAGGCCGACTGAGGGCTACTGCAAGCAGATAACCCAAATGTGATGACTGCAACAGTGAATACACTCGAACATCTACATTTATGGTAAGTGTACACAACTGTACTTTTTGACATTGCCTAAAAAGGGCACTATGGGAGAAGCAAGCATCTTTTCCAGTATCCAAAAGCCTTGAGGAGAGAGGTGAGGGCCATCTCTGACAAAGCAGCGTGGGCTGTCAACCATGTCTTCCCAGGCTGTCAGATACTGGATTCCCCTGGAGTGGCACCAAAAGCTAAGCCAATTATTGAAATCAATCAATCATTTTTTTGTTTGTATTGTGGCATCATCCTAAGTGAAGGTAAAATGTTGCATAGGGCTAGGGACATACCTACCTGAGACACATAATCTGAAAGTTCAGTCATGTCTCTCTTCATGTAGTCCAGAGAGGTGCATCTCAAGTCATTCACTCCAACGTATACTATGATAGTCATAATGGTAATTGCTGCTGACTGACTTAAGTGCATGCATGATTTGATGGATTCTGGCACCTGAAAAGCAGCTGACCATGACCTTCTCCTTGCCCATCCTAGTGAGGGGGACATCTGTGTGTCTCACTATTGAATCACCTAAGACTAAGACATTAGGTTTTTGGTTGTTTTGCTTTAGGGGCTTAATTGTTGTGGTACTGATAGGTTTGTTATGTGTAGTGGTGGATTCTGTTCATGTACTAGTATGTGTAGGTTGTTTGCACTTGGGAGGTCTCTGGTCTTTTAGTAGGTGCTTAGTGAGTACCTCCACGTACATGGGTTTATGTGTCTTTACCTTATCTTGTGTGAGTGGAGAGGTGTGTGTGCTGACAAACTGTTTGATGTATTTTTTATTGTTATATGAGAGGACTGGTTCTAGTTTCATGGTATAGTTACATCTCTCGCACACTGTATTGGTTTGGTTTAGGAGCAAGTGGTTGTCAGTATACAAGACAATTGCTACACTGCCTCGAGATGCCCTTGTCAATCAGGCTGGCTGGAGAAATGTAGGGAAACTAACTGTCCATAGTAGTCTTAGGTAATTCTTAAGTACTAATTTTGGAGAGGGCAATTCAGATCAGCTATTGCTTTGGGATTAACAAGGGGATTTATTCTATAGAAGAGCAGGAATGGAAAGTGGGACAATGCTGCTCAGTGCTCATCTGAGTTGCCTGCAGTGCAGAAGTGCGCAGCTGCGATGCCCGCAGAGCAGCAGGGAACCTAAGAGGGTTTCACTGACTGGTGTCAAGGGAGAAAATAGATGATCTGAAGTAGTTAACTTCATTTGATCCCCAACCTGTGGGTTTCGGATCCGACATGGATCCGAGCCGGCAGCATACCAAGCAAAAAGATCCGAGCTCCAAGCTCCTCCCCCCTACTACACTGCAACCTCCTTCCAATCCCCAGATCTCATTTGCCGCGGCTTTGTTAGCACGGGATGTTTGAGCTCCAGGCAAGTTCAAGTTTGTCAGGGTTTTTTGAATTTTATCGGTCTGTGTGTGCCCCTTTTATATACATATATATATATATATATATATATATATATATATATATCTATATATATATATTAGTTTAACTCTCATTACCGGGTTTCTTTTCTCGCTAGATATTTGCGTTTTGTGAGTTAGAAAGTTGTTAACTTTCTGTCAGTGTAGGCCCCCTTCCCACCCGTAGAGTGTGTGTGTGTGTGTGTGTGTGTGTGTGTGTGTGTGTGTGTGTGTGTGTGTGTGTGTGTGTGTGTGTGTGTGTGTGTGTGTGTGTGTGTGTGTGTGTCTGTGTTTATTATGTCGGAAAGTCAGAAAGTGACTTACTCTAAGTGCACAGAGTGTGGCCACAAGCTGTCGCCAGCCAACGGTCACACTCTGTGTGTAGTTTGCTTGGGGGTGCCTCATTTGTCATCTGGCTGCAAAATCTGTGCAGCCTTCAACCCCCGAGCCCTATGGGATCGCAGGAACAAGTTGATTCTGGCAGGTCTTCTACCCGCGGAATCTTCTGCTTCTTCTTCCACAGCTTCTTCACCAGCCACGGCTGTGGCTGTGGCTGTCCAGCCTTCCGGCCCTTGCCACAGGGAGAGAGAGAGGCCAAGAAAGAGAGAATGAAAGACAAACACAGGGAGTCAGAGAGACAAATGGAAAGGGTAAAAGATAGAGATAGAAGGGCCGCAAGCGGCAGGCTGAGTTGGCTCAGTCAGCCCCTCCCGTTAAGGTGATTTTGTCTCCTGTCAAAGTTACTAGGCCATCCTCTCCTCGGCTCCGTTCACCACATTTTTCTCCGGAGGAGGAGGCTCGACCAGCCTAGATGTCATCTTCGCGTTGGCCCTCCCGGCCGGCGTCGGTGGCGTCCTCGAGATCTACTCAGAGCATCTCTGAAGCAGACATAGATCGGATGATGCAAAGGTTTCTACAAACTCAACTGCAGATGGGAGTGCTACTGGCTCGCCCCACACAAGTGCGGGGAGTTCGGCTCCGTTTTTCACCCTGATAGCTCTTTCTCAGATCCACCATCGGATTTTGGAGACTATGGATCCGAAGAGCCCTGGAGTCAGGGGGTCGGCGACGATGGTACCTTCGGCCTTGAAGCCGGCCATGCCCTCGAGTCTGTCAGATCCACTTTCGGATCCGTGCTCTCGGAGCCGAGAGTTGGGCATTGGATCCGAGGGGATGAGTGTGTCATCAGTTCCATTGTGGTTGGGGCATACCGTCCCTTTGGGTCTGGCCGTTCCAACTTCGGCTCCGATCCCTTCATCGGATCTGAGGGTCGCGGCTACCCACACCAGTTTCAGGGAAGCCGGTTCTCCTTCGGTGTTTGACGTTATGGAGAGGGTTCTCTCTGAAGGATCGAGACCCCTCACTCTTTCCTTGGGGTCTATCCCTGCCCCCTCACAGCTGGGTTTTTCTTCCATCATCCAGTCCCCCCAGGGACAGCCTGTGTCTATTGCACCCCAGCCAGTTCCCCTGGAGGAACACAAACCTATTTGTGAGCCCTCCCTGGAGAGTCCACCCGAGGAGGTTTCTCACAAACGCCAGTGTAAATGGAGGCACTTGGACTCCCCCCCCCCCCGAGTCCCTCACTGAGGATATCGACTTGGAGGAAGGGGAAGTTTCCCCTAAATCACCCCCTGAAAATGTCTCCTTCGGAGACATAATGGAAATCCTTCGCCAGGGGGTGGTCTGCCCAAAAACCTTCCTCTGACGAGTCGGTATTCCTGGAGGCGTTCAACACAGGTCCATCTACCTCTTGGGTGTCCCCCCCCCAGCCGACCCTCTGATGGACCTTATCACCACCAGAGCTTGGAAGGAACCGGACACTGTGGAGCCAATACCCAAAAAGCCTGACAAAATATTGAGCCCCCTGGCAGATAGAGCTTCTTGGAGCAAAGGTTCCCCATTGATGCCATGGTGGTGGTGGCGGCCACAAAAAAGGAACTCGCCCAGGAGAGTTCCTCAGTCCACCCCCCAGACAAGGAGTCTAGGGCGATGGACCATCTTGGAAGGCAGACTTTTGCTTCAGCTACCTTTACTATAAGGACGCTGAATTACTTGGCCCATGTAATTCGACTGCAGTGGGACCTTGTGAAAGAGTACGCAGAGTCTCCCCTGGAGTCCATGTCAGCCGAGGATAAACAGACCTTCTCGGCTCGTATGGCCACTCTCACGTCTGTGTCCAGTACATCCATGTGTCTACTCTCTCACGCCACTGAGGGAGCAGCTAGTGCTAGCGAGTCCAGGATCGCCTTAAGGCGTCATGCCTGGCTTTGTCTTTGTGATTTCTCGGAACCCTTCAAGGCATCCTTCGCTAATGCACCTTTTGACAGTTCAACCCTGTTCGGGAAGACTGTCCGTGATATGCTTGTCCAGAGCGAGAAAGATGGGAAACCGCTGTCAGCCATCGGGATCCATTTCTCTAACCCTCAAAGGTCCTTTTCCAGGAGCCAGCGAGGGCAAAAGAAGCTGTGGTTCCGGAAATCTCAGCAGTCCCAGAATGCTCAAGACTCCTTCTCCCCCAGAGGCAGAGGGGGACAAGGTGGACGCCGGCCCAGAGGCAGAGGGGGGATGAAGAACTTCGGGTCACGGGAACTATTTTCAGATCAACCCACACAGCAACCCTGAGGGGTTGCCCGACTGCTCCTCTGTGGAGGCAGTCGGGGGGCATTTTTCAATGCACCTTACCCAATGGGAGTCCATCCTGACGTATCGCTGGGTGCTTCGAATAATATCCAGAGGCTATTCTATGCCCTTTACAAACAAGCCCCCTTACACAAGGTGCCTCCTGGACATCCCATCCGCTCAGAGGGAGGCCACGGCTTTGGAAATACAAAAGCTGCTAGAAAAAAGAGCCATCCAGTAGATGCCCCCAGACCAGTCCAGATCAGGCATCTATTCCAGGTTCTTTTTGGTGCCAAAAAAGATGGGGGACCTAAGGCCGATTCTCGACCTATCAGCAATGAACTTGTTCATTGCCAAGGAAAAGTTCCGGATGGTCACGCTTCAATCCATCCTGCCCTTCTTGCAGCAGGAAGACTGGTTGTGCTCGATAGACCTCAAGGATGAGTACTACCATATCCTGATGGACAGGCGATCCAGGAGGTTCCTCCACTTTCGGCTAGGGGCCAGTCATTATCAATTCAGGGTCCTGCCCTTCGGTCTCACCACAGTCCCCAGGGTGTTCACCAAGGTCATGGCAGTTGTAGCATCCCACCTGAGACTTCAGGGCATTCAGGTCTTCCCATACCTGGATGATTGGCTCCTCACCGCTCCCACCAGGCATCTACTCTTACTAGCCAGATATTTCTTTCTCCGGATATCACCTCAGCTCGGGATCACCATAAATCTCAGGAAGTCCCTACAACCTGCTCAAGTGTTAGACTTCATAGGGGCGAGAATAGATTCTCTTCAGGCCAGGGCATTTTTGACTCCAGACAGACTACACAGCCTGGTTCTTCGTGTGTTAATGCCTCTGCAGTCCTCTGCACCCCCAGCAGAATTAGTCAGTCCTGAGAGCCTTAGGGTCCATGGCAGCAGCTATTAACCTGATCCCTTGTGCTCGTCTGCATATGAGAGTTTTACAGTGGATGTTGCAAGTTCAGTGGTCTATACTACATCAACCTGTAGATTTTCCGATCCCTCTGAGCAGAGTGTGCAGAAATTCTCTCATGTGGTGGGTCCGATCCCGGGATTTGCTGGAGGGACGTCCCTTTGTTGCACCCCAACCCCAAGCCACGGTGACCACGGATGCCTCCCGCCTAGGGTGGGGGGGCACTGTTCGGGCAGGACTGTCCAAGGCACGTGGACTCAAAGTGAGACCATTCTGCATATAAATGTTCCAGAGATGAGAGCAGTCCTTTTAGCGTTGCAGGCCCTTCATGCTTATCTTCCTCTGGGAACTATTGCGATCCAGTCAGACAATATGTCAGTGGTCTGGTATATCAACAAACAGGGGGGAACCAAGTCTTATCCCCTTTGTCGAGAAGCCATGAGAGTTTGGGAATGGGTGATCTCCACCAACCACTTTCTGATAGCAATGTACATTCCGGGTCGGTCCATCATCTTGGCAGACAAATTGAGCAGAACTATCCTTTCTCCCTATGAGTGGTCTCTGAACCCTTGTGTAGTGGAACAGATCTTCCTCAAGTGGGGTCAACCTTGCTGCGATCTCTTCACATCGCCATCCAATGCGAAGTGCAGTGAGTTTTACCGCTCTGATCCCAGCGGTATTAGAATTTTTGTCTCATATCTTTCAGCAAGTGAAGGTCCAGCTGGCGGCTATTTCCTATTTCCATGTAGGGGACAATTTAGGCTCTCTCGCTGCTGCCAGAATTTGTAAGACCTTTTTGAAAGGCACTTTTCTTCTGAGACCTCCTGTTAAGAATCCGTCCCCGCCATGGGATCTGACTTTGGTTCTTCAGGCCTTAGTTGCACCTCCTTTCAAGCCCTCTGCATCAGTTGACTTAAAATTCTTGTCATGGAAGACAGCTTTTCTGGTATCTATCACCTCAGCCAGGAGTGTCGGAGCTTCAGGCTGTTTGTATGAAACCTCCATATCTAGTGTTTCATAAGGACAGGGTGTTTCTCAGGACTAATCCGTCTTTTCTCCCTAAAGTTGCTTCTGCGACAAACATTAATCAGTCTATTAATTTGCCTGTTTTTTTCCCTAATTTTCAGAACAAAGGGGAATACAAACTTCATTTGCTGGATATTCACAGGCAGTTACGTTTTTATTTGCACAGGACAGCGGTCTTTCATAAATCTGATCAACTTTTTGTTTCCTTTGCTAAGTCTTTTTTAGGGAAACCAGTTTCAAAGGTGACTCTCGCTAGGTGGATTTCCCTTTGTATCCTACAAGCATATGGAGAGCTTGGTTTACCAGAACCAGTAGATGTCCTTCATGGATGCATCTGCAGTCATAACAAGTGGGTTGTCCTGTCGTCAGGCAGCCCTGCAGTCGGCCGGATTCCAAAGTCCGGGTCCGGCTTCGGCTGATGTCGCACTTCACCCGACGTCATCTCTGTTGGTCTTCGGGTATAAGCATCAGCCGACGCCATTTTCCTCAGTCTTTCTTGCGCGGCGCCAAGCAGAAGCTGTTCGCAAGTGCCGGTCGGTCGGATCCAGAGATTACTTCTACCGAATACTACTTCGAAGACTTCTAAAGCTAAGTACCCCGTTGGGGACTCTTTCTTGCCTCAGCCGATGTCAGAAAAAGTTAACAATTGTTTAACCTGTGGGAAACAAATACCTCATAAAGATTTCCACTCTTACTGTCTGCCTTGTTTAGGCCCAGCCCACGACGTAGCAGCCTGTTCAGCCTGTGCCTCTTTCAACCGACGAACGCTTAGGCGTCGGTCGGAGTTTGCAGAACAGTTTTTCGGTTCTGATTTTACGTACATTATGCCGTCGGATCCTCCGACTACCCAATCTACTAAAAAACACAAAGATAAAGACCGACACTCGCGGTCCGCGGTTTCGGCCGAAACCACGGTAAAGCAAACCATGAGTGTCTCGGTTTCGCCGAAACCGAGAAAACTGATCAAAGTACAGCTGAACCTATTCTTACAACTGAGGCCCCTGCTACAACTCTTGAATCGACCTCAGAACTTTTACCCACTACGGTGGTTGACTTATCAGACACCATCCCCTTGGATGTCTCTACCCCAGCACGTGGTGCTGCTAGGCCTCCAGCAGCCATGTCCATTAAGGCCTTCGCCAGGGCTAAAGCAGCCAAAACTACTAAAACAGTGCCTGTTAAACCCCCACATGCAGGCCCTCTTCTAGCTCTCAAATGCTTTCTTTGGCAGAAGATTTAATTTCTTTAATTAGGGGATCTCAATCTCACCCAGACAGGGCCTCTCAGCCCCCAGAGAAGAGACCTAGGGCAGAGCCCCTGAGCCAGTGTCTTCTGATGATTCTGCTGATGAATCAGACATAACTGACCAGCCAGAGGCTCCCTTCTCCAATTTTGAAGATTCTGATGCTGAAGAATCCATTTCAGCTGCTTCCCCACCAGAAGAATTCTCCTTTGGGGAAACCTTGCATGCCATGCGAGAACAGTTCCAATGGCAGCAACAAGATTTTTCAGACTCCAGAAAAAGACTTAGGACCTTTCTGCACCTCCCACAGCACAGGCCCTTAGCTATACCTCCTGTTCTCTGTGGTGGATGATGTTTTCAATGATGATTGCTCCGCTCCAGATTCTTTACCCCCAGCCCCTGCCAAACCAGACAGATTTTACAGAGTGCCAGATACTCATCACCACCTTTACAAGGCCCCACTTGCAGACCCAGAAACTATATCCCAGGGTCCCAAGGCAGTAGCCGCGACCATAGCTAAAAACCCTATTCCTTCTGAAAGGGAAGCAAGGTCATTAGACAGATGGGGTAAATAGGTCTACACTTCAGCTACTCTCTCAGCTAGAGCTTTAAACTGTCAGTTCCACATGATACAATACCAAGAGTTTATGCGCGATCAGTTAACTGAAAAACTAACCACAGATGAATCTCTTGATAAGAAATATGTATTAGAGATGGTAAATAACATACAACAGGTTAGCAACCATTCCTTAAAATGTGGCTATGATGCACTGGAGGCTTCATTTAGATCAGCCATGACAGGCACAGTGATAAGAAGGCATGCATGGCTAAAGGAACAAGTTTTACCGGATCATGTTAAAGCTAAGTTGCTAGATGCTCCTATGGACAAGACAAGTTTGTTTGGTACACCTGCCCAGCAGGTTATGAAGAAAATGGAAGAGAAGGCAAAATCTGTTCAAACTGTTAAAGATTTCTTGCAGGTTCAACCCCCAAGGTTTAGCAGGAACTGGCCTGCCAAAAATTGGTCCTTTCCTGACTCCACAAAATTTCAAAGGGGCAGGAATAGACGTCCCAGAGGCAGAAACCAATCCAGAGGAGGTGCCTACAGAGGACGACAGTGGCAAGGTAACAACAGAGGCACAGACACAGCCACTACCACTACATCAGCACAACCACAGTGACTTAATCATAAATCCGCCTACCAGGGAACAAATAGCAGCTCCTCTAGGCGGAAAGTTAACCTTATTTTCAAAGAACTGGCACTACATAACAAAAGACAAGTGGATTTTACAAACCATAGATCAAGGTTACCGGTTTCACTTCCACACTTTACCAGTCAAAAGAGGAATGCCAAATCTACCTCCAAATCAAAAACAGAGGCTCTACGCCAGATAATGGAGTTAGCAAACATGAGAGCTGTGGAAAGAGTGCCAACAGCAGAACAAGGAAAGGGGTTCTATTCCAGACTATTCCTAGTTCCAAGAAAGGAAAAAAGTTGGAGACCAATTCTCGACCTGTCCACCTTAAATACATACATCATTGTCCCAAAATTCAAAATGCTGACCCTACAGCAACTTCTTCCCATGCTGGGCAAGGAGTCTTGGCTGGTAACTCTAGATCTCAAGGAGGCATACCTGCACGTCCCCATTCAACCAATCTGCAGAAGATACCTCAGATTTCTTGCAGGATCAGAGCACTATCAATTCTCAGCATTGCCCTTTGGCTTATCTACTGCCCAGAGTATTCACAAAATGCCTGGCATCAGTAATCGCCCATTGCAGACTACAGGAATTCAAATTTACCCATACCTGGACGACTGCCTGCTACAAGGGGACAACAAAAGCAAGCTGACAACGGATTTACAAAGGGTCATTTACTTGCTACAAGGACTGGGATACACAGTCAATTTACAAAAGTCAAGGCTGATACCATCCCAAACAAGGACATTCTTGGGCGCGGAATTGGACACAGTACAGCAAATGGCATTCCTGACTACAGAAACAAAAAGAACTTCCTCTTTACTTCTTGGCACTAACAAAACTGAACAAGTTAACAGCAAGAAAAGTTCTGCAGGCCTTGGGCTTCATGGCATCATGCATAATCTTGGTCCCATTTGCCAGACTACATATGAGGAAACTACAGTGGTACCTAAAGAATTTATGGTCCCAACACAGACACAGTCTAGAAACAGAAATCCCACTACTTCCATGCTTAAAACAGGAGTTCCTATGGTGGGCTCAGGCATGCCAGTCAAACCCAGGCCTACCCTTTCGCAGATGTCAACCAAGCCAGACCATCACAACAGACGCTTCAGACCTAGGATGGGGGGCCCACATGCTGGACAAATGCGTGCAAGGATTGTGGACACAGGATCAACTTCACCTGCACATCAATCTAAAAGAAATGCTGGCAGTAAAACTGGCAATCCAAAAGTTCAAACCATTTCTCAAAGACAGACAACACCACAGTCATGTGGTACATCAACAAACAGGGAGGCACTCATTCATACCCCCTATGCAGAATGACCTTGGAGCTGTGGACCCTGGCACTCAGCTACAACATTCAGTTACAGGCAATATTTGTACCGGGGAAAGACAATACTCTAGCAGACATATTAAGCAGAACCACTTCGGATGCCCACGAATGGAAGCTGCACCCGGACATCTTCAAGACCATCTCAAAGAAATGGGGAATGCCACAGATAGACCTATTCGCATCACCTCTCAATCACCAGCTCAAAAAATTCTGCACAAGGACATTCCACCCACTAACATGGAAAGTGGACTCACTCTCCATCAACTGGAAAGGCCTAACAGCATATGCATTCCCACCTCTTCCTTTGATACACAAGGTACTACTAAAAATCAAGGAAGAACGTCCAAAGATAATCCTGATAGCTCCAAACTGGCCAAGACAACACTGGTACCCACTACTGAAGAGCATGTCTCGAACAATATGTGGCCAATACCCTGATGCCTTTGATGTTAACTCAGAACAACTACAGCATCATACATCCAAACCTAAAACGCTGCAACTGACTGCATGGAACATCACATAGCAGCAGCTAATCCAGAACTTTCACAAAGAGTTAAAGACATTATTCTTGAAGTCGCAGACCTTCAACAAGAAGGAACTATGCTGGAAAATGGAAAAGGTTTGTCATTTGGAGTACGGAAAGAGGAAAAGAGGTGTCAAACATAGATATGCCTAACATTCTGGAGTATCTGGCGAACTTCTTCATTCAGGCCTGTCCTACTCCTCCATCAAGATACATGCATCAGCTATTTCAGCAGAATACAGCTTTGATCCACCTGTTTTTCGCACCTTTGCTCAGGCAGTTCCTCAGAGGAATCAAGAATGTAAAACCTCCAAGGAAACCACCATTACCAGCTTGGGATTTAAACTTTGTGCTAGAAAAGTTGACACTATCACCCTTTGAACCAGCAGCAACAGCAGACCTACAACACCTGTCATGGAAAACTGCTTTCCTGCTAGCAATTACTTCAGCAAGGAGGGTTTCAGAACTTCAGGCCTTAATGGCAGTGCAACCCTTCCTAATCTTCCACCAAGATAGAGTGTCCATGAGGACTAATCCTACATTTATGCCCAAGGTGGTATCCAGAGTGTCTTTAAACCAGGCAATCCACCTACCTACCTTCTTTCCCAACCCACAAAACAGAGGGGAAAGAATACTGCATACCTTGGATGTACATAGACAGCTACGCTACTACTTGGACAGAACAAAAAATAGCAGAAAGACGGACCAACTTTTTGTAGCCTATGCAACAGGAAGGGAAGGAAAAGCTATTTCCAAACAGACAATCTCCAAATGGATAGGAAATTGCATACGATACTGTTACTCCTTCCATGGAAAACCAATTCCACAAAACATAAGACCTCATTCTACAAGGGCAACAGCCACTACCACAGCCTTCTTACGAGGAGTGGCAACCAAAGACATTATTGAGGCGGCTACTTGGACCTCCGTGCATACATTTGCCAAGCATTATAATTTGCCTCTATATTCCAGATCCCGAGCAGGGTTTGCCACTGCTGTACTGCAAGGGATCCTAAACACACCATAATCTACTTTTATCCTCCTCCCTAGTTGGCTATCGTATTCTACCCACTTGTTATGACTGCAGATGCATCCATGAAGGACATAGTACAGTTTTGTACCTACCATAAATGTAGATGTCCGAACTGGATAGCATCTGCAGTCAGGATTACCCTCCCTCCTTCCCTCTGTGGTACTCCTAGGGTGTTTACCCTCCTAATAGCTAGCTGTTGGGGAGTCTTTATGGTGTATTTGTTTGTATATATGTACATATATGCTTATGGTTGTGTTTACCTCTATCTATTTGGAAACATTGGCATCTATCCAAATTTTAGCCTGCAAGAGGGCTACTGGCATCTGGGGCAAGAAACACTGAGGAAAATGGCGTCGGCTGATGCTTATATACCCGAAGACCAACAGAGATGACGTCGGGTGAAGTGCGACATCAGCCGAAGCCGGACCCGGACTTTGGAATCCGGCCGACTGCAGGGCTGCCTGACGACAGGACAACCCACTTGTTATGACTGCAGATGCTATCCAGTTCGGACATCTACATTTATGGTAGGTACAAAACTGTACTTTCATGCTCATTCTACGCGTTCTATGGCAACGTCTGCCGCATTCTGGTCTAGAGTTTCCCTGGATGACATTTGCTCAGCGGCTACCTGGGCATCCTCTCACACCTTTATTACTCATTATAAACTGGATTTGGTGTCTAGAGGAAGGGCTTCCTTTGGCTCTGCAGTGCTCCAGAATATCCTTCCTTAAGGGCCTCCCAAGATTTTGGGTAGCTAGGGACTCTGTCCCACAGGTTGCTGATCAAATGAAGTTAACTACATCAGATAAAGAAGTTATGTACTCACCATAACATTCCATCTGAGTAGGTAAACTTCATTTGTCAGCAACCATCCCTCCCTCCTTCCCCCTGACCTTGGCAGTTATTTCTGCTGAGCTTGATGTTCGGAGTTCATGAGCTTGATGTTTGTCCTTGGTTCAGGGGTCTCAGGTTTTAGTTTGTTGGTTGTCACGTGTGGAGTGGCAAACTCGATCTGAGGATTGGAAGGAGGTTGCAGTGTAGTATCGGTAGGGGGGAGGAGCTTGGAGCTCGGATCTTTATGCTTGGTATGCTGCCAACTCGGATCCGTGTCAGATCCAAAACCCACAGGTTGCTGACAAATGAAGTTACCTACCCAGATGGAATGTTATGGTGAGTACATAACTTATTTTTATGTTGCCCTGTCTCTCCTTCATTCTTACTGGTTGAGTTCGGAGCGAATCCTCGGCTCCGACTCGGCCGCATACTATAGCTTGAAGTCTTTCACTTGGCTCGTGGCTGAACACCTATCCCATCATGCAGTGTGTGATTCCCCAGATCTCGTTTGCCACTTAACAACACAGCTACACACAAATGCAAGGCAAAAAGGTACAAATTAATGCAGTAAAATAGAGATGAAAAAATGCAGATCAAACTCAGAATAAGCTTAGTTTATTGCTCTTAGCTTTTGATGGCTTGGAGTCGAACAAACTCTCTGGATCTCTGACAAAGGATGCAAAACTCAGAGCACCTGTGGTTAACTGAGCCAAAAACAGCACAAACACAAGGCTTGTATACAGGTGAAATTAAACAGTTTAAAACTAGTCTGCCAAGAGGAAATCACACAATGATCCTTCCTCCAGCAATCCCTAGCTCAGACAAAGCTGTTTCCACACTCTTTTGCCACAAGGGTGCAGGGGAGCCTTTCTTAATGTAAGATGGCTGGATTTGAGTTCAAATGTATGAAAAACGGGCTAGATTTAGCAAGTCTGGATCTAGTCTATGCTAACTAAGCAATATTTCAGTTTAAAAACAAGTGCAGGTAATTGGGCGCAAACAGTAAAAATAGTAAAAAAGGCACAAATTAATGCAGTAAAATAGTAAATTATAGATGAAAAGTGCAGATCAAAGTCAAAGTAAGCTTAATTTCTTGTTCTTAGCTATGGATGACTTGGAGTCAAGCAGAAACACTCTGGACCTCTTGCATAGGACACCAAACACAGAACAGCTCCAGTTAATTGAGCTTAAACCAGAACCTGAATTTTATTTTCATTTAATAGTAATTTTTCCCATGTTACTGTGAATTTTTATTCTCTGGTCTATACACTAGTATAGTTCATATGTAGGTACTTTTGGCCTATTATAAAGCCAAGGAAATTTCCCTTTGTGAGAATCAAACCCTGTACCGCTTGTCTATGAGGCAAGCACCATTATGCCAAGCCATTCTTCTAACCATTATCCAAGCCATTCTTCAAGGTGAGAATCGAACGCTGTACCCCGTATCTTCAAGGTAAGCACCTTAACCATTATGCTAATCCCCATAGCCCTTATGCTGTAGTGCAGTCATAAAATGACTACTTTAAGATGCAGGCAGGCATCTTTCATCTGCAGTGAATTTACTAGTTGTATCCTATGTCAGGGGATATTACATAGTTACTTCCCACATTGTGGCCATCAACAGGAAGTGAAGCTGTTAAAGAGAACATAACTTTTAGCTTCTTCTATTCTCTTTATTACAACCAAAATGAATGGATGTCCATTTCATTTAGAATGCTGGATGCTTTCCTGGTATTAGAAATAATGTTAAATACTCATTTTTTTACTTTTGGCCTCATCTGCATTGTGGCTTTCAATTTTTTTTTCTGATGCATTTCAATTGGCTAATGATGCTCACATGTAATAAGGTCCCGACATGCGTTTCTGTGAGAAGCAGATTCCACCTAAGGATTAACATTTGGAGTGCTTTTCCATTTAAGGGAGGAGAATAATGTGGTAAATTGTGATCATTACAAGCTTTCAGAATGAAATTTCTTGAGTGGGCTAGAAACTTGAAGGTGTTTATTCATGACATGCAACAGTGGTTTTGACTGGGGGGGGGGGGGACACCCACCGTGATCACTGTAGACTATCTGAAACTGCTGAGACCATTGGGTCTTAATCAGAGATCCCACTGATACCTGAGAAACTGACTTATCATAGAAGATGACCTTCTCTTCACTGGCTGCAATATTCATAACCTGAGGGATCTCCAGCCGAAAGGTAACCCGATGTTGGCCAGTGTACAAAAGTCTTATACTACTCTAGAGTACACGGTACGTTGCATGTAGGCTGCAGTCAGATGTAGGCCATAAAAGCAACGTACACATGTACCATCCTCAGAACATTTTTGCCACCAAGCAGAACGCTATTCTGACCGTCAAGTCTGATTGTTTTAGTGATTGCGACTTCAGCCTTTTTGAGATGTGCCCTGTTGGGGAAAACTTTCTCTTTACTACTATTTTGGTTATGTCATCCAAGAAGGGCAAGTGCCAGTGTGGAAGACAAATTGCACATAAGGACAGTCATCTACAGTGGCTGTTTTGCTTAGGGCCTACCCACAACCATAAGTCCTGTAGCATTTGTCAGTCCTTCATACCAAAGACCCTTAGAAGCAGGCTCTCTTCTCTTCCTATCTATTTAGAGAACCAATGGCTTAAGTTGTTAGCTAAGCGTATGGAAGGCACCTTGGGGTCCAACGTTGAGGCGGTGAAGAAGCACAAGGTCAAGAAACCTTGGCCTGCAGCTTCTGCTGCACCACCACCATCAGACATATTTCCTGAGGTGTTAATCAACCTGGAGGCACGTCTGACTTCAGGCATGGATTCACAGACCGAACCTAGTTCTGAGGCCAATTTCACTTCAGCCACAAGCACGTCTTTGAAGGTAGAACAGACATCCAATTAGGATATCGTGGAGGAACCTGGCTCAATATTACGGAGGGCCCTAGGGGGGTACCACGAACTCTAGTGAGAGAAGAAATTGAGTCAGACACTTTTGAATACAGGCCTTCATCTGGTCCTCTGACATTGCATAAAGTTGTTTCTCATGCCAAGAAAAAACAAAGCAAAAATAAAAAAAGCATTTGTCCCCTGCTAGAGACCCCTACAGAGTGGCAGGCCTTTCTCCAAAGCTTGTTTCAGGCTTTCATGGCACTCAAGCTGCCTTCTTCTCAGCCTTCTCCTGCTCCTGCCTCCCTTCCTACTCAGAAAAGCATTAGGGACAATGACTCCTCATGATTTTTCCTCTGATAAAGAGGAATCCCTGGACTATTCAACACAAACCAAGCAGTATTTTTCTGTAGCTACAGATAAACCATCTAGGATGCTTCCCTCTACCACCCTTCTCCCATCAGACAAAGATAGTACAACCTTTGAGAGATTGGGAAACAAGACTAATACTTCAGCCACCTTGGCTTTCAGGGCCATCAACTATCAGACACACATGGCCAAGTACTCCTTAGAGCTTTTGTCTCAGACATCAAGTGCCATTTCATATCTTTCAGATTCTAAAGGAAAGGCCTTGGCTCTCTATCTTGGGAGCTTCCTCCCATGTGGCAAGACACTCCATTAAATGCAGCTGTGATGCTACGGAGGCTTGTGCCAGGGCAGCTGCTATTGGTTTAGTTGTCAAAAGATTTTCCTGGCTTACGTTGCAGCCCCTTCAGGATGACTTCAAATCTAAATTAATGGATGTACCATTAGATAATTTAGCCTTATTTGTTCTGGCAGTAGCTTCTTTAAGTCCATACAGGAAAAAAAACTAATGAACTCAAGGAGCTGAAACACATCTTGGTTTCTCCTGTGCCCAGGTTTCATAGGAATTTCACATCTAAACCTGTCTTTGTCCACAGCCGCACTCAGCACTCATCCAGTAAGATTTCCAGAGGAGGCAAGAGACAACAAAAGCCTACTGGTTCACAGGCACCCTCACAACAAAGGCAGTCCTTTCATGACAAAGCAGAGAGTCTGTGACTACGCTGCAGATGTCTCTCTTTCCCCTGTTTCCCCTCTTTACCTTCACCTTTGAACACTTACAGGGTCTGGGAAAGCATCACCCAAGACACCTGGGTTATTTTCATAATCAAAAAAGGATACTTCATGGTTTGGCACTCCACCCCTCCTTTCATGGGCATCCCTCACCCCCCCCCTCTTCTGAGAGCAGCTGCCCGTCTTTCTAAGGCTCCTTTGGGAGATTTGTCAATGAGGCTGCATTCAAAGGGTTCCTCAAACCTCAAGAGGGAAAGGCATTTATTCAAGAATATTCTTAGTGCCCAGAAAGGATGGCCCCTGGAGACCAATCCTGGATTTATCCCATTTCAACACTTAAAGGTTCCTTCCTTCAGAATGTTGACACTCCAAACTCTATTCTCTGTTATTCTTCCACAGGGATACATGGCATCTCTAGATATAGAGAGCTGAGTGGCCTAATGCACTATGCTGTAGTTGACAGGGGCCCGGGTTCGAGAATTGGCATGGGTGATTATTTCCCTGCTGGACAGGGGAAACAAGTGCTCACTTTGAGGGAACATGGGTCAAAATCTTGCCTAGGCTTATAAGGGCCTCTGGACCAATAGCCTAGTATCATCCTATAAACCTATAAAATATACTTACTTTCACATCCCCCATTCGCCCAGGTTCAGGAAATTCTTATGCTTTTCTGTGGGTTCCTGGCATTTTCAGTTCTCTGCCTTACCCTTTGGTCTTTCTACAGCTCCAAGGGTGTTCACAAAATGCCTGGCTCCAGTGATTACACATTGCAGGCTTTTGAGTATCCAGATTTTTCTATACCTGGATGACCTGCATTTACAGGCTCCAACTCCCCACACTCTACTGCAGAATCTGGAGACCACCATTTCCCTTCTTGGAAAACTGGGATTTTCCATCAGCTTCAGGAAGTCAGTTCTCACCACTTCACAGGACCACATTTTCCTGGGTTGTCAAATCCTGACAGACATAATGAGAGTGTCACTTCCACCACAGAAGGTGCAGGACCTTCAGTCCGGCTTTCACTCCCTTCGACTGACATCATGGCCAGGAAATTCCTCAGGGTGCTGTGATTCATGGCTTCAACCATTCCCATGGCGCCAATGGCAAAACTGCACATGAGGAAATTCCAGTGGTTCCTCAGATCTGTGTGGACCAAGGATTCTCACCCACTAAAATACAAAGTCACCCTCATTCCTTGTCTAGAGCGGGAACTGCTGTGGTGGATCCAACAGATGAACCTAAATGTAGGACTACCACTGAATCCTCTCACCCCAGTCCTATAACTCTACACAGATGCATCAAACATGGGCTGGGGGTGTGTGGCCTTGGGAAGATTTATAGTTCAGGGACTTTGGTCTCCTTCCCAAAAAATAAAACACATCAGCGTCAGGGAAATGTGAGCACTACAAGCATTTAACCCTCTTCTCTGCCCAGGCCCTCTCAAACTGTAAACATACGACATGACAGTCCTTCGGTATGTGAACAGGTGGGAGGGGGACTGGATCCTATCTCCTCTGCAGGTTGGCTCTTCTGGTATGGGAAGTTCTTGTCCAATGCCACATGACTGTTCAGGCAGTGTACATTCCCTCCAACCGGAATCTAGTGGCAGGCTCCCTGAGCAAGTCCTTGACTCAATCCCACAAATGGATGCTTCAAAGGGATGTATTCCTGGACATAGTCCACCAATGGGGTATTCCTCAATTATATTTAATTGCCTCCCCCCATGAACAGACAACTTCCAAAATTTTGTGCCAGAATCCCAAGTCCTCTGGTTTGGAAAGTAGACTCCCTCTCCTTTTCTTGGAAGGGGATGTTTCTGTATGCATCCCCCTTTCTCTATATCCCAAAGGTCCTGTTCAAGATTATTTGATGGGACCAACCAAAAATCTTGGTGACTCCCCTTTTGGCCAAAATAGTACTGGTTCCCCCTTCTTCTGCATTTAGCCAAGGGCCACCACCACAAGTTACTCCACAGAGTGGACTTTCTCACACAAAACAAAGGATCCTTGATGCATCCACACCTGTTAGTGCTACAGCTGTCACTGTGGTTGATAGGATTTTAATTCCTTTAAGACACCTATTCTCTGAGGACATGCTCAGAGTTTTGCAGGAGGCCAGAAAACCCAATACTAGAAAGTCTTATGTTTCTGAATGGAAAAGAGTTTCACTTTGATATCTGTCTAAGAATAACAGCCCACTGACAGTAAGAATCCCAGTCTTTCTGTCTTATTTGTGTGAATTGCTCTCTGCTGGCTTGGCTTATTCTTCTGTCAAAGCACATATGTCAGCTGTTTCTGCTTGTCTGCCTCTATCTCCCCCTCTAGCATCCAGATTTGAGGTGAAACAATTCCTTAAAGGCGTCCTTCACATTAGGCCTCCCAGGAAACCTATTCCTTCTCCTTGGAACCTTAATTTTATTTTAGAAAAATTGACCCTGGCCACTTTTGAACCCACATCTTCGGCCTCCCTCAAACATTGCTCTTGGAAAACTGTTTTATTAATTACCTTGACTTCAGCTAGAAGGGTGTTGGAGCTGCAAGCCTTTATGGCTTCAACCACCTTCTTGGTCTTTCATAAAGACAAAGTATCCTTGAGAACAAATCGCTTTATGCCAGAAGTGGTTAATGAGTTATCCCTTAACCAGTCCATTCAGTTACCCACCTTCTTCCCATCTCCCCAAAGCCAGTTAGAAGATACTGCACTCCGTTCTTTCTCTGGTCAAAAGAAGTTGTGATAGCAAATATTTGCCAAGATATAGCCCCTGTTATTTTGATTAGACAACACAGATTTTACCTGAACAAGACTAATAATGTCAGGAAATCTGATCAGCTGTTTGTAAATCTTCATCCCAGGGCTTTGGGTTTACTCGTTCCCAAGCAGACTATTTCTTCTTGGACTTCTAAGACATTTCCCTTTGTTACACACTCCATGGAAAGAGCCTGTCTTCACCTGTGAAGGCTCATTCTACTAGAGCTATGGCTTCTAAGGCATTCTTCAAGGGCTTATATAACAGCGCCATCCTTGAAGCAGCCACCTGGTCTTCAATTCATACCTTTATCAAAACTTATGAACTCCAGATCCAGAGCCGGATTTGTTAAAGCCATTTTACATGGCTTCATTGAGAGCTCCTCTACTCCTTCCTCCTCCCTTCTTTTTTGAGCTTTGGGACTCTCCCTCAGGTTATGAATACTGCAGCAAGTGAATAGAAGGACATAGAATAGTTGTGTAAAATCTTTACCATAACCACAGATGTCCTTCTTTTCACTGCTGCAGTATTCTATCCCTCCCTCCTTCCCCCCTGGTCTGTTGTTTTGCTTGGATGTACTGACCATTCAAATCCTTAGTCTGGCATTCCTCCTGAGACATTCAGTTCTGAGGATGGTACTTGCGTACATTACTTTTATGGCCTATGTTCGACTGCAGCCTACTTGCAATGTAACTTGTACCCTAGAGTAGTATGAGACTTTTGTATACTGACCAATGTCAGGCCGCCCTCTGGCAGGAGATCCCTCAGGTTATGAGTACTGTGCCAGTGAAGAGAAGAACATCTATGGTTATGGTACGATTTTGCACAACTGTTCTTTCCCTGGTCAAAAGAAGTTGTGATAGCAAATATTCTCCAAGATAATAGCCCCTGTTATTCTGATGAATGTCCATAGTAGTGCATAATTCCCTGAACAGTTTAGCTTCTAGGCCTTGAACTCAGGTCATACTTTACTGTAATACAACTAGTCCGCTGGTTTCCAGGCATCCATAAAGAGAATTGGCATGAGCCAAAAACTCAACAGGAGGCTACTCTTCCCCACAACAGTGGGATAGCTAATATTCCCAAAGATAGATTTTCTCAAGGACAAAATTCCCAACATGAAAACTCAATTTAAAACAACCTCAAGGTTATGCTGCTAAATGCTAGGAGTCTTAATATGAAATTGCACTCGCTGGAAGCAGTCCTCACCTCGGAAGGCAAACTAAAGGAGGTGGTGTATCAATATTCATTTAAGATAAATACACCTCCAGATTGGTTAGACAGCATGATGACAGCATGATTCCCTGGAGATACTTCAAGTGTAATTAAATGTTGGTAGGACACCTATTCAAGTCATTGCCAGCTACAGGACCCCCTCCATGAATCAGGACACCCACTCTGCCTATTTGGATGTACTTGAGTCTATCAAGATACATGTGAACACCGTAGTTTTGGGTGACTTTAACAACCCAACCATTGACTGGGCAAATTACTCGTGCACAAACTCACTTGCCCAAAGGTTCCTTGACTTCATTAACTCCGGTGCCCTGGACCAACTGGTTGACACCCCCACAAGGGGTCCCAACATCCTGGATCTGTTACTTACCAGTATAGGGGACCACTGTAGCACTCCCACTGTGAGGTCTTCCCTGGTGTGATCTGACCACAAATCAGTCTCATTCAAAGCAACTATCACACCTGACCACCCCTAGCAGCAACTAAACTAAGAACTTCTCCAACGCAGCTTATAACCTCTTACAAGATGGAATAAATTTCACTGCACCTTCCCCTCTCAGATGGAACTGGTAACTATGCCGTGTTCTACACAAATGCTTTATACAAACACCTGTATAACTGCATTGACTCGGCCATACCTGATAGGACCAAAACAAGCTCCTCAAGGAAGAGCAGTCCTGCTTGGTGGACAACTGCCATTAACAGGCTTTACAATAAGAGGAAGAAGTTGCAGTCTAAGAGTAAGAGGGAGTGAGCCCTAAACTGGAAACACTCCCTCCTCAGCTTAAACAAGCAAATAAAACTTCATGTGAAGTCCTCCAAAGCTAACTACGAATCTAAATTAGCTTCTCCCACTAAGTACAACCATAAGGTGTTCTTTAGTTACATCCCTAACCTAAAATGAAAGGCCCAGATTTGTGCCAAACTGGTAATTAATGATAACCACATATACTGAGCCTGTGGACATTACTAACCTGTTAGCCAACAGGTTATGTGAAAACTTCATTCCCCTGTCCCACCACACATACCCCATGACATCCCTACCACCTGTCCTCTACCTTGTATCTCTAAAGAGCAGGTCATGAATGCCATCTCTAAGGTCAAAAACACAGAATCTATGGGACCTGATAACATCCCAGGCTGCATCTTACATGGGCTGAAACAAGAATTAGCAACATCATTGGGTACTCTCTTCAGTCATAGTCTAAGCACCAGCTTCATCCCAGCTGAATGGAAAAAGGCCACCATTATCCCTTTTAACAAAGGTGGTGCTTCCTCTGACCCCGGGAACTATAGACCTATTAGTCTGACTAGCCTTATCTGCAAGGCCATGGAGTGTATCATCATGGACCTTATCAACAAGATATAGGTAATCTCCAAATACTTGACCCTATTCAATTTGGATTAGTCTAAGGGAGGCTATGCCTGTTAAACCTGGTGGACTTTGAGACAGCCTCCAAGGTCCTTGATGAGGGGAAATCTGTGCATACAGCCTACCTAGACTTAGCCAAGGCTTTTAACACTATCCTCCACTCAGGCATCATTGATAAACTCACCCAGCTAGGTATCAACCCTTATATCATTAGATGGGTCACTAACCGGTTCATAGATAGAACCCATATAGTCAAAATAGGGGAATCCACCTCCAACAGCAGACCTGTAACCAGTGGTGTTCCACAGGGATCAGTCCCGGGACCTCTACTGTTTGGAATCTATTTCTCCATAGTACAAGCTAAAACTAAAGGTCTGTGGCTGACCAAGTTTGCTGATGACTGCAAGCTGGGAGTGGTCATGGAATCTCCAAATGATGTCAACATCCTACAAGAGGGTTTTACACAAACAAATGTTTGGTGCCAAAGTCATGGCCTTAAATTCAATGCAAAAAATGTGTTATTATCCCTTTTGGTAAGAGCATTGTTCCTGTTAACTACCACATCAATAACAACACCCTAAGTACGCACTCAGTGGTGAGAGACATGGGCAGACAGGTTGACAGCAACCTTACCTTTGATCACCATGTCTCCACAGTGGTAAGAAGGGCATTCCATGTTTCTCATCTCATAAATAAGGGCATTGCCTCCAGAATAAAAGAAGTTATAACCTCCCTGTACTCTTCCCTCAACAGGCCAATAATTAGGTACAATTCCCCTTTTGGTATGTACCTTTCCAAACACCTGGAGCAATTGGTGAGACCATAAATGTTCCTCACATGGAAAATTCAAAGTCTTCAGCATCTGTCCTATGAGGATCATCTGAAATCACTGTCACATTATTCTGTTTCTTACAGACTACTCAGAGGCGATCTCTGCCTTGCATATAAGGCAGTTTTTTACCCTGCTTTATTGGAAATGCATATCAATAAGTCAAATGGTATACGGGTTACTCACTCTAAAGGCCTAAACCTGGTATGTGACATTAATAGAACCTGCTGGAGGGACAGATTTGCATCCCAGAGGTTACCACACCTTTGGAATAGACTCCCTACTTCACGTCAAGTAGAGCACCTCATTGGCCATCTTCCAACACAATCTGAATGATTCGATGGGTAATCAGAAATTCACCCTGGGGTTCCACCCGTGTCCCTGTTGGGCAGAGGCAATAGGGGCTGATTGTGGAAATAAGGGTAAAACTTGTCCAGCCTTGAAAGGGCCCTAGGGTCATTAACCTAGTAACCTCTTATGATCCTGTGATTCCCCATTTTGGCAGATATTATTGATGGTGGGGCATTAGTATTCTGGATAATTAAGCCTTACCCCATTGTTTTAGTCTTTGTATTGAGAGAGAGTTCCAGTGGATGTTCAAGGATCAGGCATTGGGGATACAGATATTAGGCCCAAATGTATCCTGACTACCATCTTCTGCATTTGATAACAGAAAGTTCACTGATAATCCGCATCATGTATAAAAATTGCTATGCCTTTTTCACAGGAGAAAGTAGTGCACTATTGTATAACTCATTTTCAGTGAAGTATTATCAAGTATATTTGTCATTGTCAAATATATATATATATATATATATATATATATATATATATATATATATATATATATATATCTTGGCACATCACCAGTTATAACAAGTGTTAATAGCAGGTCCCATAATATTCATTTGCTGCATAATTTTGCAGCACATTACTCTATAAGTTGAAGTAATATGCATAACGGTATAGGAAAATACCATATGTATGGAGTCAGCAGTGTATCTGTATAACTTATTTTCAGTAATTGCTCTTTTTAAAGCTGTATTGCTCTTTCTTTGCAGACCATTATTAAGTTTGCTAAGGTGTACTTTCTGTTACAGTGTTAGGAAAAAGTAGAGTCTTATACTATAACTTGTTTTCTGAAATATTCTTTACCAGGTATATTATCCATGTGAAATAGTGCACATATGTAACCTGTTTTCAATTAAGTGCTCTTTTTTAACCCAGTCTGTCTTTTAGTAGCGATCTTGCATGCAGTGACAAATCAGTGCACATTTCTGACAGCTGTTTCACAGGCAAAGTAGTGACAAACCATACAACACTTTCCTCCAGTCAACACCATGTATAATGCAGAAGGTGCTTGCTACTTTACTCCACAGACTACCTTGTTGTCACCAGTTATAGTCACTTCATTGTCTGTATGCTCCTCGTGTGTCATGGTATAAAAAAAAAAATAGTCCACAGTAATGTATTCCAGCTTGCTTCACACAGACACACACTAGCCCTCCTAAGCCACCTCAAATGTGTAATTGTGATTAAAAAAATGGCCCCATTAATTCATTTTTTCACGTGTCTGCACAATAGCCTGCAAATCAATATTAGTGACAGTTTAATTGTGTCAGACAGCAGAGATCAGTCACTTTCATCTGTAGACTGCCCTGTACCCACCAGTTATAGCTTGTTATTGACTACGAACACATTATACATCTTATTGCTATAAATGAAATGGCCACAGTAATGTGTGTTCTCTTGCTTCACATAAATGCAAGTTATCCTTGCAAAATGAAATCAGTAATATTTTAACTGTGGGCACTTGTGGTATGGCAGCTTTCTCAACAGAAATCTAAGAATAGCTCTCCCAATGTGCGAAGTAAGTAACCCATCAATGAGGAAGAATGAAAAGGACATCAGATCCAAATAGTTCTTAAAATAATAGCAGTAACCTGCTTTTCTCCACTTGGATCTGATGTCCTTTTCATTCTTCCTCATTGATGGGTTACAGATCCGGTCCTTGGATGTGACTTGGCCATATTTTCCAGACTTTGGATCCTGGTCTCAAGCTCCTCCCTCTTCCCACAATGCATCACCATCTCTCTAACTCCTCAGATCTCATTTGCTATGAAACTGACAGGATGGAAGTCAGAAAGTATGACAGACATTTGAGTTTTAGACTCTACACCAGGGGTGTCCAACCCATGGCTCAGGGTTGCATTATGCCCTGGACAGCTAGTAATGCAGCCCCCCAAAGGATTGCAAATTGTACTTAACATTTTTTTGTGATTTTATCCAATTGTGTGACAATTCAATGCAGTACTTATCTGGAGTGGGGGGTAGAATCTAGCAGGCACTAGGGCCCAGGACTGTGAAGTCAGCAGCCTGTCATTTATGTGACGCTGCTGATTAATCCTCTTACTCCCATTCTGTACCAACGCTCTAGTTGCAAGGGAAAGAGCGAGACAGAGAGAGTGGAGAGACAGCTATCAGGTTAGTAAGAGCTCCCAAGCTTAGGATATAAAAAACATAAACATCTGCCCTTCCTCAATTATCATGTTAAAAGAAAGGTCAAAGAGTAAGAGGTTTATTTTATTCATTTTAGATGTATTGCGCAGTAAAGGTCTGACTAGGATGCAGTTCTGTATGACAAAATTTTCGCTTTAATTTCCATTGTTTCTGAAACAAAATATTTAAGTGAAATTGACTCTGTGAATAAAATTTTATAATTAATTTTGAATTGACAACACCACACTAAGTCAAAGTACCATAAATGCCTTAGCTCTATTTTTAACATTACTTGAAATCCGATGCATGTGTTTCTTATGTAGTGGCACTATTTTAGTAACTTATTCTACCTGTTTATCATGGTGCTGCTTAAGAAATAACTTACTGCAGTTTGACTTTTCTGTGGTTTGCCAGACTTTTCAGGATCATTTAGGAGAGAAGGTTCATAGCATTTCTTTAAACAGGAAGGCTTTTGTGCCAAGATAGTGGTGTGTCATTTTGAATAGCTAGACATATGTAATTCTTTTTTTTTTTGATTTGGTGAGGGCACACAATATAATTTGCAGCTGGGTTCTTACTTTCACTAATTTCTCATAGTGCAGGCAGGCAGTGATGTCTGTGCTGAGGCATGCAAGCTTTCATGTGAGCCTTTTTGTAAGCCACAGCCTACAGTACTTGAATCAGTAAAATTCTAACACGTGATAGGAGTTGCTCAAATGCCAGGGCTTGACAATCCTTCCCCTCTAAATAATCTACTTCTGTAGTGCTTTTTTTGACTTAATCCTAATGATGTCTCTGGCCCTCTGAGGTTGATGTTGAATCTGACTGATAAATGTTGCAAAAGATTCTTCTCTGCTAGAATAATAGCCTTACTTTGTCATGCTTTGCTTTACTTTACTTTATCATGCTTTATCTTTTTCTTTCATTTGTTTTCTTTTTCTCCAAATTACCCCTTATAATGAAATCCCACCACCATGGCAGACATAACACTTTCTTAAGTTTCAGACTATTGGCAGAATATGTAGTGCAGTGGTCCCCAACTAGGAGCCAACTGTTCCGAAAGAAGAGTGTGTGTGTGTGTGTGTGTGTGTGTGTGTGTGTGTGTGTGTGTGTGTGTGTGTGTGTGTGTGTGTGTGTGTGTGTGTGTGTGTGTGTGAGTGAGTGTGAGAGAGAGCGTCTTGTGTGAGCAAATGCGTGCATGAAAGCAGAAGAGACTGTGTGTTTGAGAGGTTGATAGAGAGTGAGAGTGATCTTCTGTGAGTGAACGCATGTATGAATGCAGAATGTGTTTGTGTGAAAGCAGAACAGACTGTGTATGACTACACCACGACAGCTTTAAACTGAAACTCTGTTTTATTCCACTGCAGTTAAAAAGTAAGCGCTTTCACGTTGCTAGAACGCTTCTTCAGACTTCAGTGACTGCTTTAACAAAAACTAAATGCTTTATACCATTTCATGAACACACCTATCAATTAACTAATTATAGATTTAAAGACATAGACTTGATTAAAGCAGGACTGATGCATGTATATAATAAAATATCTATACATAAATATAAAAACTGTAAAAAATATATATAGATATATATGTATATATCCATATGCACACACACATACACTGAACCCACATAAAAAACATATACAAAAAATATATATAATATATATATATATATATATATATATATATATATATATATATATATATGTATATATATACACACACGTGTGTGGATACACATGATAAAATATTAATAGCAAATATATAAACCAATACTAACAACTATCTATGGAACAATATAGAAAGAACTTCCAACATTTACATTGTTGCTTAATGTTTATAAGGGCGGGCGGCTAAGAATGGTTTGAGTGTAACTCTTTCATTCAAGCCATGCCCTTTATAACTTTGCAATCTTATTATCCATTTGTTTTCTCTTTCCTCTGTATAGATGTTCATCGTGCATACAGCTGCAGTCATAACAGATGGGTTCTCCTGCCGTCAGGCGGGTCCTCGGTCGGCCGAATTCCAAAGTCTAGGTCCGGCGTCGGTTGTCGTCGCTTTCTTTCCTGACGTCAGTGCGACAGGGGTATATAAGACACAGCCGACGCCATTTTCTTCAGTCTTTTTTGCCGTGCGGTGCCCGAAGCAGAAGCAGTTCGCAAGTGCCGGTCGGCCAGCTCCTGAAATTACAAAAATTTGGAAACCGAAGTCTTCTTAAAGCTAAGTACCCCGTTGGGGAAACTTTTCTTGCCTCAGACCGATGTCAGACAAAGTTAACAATTGTATTTCTTGTGGGAAGCAAATACCGCATAAGGATTTCCATTCCCTCTGTATACCTTGTTTAGGCCCAGACCACGACGTCTCGGGCTGTCACTTTTGCACTACTTTCAATAAACGCACTATTAAGCATCGGGCAGAGTTCGCCCAGCACTTTTTTGGTAAAGCTTTTGATTATAAAATGTCGTCGGAGACTCCGACTACCGTTTTGTCCAAAAAACGCAAGGACAAAGACCGACACGGGAGGTCCGCGGTCTTCACCGACACCACGCCAAAACCGGCTACACGTGGTCCGGTTCTCAGCGAGGTGCCTACGCAGCCCCTGACTACCGACGACACTTCTCTGGCAGTGTCTTCTGTAACCGAGACCGCAGGTGCCTCGGCCCATACCCAGACTACAGCTACCGAAGCCACTGTGAGTGTTGAGCCTCCTAATGTGGACAGGTCCACTTCCACCCATGGTGTCTTTAGACCCTCATCTTCCTTTTCCATAAAGGCCTTTACTAAGTCCAAATCAGCCATGCATCCCAAGAGGCCTGTTGCACAAGGCCCATCTCCAGGCCCCATGCCTAAAAAGCAGATGCTAAAAATGGCTGAGGATTTAATTACTCTTATCAGGGGTTCCCAGCCCCCTCCGGACAAGAGACCCAGAGTGGAGGAAGATTCTCCCTCTTCTGACCAGGGCTCCATTATTTCAGAACATTCTGATGAAGAGGAACACTCGTACTCCCCTTTTGAAGATTCTGATGCAGAGCAGTCCATTCCTTCTGTATCTACACCAGAGGATTTTTCTTTTGGGGAAACCTTGCATACCTTGAGGGAACACTTCCATTGGGAAGGCCAAGACTTTTCTGATTCCAAGAAAAGACTTAGGGAATTTCTTTTGCTACCTCAGCACAGACCTCTGGCGATACCTCCTGTCTTGGACATACTTGATGATGTTTACTCGGAGGCTTGCCCTAATCCGGATTCCCTGCCTCCTGTCCCAGTCAAGCCTGATAGGTACTACAGAGTTCCTAACTCTCACCAATTTCTTTACAAAAGTCATAATGCTGACCCTGAAACCATTTCTCAAGGCCCCAAGGGAATGAAGGCCTCTACTGCTAAGAATCCACTACCTTCCGAAAGAGAGTCTAGATCCTTAGAAAGGTGGGGAAAAAAGGTATATACCTCGGCCACCCTAGCCATGAGGGCCTTAAATTGTCAGTTCCATATGCATAAATATCAGCAGTTTCTGTTATCACAATTAAGGAATAAAATGTCACAACCTGAACAACCAGATTTGAAGGAGTTGCAGGATATGATGCATAGTGCAGAACAAGTGGGTAAACACACCTTACAATGTGGCTATGATGCTCTAGAGGCCTCAAGTAGAACTGCTGTTACAGGATCAGTCATTCGTAGACATGCCTGGCTTAGGGAACAAACCTTGCCTGATCATGTTAAAGCTAAACTACTAGATGCTCCCTTACAAAAGGATGTATTATTTGGTACTAATGCTGAGGAGATACTATGGAAAATGGAAGAAAAAGCTAAATCTATGCAAACTGTCAAAGCTTTTCTACAGGTTCAACCACCACGTTTTAGCAGAAATTGGCCTTCAAAAAACTGGTCCTTTCCAGCCACGGACAAGCCCCAAAGAGGTAGATACAGGCGCACAAGGGGCAGAGGACAATCTCAAGGATCATATAGAGGCAGACAATGGCAAACTCCAGCACCAAGAGGTGGCGAAGACAGTGCACAACAATACAGGAAACAAACCCAATGACTTTCCCCTTTTCATGCCAAGCAGGTCTCAGCTGGCAGCACCCTTGGGAGGAAAGCTGGCATTATTTACAAGAAATTGGTATATTATCACAACAGACAAATGGATCCTGGACATTATAAACAGAGGCTACAGATTTAATTTTCACACTCTTCCAAAAATGAGAGGCATGCCGAACCTGCCACACAATCAAAGGGCAGAGGCTCAAATACAAATTTCAAAGCTCATGGACATGAAAGCTATTCAAGAGGTACCTACTCACGAACAAGGTCAAGGTTTTTATTCCAGACTATTCCTGGTACCAAGGAAAGGAACCGACTGGAGACCCATTTTGGACTTATCCATCCTAAACACATTTCTACTCGTACCAAAATTCAAGATGCTCACCTTGCAGCAGCTTCTTCCCATGCTGGGCAAGGAGTCTTGGCTTGTAACATTGGACCTCAAGGAGGCATACCTGCATGTCCCAATCAGAAAAAGCTGCAGAAGATACCTCAGATTTCTTGCAGGTTCAATCCACTATCAATTCTCTGCATTGCCCTTTGGCTTATCTACTGCGCCCAGAGTATTCATGAAATGCCTGGCATCAGTAATTGCCTACTGCAGACTTCAAGGGATACAAATTTACCCTTATTTGGACGATTGCCTGATCCAAGCAGACAGCAAACACATACTTCTGGAACATCTGGCTTATGTAACGCGGTTATTGAATTCTCTGGGATACACAGTCAACAAAGAGAAATCCAGGCTAACACCATCTCAGAAAATACCTTTCCTGGGTGCCAACTTGGACACAAACACCCAGATGGCCTATCTTACGCCAGAAAAACAGGGGCAACTAACTCAGTACTTCAAAATACTAGCAAATTGTACCAGGCTAACTGCAAGGAAAATCCTGCAGGCTCTGGGCTTCATGGCATCTTGCATTCTTCTAATCCCATGTGCAAAGTTGCATATGAGGAAACTTCAATGGTACCTAAAAAAAACTATGGTCTCAACACAGCCACAGTTTGGAAACAATAATACCAATAATCCCATGTTTGCAAAAGGAATTTCTATGGTGGGCCCAAGCATGCCAAACAAACACAGGTCTACCATTCTGCAAGCCTCAAGCAAATCAAGTCATCACAACAGATGCCTCAGACTACGCCTGGGGGGCACACATGACAGACAGGTGCATTCAGGGCAAATGGTCCCAAAAGGAAAAGCACCTTCACATCAATCAAAAGGAAATGCTAGCAGTGATAAATGCAATTACAGCTTTCAAGGACCTCCTGCATCCAGGGCAATTGTTGATAAGAACAGACAACACCACAGTAATGTGGTACATAAACAAACAAGGAGGAACACATTCATACCCCCTGTGCAGGCTAGCCATGTCACTTTGGAACTTGGCTCTGGAATGGCAAATCGAACTTCAAGCACAGTACCTGCCAGGATTGGAAAACACGCTGGCAGACAATCTAAGCAGAAATATGACAGACCCACACGAATGGAAGTTGCATCCTCAAGTGTTTACAAAGATAATCCAAGCGTGGGGAAGGCCAGACATAGATCTCTTTGCCTCCCACAGGAATCATCAATTGACAAAGTTCTGCTCAAGGACCTTCCATCCAAAGGCCTGGAGAGTGGGCGCCCTTTCTTTCAGTTGGGCAGCACGGACAGTTTACGCCTTCCCACCTTTGCCTCTTCTGCCCAAGGTGCTCTTGAAAGCAAGAGCAGACAGACCGAAGATGATACTGATTGCTCCAGACTGGCCAAGACAACACTGGTACCCACTCCTGAGGAGCCTAACACATACTCCTCCCTGGACCCTACCTCTAATGCCTCTTCTACTGACTCAGCACAGCTACAAAACTCTTCACAGTCAGCTGAAAACACTCAATCTGGCTGCATGGAAAATTCCTTAACACCACAACAGACCCTACTCTCCAAAGAGGTGCAGGATGTCATTTTGGAGGCCAGAAAGCCATCTACTAGAAAGGCTTACTCCGCAAAATGGAAACGGTTTTGCGCTTGGAATGAGAAAAAAGGCCAGGATCCTAGAAAACTGAATTTGCCTCAGATATTACAGTATCTAGCTGAGCTGTTGAACAATGGACTTTCATTTTCCTCCATCAAAATTCATGCCTCAGCCATTTCTGCAGAATGCAATACTGATCCACCCTTATTCTCTCACCCACTCTTAAGACAGTTCCTCAGAGGGGCTAAGAATATAAGACCTCCAAGGAAACAACCAATACCAGCCTGGGATCTTAATTACATTCTAGAAAAATTAACATTGCCTCCCTTTGAACCAGCTGCCTCAACAGATTTGCAATATTTGTCCTGGAAAACAGCTTTCCTTCTGGTCATTACCTCAGCTCGTAGGGTTTCGGAACTACAAGCCCTCATGGCTGTGCAGCCCTTTCTCATCTTCCATCAGGACAGGGTTTCCCTACGAACCAACCCATCATTTATGCCTAAGGTAGTATCCAGGGTAGCTTTAAATCAGGCCATACACTTACCTACCTTTTACCCCAATCCTCAAAACAAAGGGGAAAGGCTGCTACATTCCTTAGACATCCATAGACAGCTACGTTACTATTTGGACAGAACAAAGCCTTTCAGGAAATCAGAACAACTCTTTGTGTCCTATGCTGTAGGAGCTCAAGGGAAGCCAATTTCCAAACAGACAATTTCGAAGTGGATAGGCCACTGCATACATTTTTGTTACTCCTTTCATGGTAAATCTGTACCTGCAGGCATCAGATCCCACTCCACAAGGGCCACAGCCACCTCTGCAGCCTTCCTCAGAGGAGTCCCTACCAAAGATATTTTGGAGGCAGACACTTGGAGTTCTGTGCATACCTTCACTAAACACTACCACCTACCTTTATACTCCAAAACTAGAGCAGGCTTTGCTACTGCTGTGTTGCAGGGCATTCTGGCTCCTCCCAGTTCCACCTAGTGCCTACCACCCTGTGCGTAGCTTTGGGATTCTACCCATCTGTTATGACTGCAGCTGTATGCACGATGAACATAGTACAGTTTTGTACCTACCATAAATGTAGATGTTCGAGTGCTAATACAGCTGCAGTCCAGGTTTCCCTCCCTCCTTCCCCTCTGGGTACAGACCTAGTGGCTAACTCCTCATTTTACAACTTGATTGGGTTATCCTTCTATGGTGTATTTGCTTGCAACTACTGGTTTTTGATTATATTGTAATGCATGATTATATATTATATATATATATATATATATATTTTTTATATATATTGCCTTCCTTCTGGGGGCACCTGACATCTGGGGCAAGAAAGACTGAAAAAAATGGCGTCGGCTGTGTCTTATATACCCCTGTCGCACTGACGTCAGGAAAGAAAGCGACGACAACTGACGCCGGACCTAGACTTTAGAATTCGGCCGACCGAGGACCCGCCTGACGGCAGGAGAACCCATCTGTTATGACTGCAGCTGTATTAGCACTCGAACACCTACATTTATGGTAGGTACAAAACTGTACTTTCTTAATATTCCCCAGTCTATTAGACTTCTTAATCAACTCAAGTGTGGTAAATTTTAATTTATACAGTGTACCTTTTTGCAATGTATGGTAAGCTAAGGCGTTTGTCTCATTTTCTTTGTTGATTGCATATACATGCTCCCTGACACGTTCCCTTAAACTTCTATTGGTTTTGCCCACATAAAAACATGAGCATATCTGACATGAGGCAAGATAGATCACATCTCTCGACTTAGTCTGCATAGAAGTTAAAGTGAAATAACTGATTGGTGTCAGGGTGTCTAAAATGATTTTCACCAGACATAAAACTACATTGATTGCAGTTTCTACATGGAAAAGTTCCATGTCTATCTGATGTGATCAATCCTTTATTATTATTCTCATAACATAAAAGTCTTTTCAAAGACTTGGTGTTTTATGTCTGGTGAAAATCATTCTAGACACCCTGACACCAATCAGTTATTTCACTTTAACTTCTATGCAGACTGTAAGTCGAGAGATGTGATTTATCTTGCTTCATGTCAGATATGCTCATGTTTTTATGTGGGCAAAACCAATAGAAGTTTAAGGGAACGTGTCAGGGAGCATGTATATGCAATCAACAAAGAAAATGAGACAAACGCCTTAGCTTATCATACATTGCAAAAAGGTACATTGCATAAATTTAGATTTACCACACTTGAGTTGATTAAGAAGTGCAATAGACTGGGGAATATTAAGAACTATACAGAGGAAAGAGAAAACAAATGGATAATAAGATTGCAAAGTTATAAAGGGCATGGCTTGAATGAAAGAGTTACAATCAAACCATTCTTAGCCGCCCGCCCTTATAAACATTAAGCAACAATGTAAATGTTGGAAGTTCTTTCTATATTGTTCCATAGATAGTTGTTAGTATTGTTTTATATATTTGCTATTAATATTTTATCATGTGTATCCACACACGTGTATATATATATATATATATATATATATATATATATATATATATATATATATAAATATATTTTATATATATTTTTTGTATATGTTTTTTATGTGGGTTCAGTGTATGTGTGTGTGCATATGGATATATACATATATATCTATATATATTTTTTACAGTTTTTATATTTATGTATAGATATTTTATTATATACATGCATCAGTCCTGCTTTAATCAAGTCTATGTCTTTAAATCTATAATTAGTTAATTGATAGGTGTGTTCATGAAATGGTATAAAGCATTTAGTTTTTGTTAAAGCAGTCATTGAAGTCTGAAGAAGCGTTCTAGCAACATGAAAGCGCTTACTTTTTAACTGCAGTGGAATAAAACAGAGTTTCAGTTTAAAGCTGTCGTGGTGTAGCCTCTTCTGTTGTTAAACATTGGATTTTTGTGTTCTTAAGAGGCTCCTTATCCAGTGCTGCTTTGGTTTTATTTTTCAGACTGTGTATGACACTGAACAGTGAGATCAATCGAGCAGTTATTTTACACTTGCTAAACAGTGCTTTTGCTGTTTAGCGAGTGTAAATTAAAACTAAATGAAACTAAAAAAGTGTGTGTGTATGTTTCTGTGTCTGTGAGGGAATGCATGCATGAAAGCAGAAGAGACTGCGCGCGTGTGTGTGTGTGTGTGTGTGTGTGTGTGTGTGTGTGTGTGTAGTTTCTATATTACAGCGTCGAGCACTTAGGTGTTGACGTTTCGACACCTAAATGTCGAACGCTCAAAACCACGATCAGCCAATTACGCAAATTTTTTCCCCGTGAAAAAATCCACTTGGCCAACAAAAAAAAAAAAAAACATATTCTAAAACCCTAATCAACTGGGGGGCTTCACCCCCCGATGTGGGGGTCTGTGCCCCCCACCCACCAACTAAATAGACCAACTCCAAGATTGCTCTACATCGAGGAAAAGGGCAAATCCCTGATGACGGCCAAACAAATTTTTTCCCTGGGAAAAAATTTGCAGAATTGGCCAGTCGCGGTTTTGAGCATTCGATGTTTAGTTGTCGTTTAAGCGTTCAACAACCTAAGCATGTGACGCAGCAATAGGAACTTGTGTGTGTGTGTGTGTGTGTGTGTGTGTGTGAGTGAAGAGTGAGAGTGATCCCTGGCAACAACAGCATCACAGATTTGTGTACCTCATACCTCTCAACCTCTCGACACAAGAAATCTGGACAGCCACAAATAACAGGGAGAAACAACCAAAAATAAGGACAGATTTTAAATATTGCTTTTATAAACTAAGAAAGTTGCTAGAACAACAGGGTTTCCATTAACATGTATTATCTGAAATATGAAGTCTGAAACTCAAATGCCAGTTATTATTTAATGATTTCAATCCATGGTTATTTACCACAAAACTACACATTTTATGAGGTAGGGCCAAACACACGAGCCAAAAATCTGGACAGTTGAAAAGTATGCTCTGTTGACTCAGCTTAAGTATCTGGATAAACCTAAAATAAAAGGGGGACAAAGGCTCAAAATAGGAACATATTTTACTTTATTAGGATTTGTGTTAGCATATATTTTCTGAAACAGAGGTGTGCATGTATCTATGAGGGCATTCACTTTTCATAACTTTATGCTGCTTATGCACATTTCAGTCTAAACAGATATAGGGTGGCAGTATTTTGGGGACTGTTGATGATTTTCTTTTTTTAACATAATACACTGGCAGGGTCAATCAAATTGTAGTGGTCTGTGTGTTTGGTGGCTGTTGAAGACATTCTTTTTTAATATAATATCCTGGCAGGGTTAACCAGATATAGGGAAGTAATGTGTTTTGAAAACTGTTGATTATTTTCTTTAATACACTGACAGGGTTAAGTGGTCTGTGTGTTTTGGAGGCTGTTGATGACTTTCTTTTTTAATATAATATTCTGGCAGGGTTAACTGCGGTGGTAGCGTTGTTATCTCACAGCAAGAGGTTCTCCCGTTCGATTCTCGGCTTGGCTTGGGAGTGCCTTCTGTGTGGAGTCTGCATGCTCTCCCCGCGGTTGGGTAGCGTTCGAAAGACATGCATGCGTAAATAGGCGTGCCTTCGTTGAAAGTTGAGCGTCGAGCTGGCACCTCGGCGTTTCGTAAAAATCTACTGCCAATCATTAGCGGACCGGAGTTCTGCTGTGGCAACCCCTTACCGGGAAAAAGCCTAAAGACAAATAACAACAACATTCTGGCAGGGTTAACCAGATATAGGGAGGGAGTGTGTTTTGGGAGCTTTTGATGACTTTCTTTTTTAAATATAATATCCTGACACAGTTAAAGAGATACTAGGTATGCAGTGTGTTCTGGTGGGGGTGGCGTTTGTGAATGACGTTTTTTTTTTACCTAATATCTTTTTGCAGGGTTAGTGAAGATACATTAGGATGGTTTGTCAATGTTTTGTTGTTGAAACAAACTCTCATCTTGCATGAATACAGTGTGTCTCAGTGAACTGAAGTGAGGTCATGTGCAAGTTCCTGGCTGTGTAATGGGAAATAAATACAGTAATCTAACCATGGTCTTTTATTTTCATTATTTTAAACCTTGGAATTAGGTATTCATTATTACATTTATTGCTTGAATTCATGTAGAACAGAGCCAGGAGGTCGACTTTGGTCACCCATGGCAGCAAAACAGTTAACAGTATTATATATTTTATATGCAGCCACAAGACAGTTCCTCTTCAATCAATGCATCCCAGGCAAGCCAAAAGGTTGAACACCATTGTTCTATACCCGTCAGAAAATTCATGATCTGAAGTAGTTAACTTCATTTGTCCATCAACCTATGGGTTATCGGATCCATATCGGATCCGAGCCGGCAGCTTCCAACAGCTAAGATCCGAGCTCCAAGCTCCTCCCCCTTACCCATAATCCCCTGCTATCCCTTCCTGACCTCAGATCTAGTTTGCCGCGGTTCTCTCAGCAGCTTGATCAAGCTTCCAGGCGTGGTGGTTGTCAATTTTGTGAGAAAAAAATCTCCTTTTTTCTTAGTTTAAACAGATTTTTTTTGTGTGTGTGATTAGCATAGTTCCCCTGTAGCATTAACGTTTTCTTACCTGGTGTTTAGTTATCTTTTTTTAGTGTTATACCCTCCCCATCGTGTGCGCGTTAGGGTGTGTGGTTTTGGGGCTTTGCGCATGTGTTGTTTATTTGTAGGTATGGCGGAGGCACCCAAAACATTCTTTTCAAAGTGTACCGAGTGTGGCCATAAGCTGTCCCCAGCGGATGGCCACACTCGGTGCATTTTATGCCTTGGGGTTGAACATCTTTCCACCGGCTGCACTATTTGCGCAGCGTTCAACCCCAGGGCCCTCAAGGACCGGAGGTCGAAGCTGATTCTGGTGGGACTTCTGCCCCCAGACCCGGCTTCGTCCTCCAGTCCCTCCATGGCACCTGCCGCGGCTGCAGCAGTGCCACCTGCTATTCCCCTTCCCCTGGCCGGGACTCAACCTCCCACCTTGGGCCAGGAGGAGAGTGAAGCTAGAAAGGAGAAACGCCGGGAAAAGCACAAGCGGCGGGCCGAAGCTTCTGCATCGGCCCCGTCAGCCAAATGGGTTTCTCCTCCCAGGGCCTCCGAGTCTTCTCCTTCCCGGCTCCGTTCACCCCGCTTTTCACCGGGGCCAGAGGAGGAGGAGACCTGGTCACCCTTGAGGTCATCGAGGTGGCACTCCCAGCCCACCTCGGTGGCCTCATCAAGGTCTACCCGGAGTTTGTCCAATGCAGACTTGGACCGGATGATGCATAGGTTCCTCCAGGCCCAGCTGCAGATGGGAGTGCTCCTGCCTCTCCCCCTCCAGGGGGGAGCTCGACCCCCTTTTTCACCCCAATCGCTCCTTCTCCGACCCACTACCGGGGTTCGGAGCCTTCGGAGCCGGGTAGCATTGGAGCCGGGGGACTGTTGGCACCGATAGTATCGGGTACTTTGGTGCCGATGGCACCTTTGAGTCTGTCGGGTCCCTTTTCTTGGGATCCGAGCTCTCGGAGCCAAGAGCTGAGCTTTGCATCCGGAGGTGTCAGTATGGCTTCGGCTCTGTCTTGGTCGGAGCATACTGGCCCTTCGGATCCGACCGCGTCGGCGCCGGCTCCGATCTGCACGTCAGATCCGAGGGAGGGTCTGCTCTCGGATCCTAGGGAGAGCAGTTCTCCTTCGGCATTCAATGTCATGGAGAGGGTTTTGTCAAGGGATTCCAGGCCCCCGGCTTCAGCTACGGCTCCACCCTGCACTCCCTCTCAGACGGGTCCTCCTTCCATCACCCGACCCCAGGGATAGCCTGCACAGATGTCCCAGATAGTTCCCTTGCTGGAACAGGATGTAGTTGGTGAGGCCTCTTCAGACAGCCCCCCCGAGGAGGTCCCTCACAAACGCAAGTGCAAGAGGAGGCACTTGGACTCCCCTGAGTCCTTGACAGAGGACACAGACTTGGAGATAGGGGAAGGTTCCCCAAGGTCACCCCCGAAGACGTCTCCTTCGGAGACATCATGGAGATGCTTCGGATCAGAGGGGGGTGGTCTGCCCCAAAACCTTCCTCTGACAAGTCTGTGTTTCTGGAGGTGTTTGAAGCAGGCCCGTCTACCTCTTGGGTGTCCCCTCCCACTGATCCCCTGGTAGACCTGATTACTACCAGGGCATGGAAGGAACCGGACACTGTGGAAACCATTCCAAAGAGGCCGGACAAAATTCTCAGCCCCCCCTTTGGATAAGTCATGTTGGAGCAAGGGAGCCCCGGTAGATGCCATGTTGGTGGCGGCCGCCACCAAAAGGGAACTGGCCCAGGAGAGTTCCTCGGTCCATCCTCCAGACAAGGAGTCTCGGACGATGGACTGTCTGGGGAAGCAGATGTTCGCTTCAGCCACCTTTTCTGTGAGGTTGCTGAATTATATGGCACACGTGATACGGCTCCAGTGGGATCTTATCAAAGAATACACTGGGTCGCCCCCAGAGTCCATGTCGGCGGAGGACAAGAAAGTGTACTCTACCCGAATGGCCATTCTCAAATTTATCTCCAATACATCCATGCGGTTACTATCCCATGCCACGGAAGGAGTCGCTAGCGGTGCGGGCGTCATCCTATGGTGACAGGTGTGGCTCCGTCAATGTGATTTCGCAGAACGCTTTAAGGCGTCGTTCACAAATGCCCTGTTTGATGGTTCTGCCCTTTTTGGCAAGACTGTACGCGACACACTGGTCCAGAGCGAGGAAGACGGGAAGACGTTGTCTGCTGTTGGAGTCCGCTTTTCTGCTCCCCAGAGGTCCTTCTCCAGGAACCAAAAGGGACAGAAGAAGATGTGGTTCCAGAAGTCTTAACAGTCCCGTTTCGCTCCGGACCCCTCGTCCTTCAGAGGCAGAGGAGGACAGGGTGGATGCCACCCTAGAGGCAGAGGGGGCTGGAAGAACTTTGGGTCCAGAGAACCTTTCTCTGATCAGCCCACGCAGCAACCCTGAAGGGTTACCTGACTGCTCCACTCTGGACGCAGTCAGGGGGCGTTTCTCGAGGCACCTGGCAGCTTGGGAGTCCATTACAACAGATCGCTGGGTGCTTCAGATCATATCCAGAGGCTACAAGATCCCCTTTCTCAATCCCCCTCTCAGTTCCCGAAGCCTCCCCTATGTCCCACCCAATCAAATGGAGGCGGCAGCCGAGGAAATACTCCGGCTGCTAGAAAAAAGAGCAATCCAGCACGTCCCCCCAGACCAGTCCAGATCAGGCTTTTACTCCAGGTTTTTCTTGGTGCCAAAAAAGACAGGGGACCTAAGACCAATCCTCAACCTGTCCTTTCTAAACCTGTCAGTAGCCAAAGAAAAGTTCCGGATGGTCACCCTTCAATCCATTCTCCCCCTTCTTCAGGAGAATGACTGGATGTGCTCCATAGACCTCAAGGATGCGTACTACCACATTTTGATGGACAGACGATCCAGGAGGTTTCTCTGCTTCCGGCTGGGAGCCAGCCATTACCAATTCAGGGTCCTTCCCTTTGGTCTCACCACAGCCCCCAGGGTGTTCACCAAAGTGTTAACTGTTGTAGCGGCCCACCTGAGACTCCAGGGAATTCAGGTCTTTCCGTACCTGGACGACTGGCTCCTGGCCGCCCCCACCAGATATTTGCTATGCACCACCAGGGATTACTTTCTCCATCTAGCTCCCCAGCTGGGGATCATGATCAACATCGGGAAATCTTCCCTTCTCCCAACTCAAATCCTAGATTTCATCGGAGCCAGATTGAACACAAACCAGCTTCTAGCCTTCTTGACTCTGGACCAGCTACGAACTCTGAAATTCCATGTACTGGCCCTTCTACAATCCCCAGCTCCCCCTGCGGAATTGGTCCTAAGGGCTCTAGGCTCGATGGCGGCAGCCATCAACCTACTACCCATGGCGTGCTTAAACATGAGAATTCTTCAATGGACTTTGTAAGTCTAGTGGTCCTTCCTGCGACATCCCCTGAGCTTCCCCATTCCTCTCAGCAGGGTGTGCAGGAAAGCCCTCTTATGGTGGCTCCAGTCCCTGGACCTCCAGAAGTGGCGCCCCTTCTCTGTGTCCCCTCCTCTAGCCACGGTGACCATGGACGCCTCTCGCCTCAGGTGGGGGGGGCACTGCTTGGGCAGGACCGTCCAAGGCACATGGAACCATTCGGAGACCTCATTGCATATCAATGTCCTAGAGATGAGAGCGGTGCTTTTGGCATTGCAAGCACTTCAGAGCCTTCTTCCCTTGGGGACAATTGCGATCCAGACAGACAACATGTCGGTCGTCTGGTATATCAACAAACAAGGGGGAACCAGGTCCTATCCACTTTGTCGGGAGGCCATGAGAGTGTGGGAATGGGCGATGTCCACCAACCACTTTCTCATAGCGATGCACATTCCGGGACGGTCCAACATTTTGGCAGACAGACTGAGTCGGACCATCCTCTCACCGTACGAGTGGTCTCTGAATCCCAGAGTAGCGAAGCAGATCTTCTCCAAATGGGGTCAACCTCGTTGCGATCTTTTCACCTCTCCTTCGAATGCAAAGTGCAGCGGCTACTTCGCTCTAATTCCCCCACCCGGGGAATCCCCCAGAGACGCTCTGGTGCATGTTTGGCCACCCGGTCTACTTTATGCTTACCCTCCTCTGCCCCTGATGCTAAAGTTTTTACAGAAAGCCAGACGGTTGGGGAGCAGAATAATCCTCATTGCCCCATTCTGGCCTCGTCAAGCTTGGTTCCCATATCTATGGTCTCATCTAGTGAATCCCCCATGGATTCTAGATCCCATCCCGGATCTGATCTCTCACCCATCAGACCTGCCAACCCCGAATCTGGACAACCTCAAGCTCACAGCTTGGTTGATCCAGTTCCAGTGATAGCTAGGACTCCCGGTATCTCGTTCCCCTGTCAAGGCTATTCTAGTAGCCGCTCACAAGCCATCTACTAGAAGAATTTATAATAGCAAATGGAAGCGTTTTTCAATTTGGGCGGAGCATCAGAACTTAGATCCCTTTACAGCTCCGTTGCCAGCAGTACTAGATTTTCTGTCAGGATTATTCGACCAATGTGCTAGCTCTTCTACAGTCAAAGTCCAGTTGGCTGCAATCTCTCATTATCATGTTGGCACTGATCTTGGCCCTTTGATTTTGTCCAAACTATGTAAGACCTTCCTAAAAGGCACTTTCCTACTAAGACCTCCGGTTAAAGATGCAGTCCCTCCTTGGGATTTAACTCTTATACTTCAGTCTCTAACAGCTCCTCCCTTTGAGCCTGCAACTTCGGTGGATCTGAAATACTTATCTTGGAAGACAGTTTTTCTTGGAAGACAGTTTTTCTTGTTGCCATAACTTCGGCCATAAGGGTCTCGGAGCTTCAAGCCCTTTGCACCAAGCCACCGTATTTGATTTTTCACAAAGATAGAGTCTCACTCAGGACCAACCCCTCTTTTCTGCCCAAAAATTGCTTCGGAGTCTAATATCAACCAGTCTACTAATTTACCAGTCTTCTTTCCAAATTATCAGAACAAAGGTGAATATAAGTTGCACTCTGTAGACATACATAGGCAACTAAGATTCTATTTGCACAGGACAGCTGATCACAGGAAATCAGACCAGCTTTTTGTATCCTTTGCTAAGTCCTCTTTGGGAAAACCTATAACAAAAGTCACATTGTCCAGATGGATTTCCCAATGTATTCTTTTGGCATATGAGAGTTCTGGCCGGCCTGCACCTCAAGGAGTCCATGCCCATTCTACTCGGTTGATTTCTACCTCTGCTGCTTTTCGATCTAGGGTGTCGTTGGATGACATTTGTTCAGCAGCCACTTGGGCTTCATCTCATACATTTATAAACCATTACAAATTGGATATTGTTTCCAGAGGGAGAGCATCATTTGGCTCTGCAGTGCTCCGGAACATCCTTCCATGAGGACCTCCCAAGAATCAGGTAGCTGGGGACTCTGTCCCATAGGTTGATGGACAAATAAAGTTAACTACTTCAGATTAAGAAGTTATGTACTCACCATAACGTTCCATCTGAGTAGGTAAACTTCATTTGTCAGCAACCGTCCCTCCCTCCGTCCCCCTAACCTATATGGATGTTCAAAGGACTCTTGCTTTCATGGCGGATTGTCTCTAGGTTAGAGTATGGAGGTGGTTCTTGGTATCGTATGGTCTATGGATAAGCAAACTCGATCTGAGGTCAGGAAGGGATAGCAGGGGATTATGGGTAAGGGGGCAGAGCTTGGAGCTCGGATCTTAGCTGTTGGAAGCTGCCGGCTCGGATCCGATATGGATCCGATAACCCATAGGTTGCCTGCAAATGAAGTTTACCTACTCAGATGGAACGTTATGGTGAGTACATAACTTCTTATTAATGCAAATGTGAATATCCCTTTTGGAGGTGTCTGTTTCAATGACCCTCATTGTTGGTCAGTTCCCTTACTTTCTGCTGGTGTTTCAGTTGTGTTCTTTGGGAGACTCAAGCCTATGTCAACTTTTTCTTGTTTCTCCGTCTTGCCGTCCCTCTGTGAGCTCATGCAGGGCAGTTGAGGTAATGGTTTTGTATACGGCAGCTGACTGTTTCAGTGCTTATTTCTCAATGGTACACATTTTTAAGTTAGTATGTCTGGTAGTTGGAACAAAGGAGCTGTTTATGAGCATGTTTGCTGTGGTCTAATGGGCTGTCTGTTAATGAGTGAAGTTAAAAATTATTTACAGTTAAGCTTTCAATTTTCTAAGTTTGTAAGAGCATTTTTCAGCATGGGGTCAAGGATGCTGTCTTGCTTGGCAGATTTCTTTAGTGTCTGAAGTTGCCAGGCAGAGCGGACCCAGGCAGTTTTTCACTCTAGTGATGCCAGAAACTATTGCTGACTTGTGTGCTACAGTCGGACTATGGCTTGCTTTTGTCATAGCATGTCAGCGCTCTCTCTCCATGCCATTAAAAAAATAAATAATAAAAAAAAAGAAGAAGAGGGATAAGCAGAAAAAGAGGTTTATTTTGGGGCTCAACCTCCCATGAAAAAAGAAAACAGCAGCAAGGATCTCAGATCCACATCCTCGGATCTGAAGCTTCTAGTGCCTCCATCAGATCCTAACCCTCCTCAGATCTGTTAGGATTGGTCTTATAATGTTTCATGCTTGCCCAATATAGTCCTTGGATCCTAGCCGTCGGATCTGACTGACTGCAGCTTGCTGAGAACTACAACCATCTCAGATCAGAGATGCCTGAACTATTGGTCAGATCGAATCCAATCGGTTAGACCATTTCTTTTCTACAGATCCCATGTTTAGGATCTGACAAAAAAAAAAAAACAATAAAACAAAACCAGACTCACTGATCCAAACTCATGGATCCGAAACTCCCAAGGCCTCCTATGGATCCAGTGTTCTCCTCGGATCTGACAGGATTGCTCCCTATGGCATTTCTTCTTAGTTCCTTTGTTAATTTATCAGATCCTGTCCCTTCGGATCCAACAGACTAAAGTTTGATTTGGCAGCTGATCATGGCTTTTCAGGATGCAGGCAGAGCGGAACCTTATGGATGTCCTTCATGGATGCATCTGCAGTCATAACAACTGGGTTGTCCTGTCGTCAGGCAGCCCTTCAGTCGGCCGGATTCCAAAGTCCGGGTCCGGCTTCGGCTGATGTCGCACTTCACCCGACGTCATCTCTGTTGGTCTTCGGGTATAAAAGCATCAGCCGACGCCATTTTCCTCAGTCTTTCTTGCCGCGTGGCGCCCGAAGCAGAAGCTTTTCGCAAGTGCTGGTCGGTCGGATCCAGAGATTACTTCTACCGAATACTACTTCGAAGACTTCTAAAGCTAAGTACCCCGTTGGGGACTCTTTCTTGCCTCAGCCGATGTCAGAAAAGTTAATAATTGTTTAACCTGTGGGAAACAAATACCTCATAAAGATTTCCACTCTTATTGTCTGCCTTGTTTAGGCCCAGCCCACGACGTAGCAGCCTGTTCGGCCTGTGCTTCTTTCAACCGACGAACGCTTAGGCGTCGGTCGGAGTTTGCAGAACAGTTTTTCGGTTCTGATTTTGCGTACATTATGCCGTCGGATCCTCCGACTACCCAATCTACCAAAAAACGCAAAGATAAAGACCGACACTCGCGGTCCGCGGTTTCGGCCGAAACCATGGTTAAGCAAACCGCGAGTGTCTCAGTTTCGGCCGAAACCGAGAAAACTGATCAAAGTACAGCTGAGCCTATCTCTACAACTGAGGCCCCTGCTACCTCTCTTGAATCGGCCTCAGAAATTTTATCCACTACGGTGGTTGCCACTGACTTATCAGACACCATTCCCTTGGATGTCTCTACCCCAGCACGTGGTGCTGCTAGGCCTCCAGCAGCCATGTCCATTAAGGCCTTCGCCAGGGCTAAAGCAGCCAAGACTACTAAGACAGTGCCTGTTAAACCCTCCACAACCAGGCCCTCTTCTAGTTCTCAAATGCTTACTTTGGCAGAAGATTTAATTTCATTAATTAGAGGATCTCAATCTCACCCAGACAGGGCCTCTCAGCCCCCAGAGAAGAGACCTAGGGCAGAGCCCCCTGAGCCAGTGTCCTCTGATGATTCTGCTGACGAATCAGACATAACTGACCAGCCAGAAGCTCCTTTCTCCAATTTTGAAGATTCTGATGCTGAAGAATCCATTCCAGCTGCTTCCCCACCAGAAGAATTCTCCTTTGGGGAAACCTTACATGCCATGCGAGAGCAGTTCCAATGGCAGCAACAGGATTTTTCAGACTCCAGAAAAGACTTAGGACCTTTCTGCACCTCCCACAGCACAGGCCCTTAGCTATACCTCCTGTTCTCTCTGTGGTGGATGATGCTTTCAATGATGTCTGCTCCGCTCCAGATTCTTTACCCCAGCCCCTGCCAAACCAGACAGATTTTACAGGGTGCCAGATACTCATCACCACCTTTACAAGGCTCCACTTGCAGACCCGAAACTATATCCCAGGGTCCCAAGGCAGTAGCCGACCATAGCTAAAAACCCTATTCCTTCTGAAAGGGAAGCAAGGTCATTAGACAGATGGGGTAAAAGGTCTACACTTCAGCTACTCTCTCAGCTAGAGCTTTAAACTGTCAGTTTCACATGATACAATACCAAGAGTTTATGCTTGATCAGTTAACTAAAAACTAACCACTGATGAATCTCTTGATAAGAAATATGTATTAGAAATGGTAAATAACATACAACAGGTTAGCAACCATTCCTTAAAATGTGGCTATGATGCACTGGAGGCTTCATTTAGATCAGCCATGACTGGCACAGTGATAAGAAGGCATGCATGGCTAAAGGAGCAAGCTTTACCGGATCATGTTAAAGCTAAGTTGCTAGATGCTCCTATGGATAAGACAAGTTTGTTTGGTACACCTGCCCAGCAGGTTATGAAGAAAATGGAAGAAAAGGCAAAATCTGTTCAAACGGTTAAAGATTTCTTGCAGGTTCAACCCCAAGGTTTAGCAGGAACTGGCCTGCCAAAAATTGGTCCTTTCCTGACTCCACAAAATTTCAAAGGGGCAGGAATAGACGTTCCAGAGGCAGAAACCAATCCAGAGGAGGTGCCTACAGAGGACGACAGTGGCAAGGTAACAACAGAGGCACAGACACAACCACTGCCACTACATCAGCACCACCACAGTGACTTAACCTAAATCCGCCTACCAGGGAACAAATAGCAGCTCCTCTAGGCGGAAAGTTAACCTTATTTTCAAAGAACTGGCACTACATAACAAAAGACAAGTGGATTTTACAAACCATAGATCAAGGTTACCGGTTTCACTTCCACACTTTACCAGTCAAAAGAGGAATGCCAAATCTACCTCCAAATCAAAAACAGAGGCACTACAACAGATAATGGAGTTAGCAAACATGAGAGCTGTGGAAAGAGTGCCAACAGCAGAGCAAGGAAAGGGTTCTACTCCAGACTATTCCTAGTTCCAAGAAAGGAAAAAGTTGGAGACCAATTCTCGACCTGTCCACCTTAAATACATACATCATTGTCCCAAAATTCAAAATGCTGACCCTACAGCAACTTCTTCCCATGCTGGGCAAGGAGTCTTGGCTGGTAACTCTAGATCTCAAGGAGGCATACCTGCACGTCCCCATTCGACCAATCTGCAGAAGATACCTCAGATTTCTTGCAGGATCAGAGCACTATCAATTCTCAGCATTGCCCTTTGGCTTATCTACTGTGCCCAGAGTATTCACAAAATGCCTGGCATCAGTAATCGCCCATTGCAGACTACAGGGAATTCAAATTTACCCATACCTGGACGACTGCCTGCTACAAGGGGACAACAAAAGCAAGCTGACAACAGATTTACAAAGGGTCATTTACTTGCTACAAGCACTGGGATACACAGTCAATTTACAAAAGTCAAGGCTGATACCATCCCAAACAAGGACATTCTTGGGCGGAATTGGACACAGTAAAACAAATGGCATTCCTGACTACAGAAAAACAAAAAGAACTCACTCTTTACTTCTTGGCACTAACAAAACTGAACAAGTTAACAGCAAGAAAAGTACTGCAGGCCTTGGGCTTCATGGCATCATGCATAATCTTGGTCCCATTTGCCAGACTACATATGAGAAAACTACAGTGGTACCTAAAGAATTTATGGTCCCAACACAGACACAGCCTAGAAACAGAAATCCCACTAATTCCATGCTTAAAGCAGGAGTTCCTATGGTGGGCTCAGGCATGTCAGTCAAACCCAGGCCTACCCTTTCGCAGATGTCAAGCAAGCCAGACCATCACAACAGACGCTTCAGACCTAGGATGGGGGGCCCACATGCTGGACAAATGCGTGCAAGGATTGTGGACACAGGATCAACTTCACCTGCACATCAACCTAAAAGAAATGCTGGCAGTAAAACTGGCAATCCAAAAGTTCAAGCCATTTCTCCAAGAGGGCCAGTTGATGATAAGGACAGACAACACCACAGTCATGTGGTACATCAACAAACAGGGAGGCACTCATTCATACCCCTATGCAGAATGACTTTGGAGCTGTGGACCCTGGCACTCAGCTACAACATCCAGTTACAGGCAATATTTGTACCGGGAAAAGAAAATACTCTAGCAGACATATTAAGCAGAACCACATCGGATGCCCACGAATGGAAGCTGCACCCGGACATCTTCAAGACCATCTCAAAGAAATGGGGAATGCCTCAGATAGATCTATTCGCATCACCTCTCAATCACCAGCTCAAAAAGTTCTGCACAAGGACATTCCACCCACTAGCATGGAAAGTGGATTCGCTCTCCTTCAGCTGGAAAGGCCTAACAGCATATGCATTCCCACCTCTTCCCTTGATACACAAAGTACTACTAAAAATCAAGGAAGAACGTCCAAGGATAATCCTGATAGCTCGAAACTGGCCAAGACAACACTGGTACCCACTGCTGAGGAGCATGTCTCGAACAATATGTGGCCAATACCCTGATGCCTTTGATGTTAACTCAGAACAACTACAGCATCATACATCCAAACCTAAAAACGTTGCAACTGACTGCATGGAACATCACATAGCAGCAGCTAATCCAGAACTTTCCCAAAGAGTTAAAGACATTATTCTTGAAGCACGCAGACCTTCAACAAGAAGGAACTATGCTGGAAAATGGAAAAGGTTTGTCATTTGGAGTACGGAAAGAGGAAAAGATGTGTCAAACATAGATATGCCTAACATTCTGGAGTATCTGGCCGAACTTCTTCATTCAGGCCTGTCCTACTCCTCCATCAAGATACATGCATCAGCTATTTCAGCAGAATACAGCTTTGATCCACCTGTTTTTTCGCACCCTTTGCTCAGGCAGTTCCTCAGAGGAATCAAGAATGTAAAACCTCCAAGGAAACCACCATTACCAGCTTGGGTCTTAAACTTTGTGCTAGAAAAGTTGACACTATCACCCTTTGAACCAGCAGCAACAGCAGACCTACAACACCTGTCATGGAAAACTGCTTTCCTACTGGCAATTACTTCAGCAAGGAGGGTTTCAGAACTACAGGCCTTAATGGCAGTGCAACCCTTCCTAATCTTCCACCAAGATAGAGTGTCCATGAGGACTAATCCTACATTTATGCCTAAGGTGGTATCCAGAGTGTCTTTAAACCAGGCAATCCACCTACCTACCTTCTTTCCCAACCCACAAAACAGAGGGAAAGAATACTGCATACCTTGGATGTACATAGACAGCTACGCTACTACTTGGACAGAACAAAAATAGCAGAAAGACTGACCAACTTTTTGTAGCCTATGCAACAGGAAGGGAAGGAAAAGCTATTTCCAAACAGACAATCTCCAAATGGATAGGAAATTGCATACGATTCTGTTACTCCTTCCATGGAAAACCAATTCCACAGAACATAAGGCCTCATTCTACAAGGGCAACAGCCACTACCACAGCCTTCTTACGAGGAGTGGCAACCAAAGACATTATTGAGGTGGCTACTTGGACCTCCGTGCATACATTTGCCAAGCATTATAATTTGCCTCTATATTCCAGATCCCGAGCAGGGTTTGCCACTGCTGTACTGCAAGGGATCCTAAACACACCATAATCTACTTTTATCCTCCTCCCTAGTTGGCTATGGTATTCTACCCAGTTGTTATGACTGCAGATGCATCCATGAAGGACATAGTACAGTTTTGTACCTACCATAAATGTAGATGTCCGAACTGGATAGCATCTGCAGTCAGGATTACCCTCCCTCCTTCCCCTCTGTGGTACTCCTAGGGTGTTTACCCTCCTAATAGCTAGCTGGTGGGGGGGAGTCTTTTATGGTGTATTTGTTTGTATATATGTACATACATGCTTATTTTTGTGTTTATCTCTATCTTTTTGGAAACATTGGCATCTATCCAAATTTTAGCCTTCAAGAGGGCTACTGGCATCTGGGGCAAGAAACACTGAGGAAAATGGCGTCGGCTGATGCTTTTATACCCGAAGACCAACAGAGATGACGTCGGGTGAAGTGCGACATCAGCCGAAGCCGGACCCGGACTTTGGAATCCGGCCGACTGAAGGGCTGCCTGACGACAGGACAACCCAGTTGTTATGACTGCAGATGCTATCCAGTTCGGACATCTACATTTATGGTAGGTACAAAACTGTACTTTTTCATTTTTTGTCCTCTTATTCGTTGGATCCTAAGACTATGATGAGACAGATGGGAGGCTGGTCTGTATTTAACTATTAATATCTCGGATCCAATTTTTCTGGATCCGAAGCTGCTGGAGCAGGTAAGGCTCTCTTCAGATCTTTAAACTCCTTCAAATCCAACAGGTGGGCAACTTCTTTAAAAGAGTAATTAGTTCGTAAGACAATTTTCCTCTAATCCAATCTTGCAGGTTTTGATTCCCTTAACCCCTGTTGCCTGTCAAAAGTAACACTGCACGGATCACCTAACCAGACAGTTTTTCTGGCCAAACGTGTAAAATCCATGTAAAAAAAATGCTCTATCCCAGAAAACAAATAAAATAATTACAGTATCGACCTGCAACACATGCCTTGCTTTTTGTTCTTATTCTATTTCCTGTTTGATAAAGAGGGTCTTTTGTGAGGTGAAATGGTGTGTGGACTTCCCAGAGTCTGGACCCATGTGGAGTTCTCATCTATTCTGCACTCTGGTGGCTCCTTGGATACTGTCACTGAATCTGCTTGTCTGTTTCAGGATGCGGGCTTTCCTAACAAGCTAGGTATCAGAAACTGATTCTCAGAAGCAGAGGGGTTCTGCAGAACTGGGTCTCCAGAGAACGTTCTCTTTTATATGTAACAGAATTCTAATTTCTGGATGGTCACAGTTCAGTCCATCCTGCCACATCTGCGCAAGGATAATTGGATGTGCTGTATGCATTTTCAGTATGTGTAACAGGGGCGGCCCGTGCTATTGGACTGCCGGACTGCAGTCCCCTCAACTTTAAACTGAAGAAATAAAAGGAAAATGTAAAGAAATAAACAAAAAAAGAAAAGATAAAAAAATTAAAAAATTTGCAGACTTTTGCGCATGCGCATTAGTCCGGACTGCTGCTGAGACAGTCTGGAGCATGCGCAGATTGTCTCAGCAGCAGTCCTGACTGAGAAACATGAAGAACGGAGCTCCCAGAAGTCTATGCAGTTTTAAACTGCATAGACTATCCTGTAACTCGCTGGGAAAATGTGTCGGGGTCGGACTGCAACGTCAGCAGTCTGGAGTTTGCTGCAGCAGTCTCGTCGGGGTAAGATCTCGCGACGGGCAGAGTCTGGATTCGGGGTAAGATCTTGCGACGGGCAGGGTCTGGATTTGCGCGGGTTCGTAGCTAAGCTTACTCGGATGTATGGGATTTGGATTTACGGTGGTTTGCTATGGGACAGGGATTTGGATTTACGGTGGTTTGCTACGAGATCTACTACAGGTAAGGGTGTGTGTGTATTTGTGTAAGAGAAAACATTGCAACATTAGCCAGATAAAAACAGAAAAAATTGTTTTCAAACTTCAGTTACTTGGTACTTGGGCTGAGTCATTCAGTAAACCAAGGAAAAGAGGCTCTTCAGTTTCTCAGATATGCTACAATAGCAAATAAATACATGAACTTTGAAATAATTCATATTTGAAGTATTTTTATTCCCCAGCCTGCTTACATAAGATGTTCCCTACTCACTGTTTTTCAGTCCTGTTGGTGGTGTGCATTCAGAGCTAGGGATGACTCTTGGCTCCATAGTTTTTGGACCATTAGTAAACTGGAGAATAGAAGGTAGCTGTCTTGGAAATTTTTAAGCTGGGTTTTGGATCATACTTGTATTATTGTTTTTTAGTGTGCATGCTCATAGTTATAGATTGTGGGTTTGGTAATTTGTAAATTAAGGATATTGTAATTTACAGATTATGGTCTCAGTGATTTACTGATTATGAATACAGTAATTTATAGTTTAAGGTTTCATGTGTTGCCTCGCGATTAACCTAATGGCTGTTTTTAACATATCTCTATTTATAGAACTATTTTGCAATGTTTGTTCATGGGTAGTCAACACTTTGGCTTGAAGCTCATTTGGTAAAGGAATTTAAACTTTGTATGAGAATTTATTCTGTACCCTGATGAAAATAAACCTGAAGTAAAGCTTAATTATGATGTATCTGTTTCCTGGATGATATAAAATTTGTCTGTTAAGAAAATCCTGAACTGTGAATTATCTGTTACTTTTCTTAAGATGGCACTTAATTTGTTGCTTTCTTTGTTTGCTTGCATATTTACTTTTTTTAGTTATGATCAACTGCATTAAAAGCAGAAAATAAGATGAAATTAGTAAAATAATAGCAGTATAACTTACAGATTAACAATAACTTAAAGTACAATGCAGTAGCAGTTGTAATACGAAACAGTTCCATATTCCATTTTGTGGAAAACTGCAAATGTGCATATTTGGTGACACAGATTGACTCATGAGATATCCTGCAACTGCAGTAAAGTTAGCTGCTGAACAGCAAAGGCATTTGGACTCAGAAATGCATGAAATAATTTAATCCTTGACAAGATAGCTGTTAGTGTGGACTGTTAACATATAGCAGATGTCTTAAGTGTTTGTGCTGTAAAATGCAAAATAAAACTTTCAAATGAAATCCAGATCATCATAGAAGTAAAGTAGTATGCACATTAGTGTTTATGGTAAATGGAGTGAAATAGCCAAGTAATGGATCATTGGAATGGCTGCAGGGGGGAGGGCTCCATTCGACCATGATTTTGTGAGGGGGAAGGGCGGCAAACTCAAAGACAGCCCTAGCTGAACTATACCTCCCAACTGTCCAGATTTTCACAGAATGAATAGATTTTTGCTTCTTATTTTTGGTTTGTTCCTCATATTTGTGGTTTTCTGGAAAATCATTTAGGAATTAAGTCACTAATGACACTGAGTTTCAGACTTCATAACCTTCAGAACAATGCATGCTGAAGTAAGACCTGTTCTATCAACTGTCTCAGTTTATACAGGAGCTATTTTTAGTACTGTTTATGTTCCCCCAATATATTTGGCCTTGTCCAGATTTATTGCATTAACAGGTTGAGAGGTACATGCAAATAAATTGCTTTATAGAATTAGGCAAACCCAAACCTCTCAACTGTCCCCAAATTTGGCTCAAAATGTTGCTCTTCCCCTAATAATCCCTCCGCAAAATAGCAATTTTGGAAGAAAACATGGAGGGTTTACAATTTAGAAATAACTGTAATAATCAGAGTTAGATTACTTTTATTTCAGAAATGCATGTAGATTTTTTTATTTTGTCAGCTGCTCAAGTTAGCTGTACTATTAAAAAATGTCCCTTCTTTGACAGGTTCCCAGCTGTATTGTGTGGCTATTTTATATTTTTGCATCACATTTTTGGTCCATTTTTCATAAAATTGTTTTTTTGGCAAATTAGTGGTAAATCATTAGACTGAAGTAAGAAAATAATGACAGACATTTGAGTTTCAGATTTCATATCCTTCAGAAAATTCATACTAATGCAAGACCTACTATTCTATTATCTTTCTAAGTTTATAAGAGCAATATTTAAAAAATTGTCCTTCTTTTTGGGCCTTTGTCCCACTTCTATGTATGGCTTTGCTCTGATGGTGAGGTATGACAAATGTGTCGGGGCCATCAGTCAGCCAGAGACATTTCAAATTGTGACATACTTGTTGCACCCCACTCCCCCATGTAGTGACTCTGGATGTGTCCAAGCAAGGCAAGGAGCAGTTGTGCAGTGTAAATGTGCAGGGTATCCCCCCATGCAGTGTAAATGTGCAGGGTATCCCCCCATCCAAGGTAGACACAAGTACTACAGTGGCTTTTCATCTGTTCTTGATTTTGCAGAATGGTCTGTTTTTTGTCATATTTTGTACTGTTTTATGCTTATTACTCAAAGTGCCTGTTGCTCTGTGTTAAGTAGCAATGCTTTAATGACGATCAGGTAAGCTTGTCTGAGATCATAACATGCAAGTAAGCTTTAATAAGCATACTGTTAAAGAATTGCCAACATTGAAGCCTTTCTGTTGTTGCCATGCAGAGAATACTTAACTAGATAATGTATAAGCGTTGGGTATTGAAATGCATATGACAGTATTTGTAATAAAGGACAGGATTACATTATTTTAAGAAGCTCATTACACTTGTTGGAGACTTCCAGTGATCTCTGAGGGCTTTACCCGTAAACTAAACAGAATGCCATTCATGTGTGGTCCATAACCTGTACAGTAATCCTTTAAGCAATGTATCTTGAGCTTGTTTGCTTTTCATTTTTTACTTTGATCACGTTTTCCCCATGAAACAGGTAGATAGTTGTCAGGCAGCAGGTCTTTTTTGGATAAACATTTTTACAAGTGGGGGCATCACAGAGATTGCTACTTTCGGCATGTTACTTGGTACTTTAATAAAGCTGAATATAAATTATAATGCAGTGCAAGGAGAAGCGGTTTGAGTTGAGTGCTGCATGTTTTTCTTATACTTGATTTTGACTGGCATTCCAGTAATGCATTTAAAAAGTAATTTATTTTTTCATGCCTCACAACCTATTTGTTTCCATCTAGATATTAAGTAAGCTGTCAAGCAGCCAATGCATTGAAATATTTTTATTCTTTTATACTTCATTTGTCTTGATTGGACTCTCATAATGAGGGTTTGGCACCCAGGGCAGCATATTTAATTAAAAGTTTATTTTTTGTGGTTTTGAGCATAGTTCCTCCCCTTTCTAGTTGTCTGCACCCCTTCCCATTGACCCCACCCATTCGGCTATCTCCTGCAGCCCCCCTTTGATTTGAAGTCACCAGCCGCCACTGATGTGTAATATCACGTCAAATTAAACAGGCCCCTCAGGAGACATCTGTGCTTCCATTTTGGAGCCAGTCACTACCAATTCAGAGCTCTGCCCTTTGGACTCACCACAGTCCCCAGGGTGTATTTCCATTCAAAAGCATAGCAGTAGTGGCTGTTCACCAGAGGTTCAACCAGGTTTTTTCCCATATCTCAAATGACTGACTCCTTACTGTCCCAACCAGGCATCAAGTGTTACAGGCCTGGGATTACCTGTATCAACTCCACAGATCCATGTGCATTACTATAACTCTGGCAAAATTGAAATTATCTCCTGTACAGAATTTGTAATTCATAGCCTCTGTTTGACGCATCACATCATTAGGAAACAGAGTGTGGGACTCGTTGTCACTTCCATCCCTTCCAACAAACTTTATTCTACAAGTTCACAGTTCTTCATCGTCTGCCATAATACTAGTCCCTCTAGCAAGAATTTTAATGTGAATCCTCCAATGGACCTTGGCTGTTCAGTGGCCTATCTCATGCCAGCCTCTATCCGTTCCTATAAAGGTAATTTGCAAACATCATCTTTGCTGCCGGATCCAGTCAGACAACATGTTCCTAGGCAATAACCACAGTGACCTGGATGTCTTCCAACTGGAGTGGAGTGGGGGGGTGAGCTTCTCAGGGAAGTATGATCCAATACATGGGTTCTTCCCTGGAGACCAGGTTGCATTACAGTGTCTTAGAGACAAGAATTTCTTACTGACGTTGCAAGCCTTTCACAATATTCTCTCTCTGGAGACTAGCGTAATACACAATGACAACTTGTCAGTAGTTTGAAATATCAACAAACGAAGAGGAATCACATGTTGTTGTTGTGTCTTTCGGCTTATCCCGGTTAGGGGTCGCCACATTGGAACTCCGGTCCGCTAATGTTTGGTAGTGGATTTTTACGTGCTGAGTTACCAGCCCTGATGCACAACCTTCAATGAAGGCAAGCCCATTCACGCATGCCTCCACACAGAAGACGCACTAGCTGAGAATCGAACGGGACAATGTCTTGCTATGAGGCGACAACGCTGAATCATATATTCTGGGAAAATCCAGCGCTGTGGTAGACAGATTCAGTATGTCCAGTCTGATTCCTCATAAGTGGTCCCTTAATTACAGGAGGTATGTGTGTGTGTATATATATATATATATATATATATATATATATATATATATATATATATATATACATTTTATATATGTGTGTGTATATATATATATATATATATATATATATATATGTATATATATAAAATGTGTGTTTGTGTGTGTGTGGTATGTATGTGTATATGTATAAGTTGACCCCTGGGTATTAGTTGTATAGGGTGCAGGCATTGCTCTGTGTAAAAATAACATAGATTCAAATCACACTATCAAAAGCTTCATTTCTAACAGGATTAGTCCGAGGTGATAAAATAGAACATAATATATTCGTCAGCTGTGTTCTGTGTAGTCTGAATTTACTTCCCACCATAGTGATTGTGTATCGTATTTTCAAATGTTGAGACCAACCTCGATATGACCTTGTTGTTTCCTCGTATTCACAAAATGCAGCAGATATTTCACTTTGATCACCCTCTGGGGGAGTCCCTGAGGGATGCTTTGTTTCATGATTGGCCATTCGACTTCCTGTATGCTTACCCACTGCTTCTGTTGATATCCCAAGTTTCTACAGAAAGCCAGTAGGTTGAAGAGCTCTGTCATCCTTATTGCCCTTGCTGGCCTCATCAAGTGTTCTTACACCTTCTCTGGTCTCATCTGAAATATCCCCCTTGGATTTTGGAGCTCTGTTGGGGTCTTTTATCTTAACCTAAAAAAATCCATCATCTCGATCTCCATGTCCCCAAACTGACCACATGGTTTAGCTACCTTTCTGTCCACTTTCCTTTAAGATGGGGCTAGGTTTTCCTACAATAATTTTGCAATTTGTTGCTATATCCAATTATCATACTGGAAAAGAGTCACCCTCCCTGTCACCTTTCAGGTTATGCAAAGCCTTTATGAAAGAAATCTTTCTGCTTAGACCCCCTATAAAAGATCCCACTCCACCTTGACATCTCAGTTATTCTTCAAGGGCTGACTCAGAAACCATTTGAACTGGCAGAAGCTGTTTTATGAAATTACTTTGTTGGAAAGCAGTCCTTTTTTTCCAGTGGCATTACAGTGGTCTAGCCTTTTATATCCCAAGATTACCTTCATTATTTTCTATAAACTTAGGATGTTCCTCTGGAACAATCTTTCCCTATGGTCAAAATGGTCATATTATTGCCGGCAATGTTTCCCTAGACCTCTAACCGTACTTCGCTGATTTATTCCCAAATGTCTTGAAATTACATTGTCATTCTAGAATTCACTCTGTTAGTATTGGTTCTAAGGCCACTTGCTTGAAGTTTCATATCTTTGACACATTACAATTGGTCATTGTTTCTAAAAGCAGTCCCTTCCTTGGTTCAACAGTGCTTCTGCATCCCCTTTCTTCAAATCTATGGCTTCCTCATTTGCCCTTCTTCCAGAGTTTCTTTTGAGGATATCTCTACTATAGTCACTTGCCTTATAAATCAAACCCTTGTAATGCAATGCAAACTGGGCATTGTCTCTAGAAGCAGACCTTCCATGGTTTGACAGTGGTCTGCCATATCCTTTCTTGAGAGCCTCCCTAGAATTACGGAGCTGGGGACTCTAAACCATCAGTGAGGAAGAATGAAAAGGACAACATCAGATTTAGGAGTTATGTACTTACCATAACTTGGTATCTGTGTTGTCCATTTTCATTCTTCCTCACCTTCCCTCCCAGCCATCCCCTGGCCTTATCGTTTTCAGAAGGATATTGGATTATTTAGGGAACTTTTTTAGTTCTAGGTTTGAGTTTTAATTCTTATCTGTCCTGTCGCTATAAATCACCAGACATAGGCAGCAAACACAATCTGAGGAGTTAGAGAGAGAGAGAGAGAGAGAGAGAGAGATGCATTATGGGAAGAGGGAGGAGCTCGAGACTAGGATCCAAACTCTGGAAAATACAGCCGAGTGGGATCTGAGGATCAGATCTGTAACCCATCAGTGAGGAAGAATGAAAATGGACAACACAAATACCAAGTTATGTTAAGTATATAACTCCGAATTTCTTTCTAATATAGTTGTATGAATGTCTTCAAGAAGAAAAACTGTTAATTCCAGGAGAAATTTAACTCAAGAAGTGAAAGAAAATTGCTGATAAAAATATGTGGTTAACCTGCAAAAAGAAACCAGAGTGAAATGTTGTAAATCAGTGGGACAGTGGATGATTATATCAGGTTAAACAAGAGTGAGTAAATTTGTAGGCTGCTAGATGACCTGATAAAACCACAAGTGGAATTAAAAAAGACTGACAGAATATGAGGTGGCACAAGAAAACTTGAAACAGAAATTACTGAAGACAGAAGACAAAAAAAAAAAAAAAAAACAAGAATACAAGTTTGCAGGCATTCCAGACCAACTGGAGGAAGATAACTACTTAAACTTTATGAGAGAAGAAATAAGCAGATGGACTGGCATTCCTCAGCAGGAGTTAATAATAGAGAGGGTACATTCTGTTTATATGCCAAAATTCACAATTAAGAAACAGCTAGAACCAGTACTAGTAAAGATGAAATCCTTTCAGCAGAAGGAGCTCCTGTTAAGTAGAATTTGGCAGAAAGGAAAAGTACTTTATTGGCTATATTTGATTTTTGTGGAGAATTACTTTATGTCTACAGTAATACAAGGGAGTGAAGCTGGAATGATTTTGTAGAGAATAACTGTATATTAGCAGTAACAGGATACAGTGAAGCTGGACTGAAGTTCAAACTGTGTGCAGCAATTTTCAAGGTACTTTTCCCCAGTGGCAGAAAGACATTTATGGACATCGAACAAGCCTTAGAGGAGCTCAACAAGTTTTTGCGAAATAATATAAACATTCAGAAAGCAGAGAGGGATAGCTCAGACCAACCCTCCATCAGTAAGACTGCCACTCCTACCAGCCAAAATGGAAATATGCTGTTAAAACATGTACTATTTTTAAAGAAAATGTCAAATACATAGAAGGATGTCCAGAACTCAAAAAAAAAAAGACCTGTTATGCAGGAAACTGATGAAATAAAAAAATATTAATTTCAAGTAGTCAAAGAACTGAAAAGTACAAGTCCCATTTTATGTATGTATAAATACATTTATTATTACAAAAAGAAGTGAATTAATGTCCATAAAGAAGGCAATGATATTCAGAGGTAATAAGTTATTCCATTAATTGTTACATTTCACAATGTAAGTGCTTGATAAAGAAAAGTCTAAAAAAATATCATCATGAGTCAGGGATCGTGAGTCTTGCTTTTGACATTCTCACTTCAGCTTTCTAAGGTGAAAGGGGAATGCATGTTACTTTACAGAAAGGCAGAGTTTATCTGAAACCTCACTGATTTCATTGGCTAAGAAGGAACCCTAGTAAACATAAGCAGATGCAACAAGGAGTACCAGTAATTTGATTATTAGCGGTTTAGACAGCTCATCGAATGTGATCTTTTTGAGTATTCCTCCAAAGCTAAAGCAATTCACTTTTAAAACAATGACAGCAAAATAAAGAACACACATAAAAAAAAATACAAGAGAAAGTTGAATTAAAAGGGTGTTCCACTTCATACAGAGGTTATATAAGAATCTGGAAAGTATTTTTTGTGTATTGGCAAGTTAAATAATTAAAGAGTTAGAGGCAACTAAAAAATGTATTGTGAAAGTGCAAGTAAGTTTCTCTGAGCAGAAAAGCTTGTTAAAGGAAGAAATATAAATTGTGTGCAAAGTCAGTGACCAGGTTGAGCCTTTAGGACAGTAAACTTAGTTTTGTAGTAGGTGATGCCTTTGTTAGCAGATGTAGATCTGGAGCAGTTGCTCCTTTGTTGAAAGTGTTGTTTTTATTTAGTTATGATTATCGGATGTTCGTTGGGGTATGGGCTTGTTTTTCATTTAAGAAGTGTAACATGAAGCCAAATTTGATAAATAACAGAATATTTGCCTGCCAGCCAGAAGCATTAATTTTATAAAAGTACAAATAAGAAACTTGACTAGTGTTTCACAGCAAACTTTTTTAATTGAAAGGGCACATTGTGTGTGTTGCCATGAGAAAACAACCAAGACCTATATTAGTAAAGAAGCAGTCATGTAAGCAGAAAGCACTTCTGACAAATTTGTGGCAGAAGGCAAAAGTATTAAATATTGGGGGCACACAAGTGTTTATGGAAAATTAGTATTCACTGTACACCAGGCAGGAAACAATTAATTTTATCTTATTTTATTTATCCTTTGTTGACCAGGGTAGTCCCACTAGTCTACTGACCTCTTTTCAGGGGAGACCTGAGGTGGTATTTATAGTACTTGGAGAAATTTGGCCAGGGCATCAGGGAACTTCCACTACTCTTTTTATTAGATGCCATGGGGGTTTGCATCTATCTGAGCTACAACCAACTCAAACAGATGAGACCTGGGACCTTGTTTTAATGTCCCATCCAAAGGACCACATACTTGAGTACAGCACTCCCTTGTGCTGCACTGCAGTGACAGTAATCCATTCGCTTTCTGCACAAAAGGCAAGTGTCCTGTCTGTTTCGCCACTGATACTCTTAGGCAAGCCATTTTGTCCCTGAAATAGAAATTTTAAGAGACAGGTGAAAGGTTCAAGTTGTTATATCCAGCTGTTTTAAGAATATTTTTTCTTGGTGTATATTTTAAATGCAGAACAGGCTATGGAGGAAATAAAAGAGTTTAGCAAACAAAGAGTGAGCTAGCAAGCCAAAGGGGGACTTCTGCTTCTCATTCTTCTGACAATAACAACATCCATAGAGAGAATTTGAGTAACCGAAAAAAAAAACTCAGGAGCTAACTAGAAATGCAGGAGTACCTTGAACTTGAAACAGATATTGGTGTTTGATGGTTAAGATGATGAGGAAAAATATTTTAGAGCTACACAGATAAGACTTACATTCATAACACAAGCGGAGAACTATAATTGAAAGTGGAAGGTGATGGTAATGAAGTCGGGGGGGTTAAGAAATACACAGAGTACAATACTGAATGCAGATCCTTAAGGAGAATTATAACCATACAGAATATTGTATCCATAATGTTACAGAAAGTATTCTAAGACCTAAACCAACACAGGATTGGAGAAAGACAGTTTTGACAATAGGGATAACTGCATGTAGTGTTACAGAGAATATGGAAGAGGGGGCTGAAATCTACTAGAAAAACTGCCAAATGAACCAAGGCATTGGGAGAAAATACCTAGACAGGGAAAGGTAATCAAATGGGATTAGGACAAGAAGAAGTTTGGACTGCAGGCTAGAGAATGCCTTCTCTACCAAGAATTTCCATAAAAGTATAGGCATGAGAAAGGGATAGGGGAGTCGTAAGTGAAAGACTTGCTCTGGTAGAGTTTTTAGTCGAATCTAGTGCAGAAGCCTCTAGGGGATAATCAGTAGGGCACATATGTTGCATTAAAACTATTAGACTTGATCAGAGAAAGTTAGAAAAGATTGAGAAGAGAGACTGGAAAAGCAATTTAGAAGAGAACAATGCAGGGATATGTGTTTGGATCCCAAGTATGCAACAAAGTCCAGAAGGTTTAGGATTTTTGCTTGGAAGTGTTTGCATGGGTATTTTATACTCCAATCAGGCTTCACATAATTTTTCCTTGGGTAGAGAGCATATGTTAGAGGTGTGATGAAGAAATAGATAACTAGGAACATGTTTGTGGGAAAGTAATGAGTTGGTAGATTTTAAAAATTCGCTAGAGTACTGTGTCAGAAATATTGGTGAAGCAAATGGCTATGACTAACAAAATTATTCTTTTCAGCCAGAACACTGGATCTGAAGTGCCTATACATAATAAGCCTTATTAAGTTTAATTCTATTGGCTATCAGAAAAGCAAAATTTAAACCAACTGTATATGATGTATCGAATATTGTGAAAAAAGATTAAAGAACTGGAAACTGGATCTTTACAAAAGTGGAGGAGCAAATTATATAGAAATAAATGAAATTCGTCAAAACAATACATGCAGAATAATGTTCATGAGGAGTAAGGTTTAAGAGACAGCATAAATTGAGCAATTTATGTAATGGATTGAATGACAGTTGTTAAAGATCAAGTATATGTAATATGCATAAATAAAAGGGGTTAATATGGTTTGTATACTGGTAATTAATATCTGCCTATGTCTTTTTAAACACCTTTATTGAATTCTTACTTGTAACACAGGCAAACTTACATTTATATAAAAGTAATCAGACCATATTAACAAGTTCACGTTTTATAAACATTATACATCACATATCTTGTTATATATCATATAATCAAAGCAACAGTACATAAATTGTTCAATTCCTGTCTTCTCTTAAACCTTGCTCCTCTGCCAAAACATTTTCCTGCATGCATTGCTCACACAGTTTCCATTTTTTCTATGTAAGGGAAAGGCTAGTTTGCTTTTGCTTTCTTGTATTCTGTATCACTTTATTGGCTTTTTCTATTTTGTGTACTGTGATGTGTTTTCTTAACACTGTTTTACTTGTATTCTGCTTTTAATTGCATATTAAAACTTGGAAAGAGACCACAAATGTTTCTCTTGTGAGTCACACAGAAATTTTTAATTTTTTTTCCACCCCACCCCCACCCTGTTGCTGTTGTGTTCTTAAATACAACTGTCTTTCTAGTTGCCTGCTCCTTATGTTAATTTGACCAGATATGTCCTTCCCTCTTCCCTTTCACTGGCTGTTGTGAGTAAGCACAAAATTATCATTTTGTGAAATCACTCCCCTTCAACTATTTAAATTTATTGGCCATCCCACTGTATTCCATAGAACCAGAATACAAAAGTGCTCACCCCCTTTTCAATCTAACTTGCTCTTTTAAAATCAGTGGCTGTCCACTTAGCTAAAGTTTAACTTACCTCTTTTTCATATATACTCACATAATGCACACTATAGTTGCTTAGGATATTAACCCATTTTTGTATCTTACCTTTAAACATCTATTTCAAGACCAGCAGTTATTGGAGAGCCCACATTCTGGCTCTCAGTAGTCATCTTGGGATTAGTGCTTCTGTTTTCTCCTGGTGAGAGAAGGAGCACAGATGCATTATTTCCTGGGGATTGCTGATCACCAGAAAGCCTAATAACTGCTTCATAGGTGACAGCTTGGAATTTGTGCTTATATTCTACTCCAAGTGAGAAAAGAGTAGAGTGCATTGATTCCTGACTGTTTCTGGTTGGGTAGTGAGTGTCTGTGCTTGACATTCCTGGTTGGTCTGTTTGCTATTCAAGGCATCTACCAGGAAAAGTCTACAACAAGCTTACAGACCCTTGTATCATCTGGGACAAGACTGTGGATCACCAAACAGGCTGTGGGCTGCTTCTAATCTTGAGATTGGTGCTTATGTTTTGCTTCTGGTGAGAGAAAAGTCAAAGGAGCATTGTATCCCAGAAGAGTTAAGCTGTGGTGAGACCAGCACTACTAGTAGTTAGGCAGTAGCCATTCACTCAACTCCCCTCTTTTCATCATTTATGACAAGCTAATTCCTTGTTTTCAGTAAATACTACTTGATTTGTTTCTAAATTCAGAATATCTGCCCAAATATTTCATCCTTAAATTTTCAGGGTCTAAGTATTAGTTTCCCATAAAGTGTTTGGCAGTGCCCTGTACAGACACAAACACCATGAGTGACATTTTTCCTGTAAAAGTACAATTGAAATTTCACCAATACCTAGTTGCACACAGGACAACTAGTTTGCAGTGGCTAGCACTGCCTCCAGAGTTGCAAACCAGATACTCCTGACATTGCTTTATATTTTCACTCCAACTGTCTAATCAATAAAAAAGGGTCTGTTGCCATGGATATGAACTTCCCCAATATCTCCGTTACCAGCTTGGTGGATATGGGCATCCTGAGGCAATGCAGAAATTGCCTCATGTTTACTGACAACCAGTTAATTCTCAAACTGATATGGTATGTGAGAGACGTATTTACACAGTGTTACTGGAGACAAAGCTTTCACGTAAAAGTACTCCTAATTTCAATACGATTGTCAGTAGTACACATACTGCACCCATCACACTCAATTCAGAGCAGACATATAGGTCAACATATGCTGAGGCACTTACATGTAACATTCCTAAACCCCCAAAAACCTCCTAGACAAAGTACAAATAACAAATACCCTCAGCAGCCGCAAATGCACTCTTTCAAAACAACACCTACATCAACACACAGAGCCACAACTCATGGAGCCTCTACTACCAAGTCCATAAGGCAAGCCACCACACAATCCAACATTCTGGTCATTGGAGACTCCATTGTGAGACACGCTGATGTCCCTCTCACAAGGCTGATTAAGGAGAAAGCCACAGTCAGTTGCTTATCAGGGGCTATGATCTGCCACATTATGCATGCACTCAGTTCATTGGACCACAAGTACCAGTATGACACGATTATAGTCCTTGTGGGAGTAAACATCCTGAGACATACCTCCCTAGACTATATAAAGAGAGACATTATGGATCTCTTGGAATATGAGTCTCAGGCTGGTAGGAGCCTAGCACTGAGAAGCATCTTACTTTCTCCAAAGATGATGTCACAATATGAACAAAAGATGACTGACTTTAATAATTGGCTTAGTTTCTGGTGTCATTCTAAGGGGGTGCAATATTTGTCAGCATGGAAGGAGGTGGTTTGTGGCTTTCCTCTCTAGGCTTTTGAATATTAGCTAAAACATTGTCTTCCCCCATAGTGCCTTTTTAGGCACTGCCAAACTGAACGTACTTCCGATGTAGAAAATCAAAACCAAGAAAATCTAAAGGTATTGCTGCTCAGTGCTAGGAGTCTAAACAAAAACCTCCACTCCCTAGAAGCCCTCTTTACCCTAGAGAATGTTGACATCTGTGCAATCACTGAGACATGGTTTAAAGCTGTGGAAAGCACACCAGCAGTGCATGGATATAATGCATTCCATGCATTTAAACCAGCTACTACACAGACGGGCTAAAGGTGGAGATGTGTTGAAAAAATAAGTACACTTCAAGGCTGGTCAAACAGGACAATGCTTTTGAGCTGCTCCATGTTGAAATCACCATAGGCAACATCCAGTGCCACTTCTTTGCAAGTTATAGGCCCCTCTGTATGACCCAGGAAACCCATACCATGTATTTAAACTTATTGGAGACAATCACCATCCAATCCAATGCCGTATTCATGGGCAACTTTAATGAAACCACTATTAACTGGGAATCCTATACGACACCAAACAAACAGGCACAGAAATTCCTGGATTTTGTAAACGCAAACTCCCTGTACCAAATTTTCAATACACCAACCAGGGTGCAACCATACTGGATCTGGTCCTCACTAATATAGGAGAGGGCTGCACACTCTCTACTGTAAAGTCTTCCCTGGTGAGGTCAAACCACATAATGGTTTTCTTTGAAGTAAAAATAAAACCTAGACCCCCAGCTAAACCTGGAATATTCAGGAACTACTCTAAGGCTAACTGCCTGCTATTAAGTGATAACCTGGCACCATAAATCCTCAGAACACTGCTGTTTATGCAGAACTGTTCACCAAAACCCTGTACAAGCATGTTAATAGCTGCAGAGAGGCAGCTGTACCATCCAGGAAGAAGTACAGTACTAACTCAAAAAACAAGCCACCCTGGTGGAATCAAAAAATCAATAGGCTGTATAACAAAAGGAAGACAATTATGGCAAAAATTAAGAGGAGCAGCACAGAGCAAGATATAGTACTCTAATTAAACTAAGCAAACAACTCAGAGGACAAATAAAGTATACCAAAGCCAGATGTGAGGTAAATTTTACCTCCCAGGCCAAGGAAAACTACAAGGCATTCTTTAGCTATGTCCACAACCTCAAAGGCAATACACAGTAGTGTACAGAGCTCATTGTAAATGGAGTCACCTATACTGAGCCAGAAGATATAGCAAACCTACTGGCTGATAAATTCATCTCCAACTTTACCCCTCTCTCGCCCTCAACCTTCCCTCAGGTGATACCATCAAATATAACTCCCTTTGCTATCACTAGGGAACCGTCCCTTAATACTCTGTCTAAAGCCAAGAACACTGCATTAATGGGCCCAGACAATATCCATGAATACCTTCTAAATAACATGAAATATGACCTATCAGGCCCTCTGGAATTGCCATTTAACTGTAGCCTCCAAACAGGTTTTGTGCCTTATGAATCAATAGAGATATAGCAAACCTCCAGACACTGGGCCCAACCCATTTTGGTTTCGTCAAGGACAGCTCATGCCTACTCAACCTGGTGGACTTCTTTGAGAAGGTCAACAAAGCAATGCATGAGGGCAAAATGGTTCACACTGTCTACCTTGACCTTGCCAAGGCATTTTACACAGTACCCCACTTGGGCATTGTTGACAAACTCAAGAGGTTAGGTACAAACTCATATATCACCCAATAGATAGCCAACTGGCTCACAGACAGGACCCAGGAAGTTAGAAATGGGGAGTCCACCTTTACAAAGAGGCCAGTCACAAGTGGAGTCCCTCAGAGATTGGTGTTTGGACTGCTCCTTTTTGGCATTTACTTCTCTGAAGTCAAGGCCAATGTCAGTGGTTTCTGGCTGACTAAATTTGATGACTGCAAATTAGGAGCTGTCACTGAATCCCACACTGACACAAAAGTTCTCGAGGAAGGGCTGACACGGACAAACAACCTGTGTCAGAGCCATGGACTAAAACTAAATGCCAAGAAATGCATACTAATATCCTGATAGCTATCATATTGACAACACACCCCTTAGAGTTTACTCAGTAGTCAGGGACTTAGGGACACACATAGAGAGTAATCTAGCCTTTGACCATCACTTGTCTACAGTAGTGAATAAATCATTCTATGTTGTGCAGCTTGTAAACAAAGGTATGGCGTCTAAGTCCAAGGAAGTCATTGTTCCACTGTATTCAGCATTCATCACACCTGTCATTAAGTACAATGACCCCTTTGATATGTGCCTAACCAGGCATATCCAACAATTGGAACATACACAGAGGTAACCCAATAAAAGAATACAGAGTGTAAATAAAATGTCCTATGCAGACCACCTCAAGGCCCTATCCTTGTATTCAGTCTCCTACAGGCTTTTGAAGGGAGATCTATGCCTGGCATACAGGGCATTGTCAGACCCCACTCTGATGGACATCCTGCATATTCACAAAATAAACAGCACCAGAATTACCAATTTAAAAGACTTAAACCTTGCCTGTAATATAAATAGGACCTGCTGGAGAGACAGGTATGTATCCCAGAGACTACCCCATCTCTGCAACAGGCACCTCATCCATGTGAAGCAGAGTTCCTCCCTAACTCAATTCAGGTGCAACTTGGACAATTGGATGGGGAACAGGAAATTCATCTCTGGTTTGCCACCTAAGTCTCTAATGGACACAGCCAACCTGTAAATGGTTAACTTCCCAGGCCCCTACTTGTAAATGTTTCATCTCCCAAGCTTCCGCTCTTTTTAACAGGTAAGTTAGGAAGCACCAGTGTCGCATCTTTATTTCATTACCCTGCAGTTTTATTATTGGCACATCATCTAGAACAGTTATTGGATATGTGTCAAAATTCTCGCTTAAATATAATTTCTGTCTAGTCTAGAGTAGTTATTGTACCTTGGGAATAATTACATTCTCTCTGAGTTCCTACTACTGGATTCTCATCTTCCATACCAAATATTTTCATAAATTTCTTAAGAAATCTACCCTCGTTTGTTAAAATTTTCCCTTTTATACCCTCCAGATGCATCCTCATTTTGCAAATCAAATTCCAGTCCCCACCTATAGGTAATATTCCCTGCTGAAAGCAGATTATTTTTCCCAGAATTTTCTTAAGTTCCATTGTAGCAGTTTTAGGTGGAATATAAATACATGCCAGCATAAACCTCCTCTCTTGCTAGTAGCCCCTTACTACTATAAATCTACCATTAGTATTTTACCCTCTTCTATCACTATTGAAGCTCCTCTAGCAATTAATAAAAAAACTATATCTACTGAAAATAAAACCAACCACCGTGACAGCCGACAGATTACCATCAGAGTACCTCAAAATAGCAGCAGAAGCAGTAGCATTCCCAGACTCCATACTTATCAATAGATCCATAATAGAAAATCAAATCCCCAACATCTGGAAAATATCCATCATACTCCTACATAAAGGTGGAAATTCTACCGACCTAACCCACTGTTATCCAGTAGCCTTCCTCCCACCCCTATCAAAGATATAAGAAAAATGTATCCACACGCATTTGCTCAAATACTTCACTAACCATGACCTGCTGTCCTTGACTCAACATGACTTTCTGTCTTATCATAGCACCAGTTACTGCCCTTTAAATTTTACAAATACAGTTAATCAACTCCGAAACAATGGTAACCTAGTCCCAGCAATCTTCCTAGACCTATCTAAAGCATTCTATCCTGTCTCACACCAAGACCTCCTTTAGGAACCAGCCTCTCTAGACTTCAATACCCCATCATGAACCTGTTTCCACAGCTACTTATCCAATAGGAGATAGGCCATGAAATGACGACAAGACTTTTCTGATTTCCTTGCAGTCACATTTGTTTTCCTCAGGGATCAATTTTAGGACCCCTACTTTTAAATATTTATATCAGTACTCTACACCCTGCCACTACACAAGCTAACTTGGTGCAATATGTATATGATGCCACTTTCATCTGCTCAGCCCAAACATGATCCTCCCAACAGGAAAACACCCAAAAAGCCATTCTAGCCATAGAAAACTAGCTAGATAGTCAGACTTGCTCTTTAAATGCTAAAAAATGATGTTGTCACCCCTAAAAAATACTCAAACCAAAAATAATCTTGTCATATGCTATCAACCAACAAAACAAAAATAGAATATGTCAAACAGGCAAAACTCCCTGGAGTAATGATTGATAATATCTCAGATATAACCAACACCTACTCCTAATCATCAAAAAACTTGAAACTAGGATCCCTCTATAGAGCTAGGAAATTCCTCACTAATAACTCCAGAAAAAAAACATAGCACAAACATACTTATTTCCATCCCTACTTCATGCCTCACCCATCTTTACAAGTCTGAACTTAACTATCATAAATAAAATAGAGACAGCCTATAACAAAATTGCAAAATGTGCAACAAATTCTCCTAAAAAAACACCATTGCATAGCACTAAAAAGCCTTAACTGGTTAGAACTTAAAAACCACCTCAACTACCATCAACTTATTACAGACCATAAACTAATGAACACCCCAGAGAAATACCCAGCTCTAAAAGGAATACTACAACCCTGTACCACTAATCAAGACCTAATCAATGAACTAATCAATGATCCAACAACAAAGCTTTTCTATCCATCAAAAAATTAAATAGCACAAGAGACTCACTATGCACTAACCAGGGAGCAAAAATCTGGAACCAACCCCCCCCCCCCC